>NC_134873.1:4969407-5290316 GCF_049852395.1 Peromyscus maniculatus bairdii | reverse complement strand
TCAAGACCATCTTGGGGGACCTGGAACTGTCTCCGCTAGATGAGGTAAAAACTCATAGCTGCAAAGAAAAAGAAATATATTTTCCCACTAATTTGACATGTAATATATTTGTTTGTGTAAGGAACGATGTCTCTGTGTTCCTATGTCTGCAGTATTTCAAATAGTGTCAGAGAAGAGGAAGCCAGCCTGGCCCATTTCTTCACCTCCTTCATATCCTCCCTTCTGGGAGCCCACAATCTAATCACCCTGTAAGGCACTAGTTCTCAACCTTCCTAAGGGTGTGGCCATCTGATGACCTATCCCATGTTGTGGTGAACCTGCACAGGAAATTTTTTCCCTTGCTATTTGATAACTGTCATTTTTCACGTCTTATGAATTATCATGTCTATATCTATGTTTTCAGAAGGTGTTAGGTGAACCCCGTGAAAGACAGTCTTAGGTTTTCCAAATGGGTCACTAACCACCTGTTGAGAACCACTCTTTTCATGGGTACGTGATAGTAAATTAGACTATGGAGACAAAAATCAGAAAGGGAGCTCTTTGAATCAGAAAAGAAACCACACACAAATAAAGAGAGTAAACGTTAGAGAATCATGCAGTAGATAATGTCAACAGGAACCTACCAAACACCCTATTATGACTTCAGTGGATTTATTTTAGGGGTGGAAATGTTTTGAATGCATTCTTTCTGTGCACTCTGTTTGTGGTCTGCCCACTGACATCCAGGGGCGCTTTGGATCCCTTGGCACTGCAGTTCCAGAAGGTTCTCAGCCAAGATGTTGGTTCTGTGAATCAAAGCCAGAGCCTCTGCCCCAGCAAAAAGTGGTAAACCCTGCTGAGTCATCTTTCCAGACCCCAGAATCAATATGTTTCTCATGCACCTGTTCATAAGCAAAGACCAATATGTCCTTAGTATAAACGATGAGTCAGCTTTCAGGGTGGTTGCCAAAATTTTATACCCTAGGCCTCGTCAGCCTGCTGGTATGAAACATTGAAATGCAGAGAACTTGTAGGCAGGAAGAACATGAATAGGAGGTGGTCTTGTTGGTACACTCCTCTAATCTGTGCACTCATAATGCAGAGCACACTGGTCTCTTTGAGTTCAAGGATAACCCGTTTTCAATTTATTTGGTGAATGGGAAAAGGCAAGAAACTGTTTGCCACAGCAGAAGTGTTCAGGTGCAAGGATAATTTTTAGGAGTTGTTTCTATCCTCTCACCATTTCAATCTCAGGGTTCAATTGGAAGTGTCAGTCATGCTGGCAAGTGCCTTTATGACATTAGCCATTTGGTGGCCTTAATATATATGCTTTGAATGTAAATATATCAGCATTAATACACACTCACACACACTCCACAATATACAAAAGAAATTGATACAATACACTAGCACACCAATGCCAGCAGATCACTCTGCATGCAGGCATAATGACCCGGGATCCATCCCAGAAAACACAATTACCAGCAAACTGCTTGACTACGAACCATGTGTTGAAAATACTCGGTTAAAGATCATTAGACATGGTTCCCATTTTACTTCCAGCAATGAAACTCAGATCCACCTATCACATGCCAGAACTCAGGCGACCTCAAAGAAACTGAGCAAAAGAGAGTGAAACACTTTTCTCCTGTTCTGTTTGAATTTTGGTATTCATAATTTAAAGGAACCCAGCCCAGCCTCTTTTGTGTCAGAAGATGGCTTCATTTGAAAACGAAGCAAATAACGGTTTTGGGTCTCACACACACTTCACATACAGACCAAACAAAAGAATTGATTTCCTTAACTGCGAAGGTTCATCCTCTACCTTTCCTTTGCAGAAGAGTGAGGAACACATTGGCTGTGCAATAAGGTCCTCCAGCGTCAAGACCATCTTGTGGGACCTGGATCTGTCTCCGCTAGATGAGGTAATAACTGATAGCTGCAAAGAAAAAGAAATATATTTACCTTTAATTCCCACTAATTTGACATGTAATATATTTGTTTGTGTAAGGAACGATGTCTCTGTGTTCCTATGTCTGCAGTATTTCAAATAGTGTCAGAGAAGAGGAAGCCAGCCTGGCCCATTTCTTCACCTCCTTCATATCCTCCCTTCTGGGAGCCCACAATCTAATCACCCTGTAAGGCACTAGTTCTCAACCTTCCTAAGGGTGTGGCCATCTGATGACCTATCGCATGTTGTGGTGAACCTGCACAAGAAATTTTTTCCCTTGCTATTTGATAACTGTCATTATTCACATCTTATGAATTATCATGTCTATATCTATGTTTTCAGAAGGTGTTAGGTGAACCCCGTGAAAGACAGTCTTAGGTTTTCCAAATGGGTCACTAACCACCTGTTGAGAACCACTCTTTTCATTGGTACGTGATAGTAAATTAGACTATGGAGACAGAAATCAGAAAGGGAGCTCTTTGAATCAGAAAAGAAACCACACACAAATAAAGAGAGTAAACGTTAGAGAATCATGCAGTAGATAATGTCAACAGGAACCTACCAAACACTCTTGTATGACTTCAGTGGATTTATTTTAGGGGTGGAAATGTTTTGAATGCATTCTTTCTGTGCACTCTGTTTGTGGTCTGCCCACTGACATCCAGGGGCCTTTGGATCCCCTAGCAATGCAGTTCCAGAAGGTTCTCAGCCAAGATGTTGGTTCTGTGAATCAAAGCCAGAGCCTCTGCCCCAGCAAAAAGTGGTAAACCCTGCTGAGTCATCTTTCCAGACCCCAGAATCAATATGTTTCTCATGCACCTGTTCATAAGCAAAGACCAATATGTCCTTAGTATAAACGATGAGTCAGCTTTCAGGGTGGTTATCAAAATTTTATACCCTAGGCCTCATCAGCCTGCTGGTATGAAACATTGAAATGCAGAGAACTTATAGGCAGGAAGAACATGAATAGGAGGTGGTCTTGTTGGTACACTCCTCTAATCTGTGCACTCATAATGCAGAGGACACTGGTCTCTTTGAGTTCAAGGATAACCCGTTCTCAATTTATTTGGTGAATGGGAAAAGGCAAGAAACTGTTTGCCACAGCAGAAGTGTGCAGGTGCAAGGATAATTTTTAGGAGTTGTTTCTATCCTCTCACCATTTCAATCTCAGGGTTCAATTGGAAGTGTCAGTCATGCTGGCAAGTGCCTTTATGACATTAGCCATTTGGTGGCCTTAATATATATGCTTTGAATGTAAATATATCAGCATTAATACACACTCACACACACTCCACAAAATACAAAAGAAATTGATACAATACACTAGCACACCAATGCCAGCAGATCACTCTGCATGCAGGCATAATGACCCGGGATCCATCCCAGAAAACACAATTACCAGCAAACTGCTTGACTACGAACCATGTGTTGAAAATACTCCCTTAAAGATCATTAGACATGGTTCCCATTTTACTTCCAGCAATGAAACTCAGATCCACCTATCACATGCCAGAACTCAGGCGACCTCAAAGAAACTGAGCAAAAGAGAGTGAAACACTTTTCTCCTGTTCTGTTTTGAATTTTGGTATTCATAATTTAAAGGAACCCAGCACAGCCTCTTTTGTGTCAGAAGACGGCTTCATTTGAAAACGAAGCAAATAACGGTTTTGGGTCTCACACACACTTCACATACATACATACAAGGCAGGCATGGTGCTGAAGCAGCAGCTGAGAGCCACACTGACTCACACAAGAAACAGAGAGCTCCCTGAAAATAGCTCAAGTCTTCTGAAACCTCAAGGTGAACCAATAATGACACAACTCCTCTGAAAAGGCCACACCTCCTAATCCTCCCCCAGATAGTTCCACCAACTGGTGGCCAAGCATTCAAATATATGAGCCCATTGGGGCTGTTCTCACTCAAGTCTCCAGAGAAGTGCTGGGTCAGGCCATTATAGCTATCCTCCATGTATGACAATAGTCATAGTTAAGGAGTAAGAACTTGGAAGGCATCTCCCAGAATCCTAACTTGCAGCTCCACAGCTCCCCTCTGCTCATGCATTTCAAAATCACCCTCACTGTTCTACTGTCCAAGGAACCTAATGGCAATTGTGAAAGGTTGTGGGGAAAGCATTAATGCAGTGCAGAAGAGAGAGGTTCCTTTTGTTCCAAAAGCTCCTCATTGTCACATTTTCTTAATCTGGCCAGAATGCAAAATCCCAGTCATACAGACAGGAAAGGACACATTTTGTCCTTTTCCTTTTACAACTTCCCATTATACAGAGAATATACATTATACAGTGTCAGGTAGTAAAGAAAAGAAGGAAAGAAGGCATAAAGCTGAGCAGGTCCCCTTTTAAATTTCTCAAAACTCTGGGCCTTTTACTCAAACAGAAAGGAAGCAGAAAGTACTGAATATCAATGGCTGTTGTGATAAAATTAGACTGAGAAAAGAGACATTTGGGGGCTATAAATCAAGACCCTGACATAACAGGTAAGTCTTAAAATGAATAAAATCAGTGAAAATGTTAATGAAAACTAACGTCTCACATTTTCCTTAAAGGTTGAAAAGAAGGCACCTTGTGATCCCCATATTACCGTTCGGCACAATTTGGTCCATTTACCACCTACATGGGATGGAGAAGGAGTTGACCCGGTTGATAATAAAAAAGGTGCGCATTCAGCCCAGGACACTGTTCTGGATCCCACAATTATTTAGGTATTTGCACTGGGCATGCAAGGGGGAGACCATACACTGACCCTGAGCCTGCTCTTGGTCACCACACTAATGACACCATGGACCCTTTTCAAACACTGACCCAGTTCTTGAAGCGTGTCTTAGAGCAGAACACAAGTGTAGTAGATTCACTACTGATCGGGAATCTTCTCTTGTTCATGTGCCATGTGACACTCCAGAACCTACACAGGGTAGCAACAAAATTTTTGGTTCTGTAAATACAGCTGACCACACCAGCTATACAATGAACACCTCTATTAAATCTATTCCTCCTCTGGCAGAAGACATGCTGCTGCTCCTTATAACTCCAGCAATGTGGTTCCTGGTTTCGATTATGATGATGATAAGACACATAAGCAATATAATATTCCGCAGACGAAGTAATTTGAGAGATTACAGGAACCAAAACGTTGGACAAGGTGAGACCACAGAAATGGTTTAAAATAGATGAAGATTTTTGTAGTAGAAATCTAATTTTTTGGGCACTAGTATGTAAGATTAATAAATTTCATGCTTTATATAGAACTTTTGGGCATTTCCTAGCACCAGAAAAAATTTGATTCTTTTTTTCCAATAATATTAAAAATATATCACATAAAAATAACAGTTTAGTCCAACGAAAGTGCCCAAGTAAAGCTGGTAGGTTCACAGTTGTCTCCTATTCTGGAACAAGGGAATTTCTTTCACTCCTAATGTGAACCTTGTGTTTTTCTGAATGGCTAAGCAGAGTTATATAACTGTTAAATATTAGTTTCTATTTTTCTGTGTGCATACATTGTGACTTATGAGTATAGCATCTTCTTAGAAACAAATATTTCAGAAGAAGCAACATCTGAGAATAGAACCAACAAAATGAGGCTCCACATTCTCACACCTTCTCAAACACAATGATACTAATGTCACTCCATAAGATTCTACTGATGATGCCACTGCTACTCCTGATCCTGAGATGTATGTCACCAGTGATGTTCTTGATGATGCAACTGATAGTTCTTTCTTTTCTTTTTAGTTGCTACCGAAGCTGATAATTCTCTGAAAGAACACAACAAATGACAATCTGTCAGGAAGATTTTATCAAAAATAGACATGGTTAACTATTTTCTGGCAGAAGACATAGTATATATTGAATTCTGTATATGTTTGAAATATTTTCCCATTAAAATGCATTATGCAAATATTTTAAGCTGTTTCTTGGTATTGTACAAACTGATCACCTGACCTCTCAGTGATATGTTTAAGGGGAAGGATTTTTATTATAGATACCAGAGTTTGAACAGATAGAGTGATCTGGAATGTTCAAAGCAGAAGGAGATGTTGGCTGAACATAGTCAGCCAACTGGACCTGGCTAATGATAGAAGCAGAAACAGCCAGAGAGGCAGAGAGAGAGAGAGAATGAGACAGAGGAGGAGACAGAGAGAGGGAGAGGAACATGGAGACAGGAGGAGAGAGAGACACAAAGAGAGAGATTTATAAAGAGACTGAGAAGGTGTGAGAAGGGATGCTTCTGAACTAGAGGGAGTTTAGGGTAGGGGAGGAGGGGAGAGGACCTAGGACACTAGCATAGACTTTGAAATGCATAACAAGTACTTGTGACCCTGAAGCAGCCTGGAGGCTAGCATGGGCCTCATTATGGTAATATGCACCACAGGCAGCCATTTTCTCTACTGCCAGTCATAAGGGAAATGACACCTTTGGGTAGAGATTCACAAGTTTTTGAGGAATGTTGACTTCTATCTACCTTCCAGAAATCCTCCTAAAGTCCAGGTTGAGCCCATTTCCGGATATCTGAGCCTGCCCTTGGAGTTTTGGGAATTGCAGTTTTCTTTGGACATAACAGGCATCAATGAATTTTAGTGGATTTTGCAAGTCACAAATCAGCCTTGTTGAGGTTTACATACTCAAACTGCTCAAACACAAGTAAACACCACCAAAATGCCATATTGTCCTTAACATCCATAGAGTTCAAGTGTGGTTGCTTACCTGCATTTCCTTTTCCTTTAATTTGATGCTACAAGCTGCAAAAATATACAAAGGAGGATTTCAGCTGATGATGACAAAGCTAATACCTGGAAGAAGCCAAGGGCCTTCGAGAGGCTCAAGGAGCCATGGTAATATTTGGCTTTTGATTATCAGCCTTTTCCTGCTATGAGTTTCTTGTGTGCTATTGTAGCTTTTCCATCACTTATTGCACACCATTTCCCCTCTCCTAAAGGAATATTTAGATAACCTCATGCACTGACAGCTATGCACAGCCAGAACCCCAGTTTAAGCCTGTCTGTAATTATCATCACTGGCAACATCTGGCCAGGTCCATCCACAGATGGAGGAAAGTACCTTATCAGAGATACCTCTGTACTCTCTAAGAACAGACTTAAGCATCCAGACTACCCATATGTGAAGGCCTGGCAGATGTGCCAATTAAGCTTAACTTCCTCCTTTCCCAAAACTTACCTCTAATTCCAGATCTCCCTTTAACTATCACCAGAGGAATCACAGGTTGCCTAGCAACCAAGCATTCTTTCCCCCGCCCTGCAGAAAAAAAATAAAACAGCAGATAGCTTGGACAGATAGGAGCTACAGGAAAAAAGAAGACAGTTTTATTTTCTCCCATTGACCTAGTAACTTATAGATTCTTTATATTTTCTACCAATCATGTTTAAGATTATAATTGAGCACATTGAATCCCTCTTCTTAGACATTACCTGAATTAAGCCCTTAGTTAATTCATTTCCCCATTAGTCACTTTCTTTTTGGGTTGCAAATGATTATTAACAATTACTGCCCCTCTATGTGATTCTTATCACCCCTCCATTTGACCCTGGAAGCCTGGCTTTGCAGTGCCAAAAGATTACTGCCTGTAAGTGTATATATACTGGGACTCCCAGGGCACAGGAAGACCAAGGAGAAGATATGGAAGAATAAAAGACTGGACTAAGAGCTCTGTGTGCTACGATTCTGTTTTCAAAAATAACCCTTGCCATTCATAGTTCTCTCTCCTGAGCCCCTGGGGTATATAATATTAAGGCTGGTCCCTCTAATGTTATACAAGAAATTTTATGACATCCCATCCCCAGCACACATTAACTGCACAAAATCCCTCACTGAGGGGTGGGGCTTATGAGTTCCTCACTGTGTATGAAGGTGTCCTGGACACACTTTTACAGTAATCAACTACAACCTCTGCCTCTGTCTTCCAAAGTAGTCCCTGAGCCTTGGAGGGAGTGATTCAGACATCCTGTTGAGGTCTGAGCAATTCATAGTTATGCATTCTCTAAAGTTTGGCCAGGTGTGAGTCTGCGCATTCACCACAGCCCATTGCATAAATAAATGTCTCTGATGAGGGATGATAGTTGTCCTAATGGACAGGTACAAGCCTGAATATTTAGAAGGCAGCTTGATGCCATGTAGTTTTGACAAAACAATGGAGCCTATTGTGTGGAATCAACACATCAGCCATTAACTCAGAGTCACAATACTGTATCAGGGCTGCATTAAGGAAAGAAATAAAAGCACTTCTACTTGGAGTCCTTCAACCAAGAGCAAGTCCAGGTTTGGATTTTCTACTTCATGCTCCCTATCTTCTCCCATCTGTCTGGTGCATGACTCTGAGTCTGTGCCTGTGTGAAGAAATCTGTCTGTTGCTCTCTCTGTTTATTTTTTTTAATCTGAGTCTGTGCCTGCCCTATGTCTGTGTCCATCTGTCCCTGTGGCTGTCCCTGTGTGTGAATGTGAGTGCCCCTTTTGTTGTGCTCTCTTTTATTGACTTCCCAGGAAGAATCACATTGGGAAGGAGTGGGATACTTTACAGAAATCATGGAGTCTTACAAGGGATTAAGCCAATAACTTCAACTGACAGCAACTCACCCAGACAACAAGCAGTATTTTAAACTCCAATGTTTACCCAGCAATGCTGCTGTGTTCAATAGTTTGGGTGGATATTCATTGAAGAAGAGTGTTTTCAACCTCTATGCTTGCTATATCTCACAAATGACACACATGAATTGTTCTGGATTGGGCCATAGAAGAGAACATAATAGGATTGCAGTTAAGTATTAGTTTAGGTTGTAAAAGTTGATTATGTGGGAAGTCCAAGGAAAGTAAAGGTGATTGTTACATCGTTCTCTTAAAAGTGGGTTTAGCGATCAGTTTGTGTACACAGTAGGGCTCACAGTCAGTGGGAGGTGTGGGGAAAGAAGCATCTGGTTTACTGCCATTCTGGAGTCCCCAGGCATCTGTTTCTTGAGGGAGCAGAGAAGGCAAGTTGCAAGGAAAAAATAGATTATTAACACCTGCACTGTGACTGCCAGAAAAAATCTTGGTTGTACTGACAAAGTAGAATGCACAAGGCAGAAGAACAGATACACCCTTCAATTGGACATCTTGGGAAACTGGAGGGTGGAGAGTCCCCAAAGCTGAACAGATCATGTATCCTGCATAGGTGGCTGCTTGAGCCTGAAGAGATGGTACCAGCTTTGTTGTCCTAGGAGCCTGGCAATCAAAGGGATGCTGAAGATCACAGTGTAGGATTTTGTCCACCTGGTCTCAAGAGACTTAAGTGCTAGGAGTTTGAGGAGTACTTGGTTCCCCCAGGGTGCATGGGGCAGGCTCAGGGGCAGTTAGATCTATTGGTATGGGGGCAAGGAGATAGCTACCAGCATGTGAATGGGAAGGGACCTTAGAAGGACAAGGTAAGGGAGGTACCCAGCCAGTGAAGGAGTTTGGGCTGGAAGGTCGGTGATTGGGGAGGATGGATCTTCCATAAAAGGAGCTCAGAAGGGCTTAGACCTGTAGGAGAGCATGGGGTGGCTCAGAGGAAGGTAAAGGCAATGAGGAGATGCCCTTGTCAAAGCCAAGATAACCTGAGTTCATTGGAGAGCTTGGTGAGGGGTTATTTGGTGAATCCATGGGCCCCCTCCACATTTCATGAGGATTGTGGATAATAGGGGATACGGATGTTCCAGGAAATGTTGAGAGCTTACAACATGAGCTCCATGACCCTTGAAGAGAAGGCTGGCCTATTGTCCATTTGTATGGTCTTGGCACGCCAATTCAAGGGATGATGTGTTCCAGGAGTACTTGAGCTACCACATCTGCTGTTTCCCTGGATGTGAAGAAGGCTTCTATCCATCCTGTGAAGGTCTCAACGAGAGTTAGGAGATAATGGCGTTTGGCTGAAATCAATCTGCCAGTTGTCACTTCATTGGTGTCCTCAAAGTTGCTGTAGACAATGATGTGTCTGAAAGACCCCTGCAGGTTGGCCGTGCCAAAAGTCTGGCAAGAGGAATGAACCTGTGAAATACAAGCTTAAAGATGGGTGGGGTCAAAGAGGGGCTCTAAGAAATGGAACAAAGTTTTGGGCCTACATATAAAGTCTGGTGAATGTCTGAAATGATGGACAATGCCAGCTCCTGAGGGAGGATGAGGCAGTTATTGAAGTAAAACCATCCATCCTTTGTCTGCATGACCCCAATTTTCAGGAGTTTGTCAGTCTCCTCTGGTTGATAACAGGGCTGGTAGGAGAGTACCAAAAACAAAATATATTCTGTTGATCCAGAGGTGCTGGAGGCCTGTCGGTGGGCTAATGAGTTTGCCTTGGCATTGACTAAGGCCACTGGGTCCTTAGAGGACTGGTTTCCCCTGCAGTGAATTATGGCTACTTCTCCAGTTAGCTTGGCAATAAGGGGACCATTAACTATGGGAGTGCCCTTGGTAGTGAGGAAGTTACTTTCCCTCCAAAGGACAGATGGGCATGGGCTATTAAAAAGGCATATTTAGAGTCAGTATATATGTTAGCCCATTGACCCTTGGTAGGTCACTTCAAATGTTTTAGTGGAAGTGATCACTGCATATGCTGACTGGTGGTTTCTTGATCTGTCTATAAGAGAGCTTCCCTCAACAAAGATGGTAAGTTGGGTGTTTGCAAGGGGTTGGTGTAAGAGACCAGGCCAGGATAAACATAAGACCTCTACAGCCTCTGAGCAGGAGTGAGAGGAAGTACCAAAGGAAGAAGTGACAGAAAGGAGGCTTGCAGCGTTTAGGGCAAGGATGAAGGTCAATATAACTGGGGGGGGGTCTAGAAACAGTAAGTGAAAGATTTGGACCTGTGATTGTCCAAAGAGAATGAGAGTGGGGTGCCTCATAATGTCTGAGAGGCAGTGGGGGGAGTATACCAGGATTGACTGGAACAGGGTACAAGGTGTGGAAAATGATACATTTCAGAAAATGTGTCAAAACCTGGTCAATTTCAAGTTTTACAGAAGACGGGAATGTAGCCTGAAGTTTTCCTGTGTTCTGCCCAGTCTTGCATCCACTAGGTCCTAAGTAAACACACAGAGGCTTATATTAATTACAAACCAAATGGCCTATGGCTCAGGCTTCTTGCTAGCTAACTCTTACAACTTAACTCAACCCATTCTAATTGAGCTGTTTGCCATGTGTCATTTTGGCATTACCTGTCTTCCATTACATCTTGCTACCCTGGCATCATTTATCCTATATTTGTGAGTGTAAAGTTTCATATCTAATTTTCCTTTTATCCTAAACAAGGAAAACTGTTATTATAACTATCTAGTCTTTAAAAACTCCCTCAAAGACCTCAGAAGAATATAATATTATCTGAGTAAATGGGAAGTATATTGTAAGCAAGTTCCAAAATTCTAGAAATAACAGAGACATCTGGCTGTCTGGACAGTCACCCAAAGTTCCTCTGTATCATTGGGGAATGTATCTTCAGCCCACAGGCCTAAGAGTCTCTGGCATATTTTTCAGTGAAGCAGGAAATTTCAAGGACTTGTCTGCCTAATTGCAAAGTTCATCAGTCACTTTCCTGTGTTCTGCAGAATGTCTCACAGTTTCTTCTGCAAAGCATGGTCCTGGAGGATCATCCCTCCTTGTTTTGGCAAAGTTCAGTGGTCACTTTCCTATGGGTCCTGCATGTGCAGTTTATACAATATACTCTCAAGCACTTCAGGCAAGAGCAGTTTCTTGCCCCAATCTTTTCCATATTATAAGCAAACTCCATAATGAGTTTCTTAACAATGCCCATCATCCTCTTTGAAGTAATTGATGCTGCCAAGAACAGACATGTCTCACTGTCCTCAAAAGTCTAAGTTCTTAAAATATTTTAAATGCCATGTTTTGTAAGTTTTGAAGTGTTTGAAGATTACCTATGTGATTGAAATATGTTTGCATATCTATCAAACCTAACATGAATATAAGTTTGATTATTATAAATGACTATTAATTTATATTTCTTAACTATACATTATATTTTTAAATGAACTCTAAAATCATAACCTTAAGCAAGACTAGAAATATACATATAATATAACAAAACTAACATTAAATTTACATCAATAAGCCAAAATTCATACTAATGAAAAATATCTAAGAATAGTTCTGGGTTTTTTGGATTAAAGTAGATTCAATAATCTACTCTTTTATTATTTCTCTATCATATCCTCTCTTCTCCTTTTAGAAAGAGATCTCTCAATTTAACTCCTTTGTTTAGTCTTTTTTTTTACCTATGACTAATAACAGTTTGTAACCAACTCCCCTTAAATGAAAATAAATATTTACAATTTTTGTAATATTTGGGCATAGTTTTGTAATTTGGCCATAGTTTTCTATACTACATCCTGCTGATTGGGGCCACTGGTAACCTTATGTGGCTCCTGAGACAATTTAGAATTATAGTCAAGTCCTGAGTGGAATAGTCTGTGAGTCTTCATCATCTCAGCCAGTTGCCTTGAAGCTGTTCTGGATATTGAATCATCTGAAGACCTCTCAAGGGGTCTTCCCTTATGGAACTATATTAACTTGGAAAAAATTCACAGCTCCTCATCTTCTGTGGAAACAAAAGCAGAGCTCTTTTCCAAAGCAACATATCCTTAGACCCAAATTTTTAAGTCAAGATACCTTTAAAATACACATATTGGTTTAACTTTGTAACCTCTACAATCAAATGACTCTTTGCACTTAAAAAAAATCCCAATGACAATGCAATATTATACAGTATGCAGACTCTCTGTATAATTTCCATCTTTACATGGCTTTTTTAAAAAATGTTTCAAAAGACTTTTTCTACCGTTTTTTTTTTCTCTCCCAAGCTTACCTATATTTTTAAACACACTGTTACCTACTTAGAGGATTTTCCCATCTGAATCTGTTTTATTTTGCACCTTTAATTCTTTCCTTACTGGAAGAGTTTTTAAATTGCTAAGCTGCTCATCTTTGACTGCTGGTTCTGCCCCATTCATCTTTTCAACAAGGCACGACAATGAGTTAAGCTTACCTCCCCAATTCTGGGAAGCAGTATGTGTAGAGCTGTGTCCTTAAGTCTGCAGCTGTGCTCTCAAGCCCACAGGGAGAGGCTAGGAGAATCCTCTCTCTATCATGACCTGTGGGAGAGACTGTAAAAATCCACCATGCTGCTTAGACTATGGCAGCTGGTGGACAGGTCCATTTCTGAGCTGCTGATGGCATGAGATTGTAAGACTAGGAAGCCCAGTGTGGCTTTGTTTTTGTGTATTCAGAATCTATTTTAAGCTTTCTCAGGTCTGTGTGAATTCACGACAGATAGTAGGTGTCATTTGTAAACAGAATAATCTTTCCTGCCCCTCAATACCCAAATAACCAGTCAGAGGCTTAATATTAATTACAAATCAAATGGCCTATGGCTCAGGCTTCTTGCTAGCTAACTCTTACAACTTAGCTCAACCCATTCAAATTAAGCTGTTTGCCATGTGTCTTTGTGGCATTACCTGTGTTCCATTACATCTTGCTCCCCTGGCAGTGCTCATCATCCCTCTGACTCCACTTTTCTTCTCCTTGTCTTTCTGCTTGGATTCCCCATCTGGCTCCATGCTGTAGATGGAGAATTTCTCTCCAGCTCCCAGCAAGTCCCGTCAGTCCCTGAGCCCACTTATAAAATAAACACACAGACTCTTACATTATTTGAACTGCTTGGCCATTAGCTCAGGCCTATCATTGTCTAGCTCTTATTCTTATATTTAGCCCATTTCTATTAATCTATACTTTGCCGCGTGCTTTGTGGCTTATTAGTACCATATATTTTTCTGGTCCTGGAGGGGGCTCCAGGCAGTCTCTTCCTTCCCTTCCTGTTTCCTCAATTCTCCTCTCTGTTAGTCCTGCCTATACTTTCTGTCTGGCTATCGGCCAATCACTTTTTATTTATACAGAGTGATATCCACCGCACTTCCCCTTTTCTTCATTTTCAAAAAGGAAGTTTTTGACATTAACATAGTAAAATTGCAAATAACAAAACAATTATCAAGCAAGAATAGCAGTTATAATATTAAAGAAAATATTCTACCTATCATATATTTGTGAGGTTAAGGTTTTATATCTAACTTATCTTTTATCATAACTAAGGAAATGTGTAACTCTCTAGCTTCAACTATATCAAAGACCTCAGAAGGATATAATATTACCTGAGAGATGGGAGGATGCAAGCAACTTTCAGGAGTCTTGCAGTGTAGACAGAGACAGCTGACAGCCTGGACAGTCACCTCATGTTCCTTTGTTAAGTTGGGGCATCTGTATTTAGTCCACAGGGCTAGAGTCTCTTGGTCATTTTTTTCAGTGTCCTGTAAAATTTCTAGGAGTTTTCTCTGTGAAGCAGGCACCTGAAGGACCATTTTGTCAAGCAAAGTTCAGTGGTCATCTTTCTATGGGTCCTGTAGGTCCAGTCGATCAAGCAGTCCAGGCAAGAACAGTTTCTTGCCCAAATGGCTATTTTTGCCAAGGTGAATACAAATTCCATATGGAGTGTTTTCAAATCCCATCCTCCTCTCTGAAGTAAATCTGGTGCTGTCAGGAGCAGACATGTCTCACTGTCCAGAAAGTTCACATTTTTTAAAAAAATTTTAAATGCCATATTCTGTAGGTCTTTGACGTATTTGAAGATTACCTGTCTCTCTGAAATATATCTTTGTATACCTAGAAGACTTAGCTAACATGGCTACAAGTATGATTATCATAGAATACTAACTATTAATCTGTTTGTCTAAACTATCCATTACTACCTAAATGAGTTACATAAACATAATACCTCAAACGAGAATAGAAATATATATATACAGTATAACAAAATTAACTTTAAAATTTTATCAATGAACTAAAATCTATACCAATGTAAAACATTTCAAACAAGTTGCTCTTTAAAATTAGGTTCATTAATCTACCCTTTCATCCTATCATATCTATATCATATCTCCTTTTCTTCTTTAGAAAGAGATCACATTTATAATAAACCTGATTTAAATAAAAATATTGGTTTTTTCCTGTCCCACACCAGAGGGCTCTTCTGATATGGGACAAAAGAATCTTTTAACCTTTTATTTTAGAAATATGTTTGGGTTTAGAGAAGGAATGAGCCAATTCCATCTCCAAAGGGGTCATGGTATATTTGAGAATTTGGGGACGTTGCTTCTCTTACTACTTCCTGCTAGAGTTGTAGTAAATTGTAGCTAGAGTTTTCCTGCCTGGCCCACAGTCAGGACAAATCTCTCTCACACGGCAGTCCCACAGCCGCTCAGACCCAACCAAGTAAACACAGAGACTTATATTGCTTACAAACTGTATGGCCGTGGCAGGCTTCTTACTAACTGTTCTTATATCTTAACCCATTTCTATAAATCTATGCTTGCTACATGGCTCGTGGCTTACCAGCATCTTCACATGCGGCTTGTCATGGTGGCGGCTGGCAGTGTCTCTGACTCAGCCTTCCACTTCCCAGAATTCTTCTCCTCCTTGTCCCACTTATACTTCCTCCTGCCTGACTACAGGACAATCAGTGTTTTATTTACTAACCAATCAGAGCAACACATTTGCCATACAGAACATCCCACAGCAGAAAATTTTAGGATTATGGGTAGTCCATGAGGGTGTGTCATCTGAGCCAGTTGCCTTGAAATGGTTCTGGATGTTGGATCATCTGGGCCATGGTGTCATCAGAGAAAATTCAGGTAATCTTGGCTGGTCAAACCTGTTATATCTTAATCTGAAACAAATTCATAGCCTCTGGCTTTCTGTGGAAACAAAAGCAGATACTCCTTTCCAATGCAACATATCCTTACATCCAAATTTTGAATTCAAGGTACCATTAAAGTATACATTTTGGCATAAATCAACAGCTTTTACAATCAAATGTTTTTCTTTAGTTACCAATATCAAAGACAACATAATATAGATTCTCTGTGTGATAGTCAGCTTTATGTGGCTTATTACCTTTTCTGTTTCTTTAAAGACTATTTTTTAAACTATTTGTTTATGTAACTCTGTATAATCCTTTTTCTCACTCTTTCAAGCCTACCTACATCAGTCTTATGGTGAACCTATTGCTTGAAACTACGGCATTCTAAGACTGAAACAGCATTATTGCTGCTTGCTCTGCCCAATTCAGCTTCCCAACATGGGGGTGGTACATTTTCCACCAGCTCTGAGAGCCATCAACTCTCAGAAATAGTGGGTCTATGCTTCTAACAAAGCAGTGTGTAGCCCAGAAACCTCTTTTTGTTTTGTACTAGCAAAGGCTAAATCTGCCACGCAGCTTAATGTGCCACTTGCAGAGGCCTCATTCCCACCATACTGCAGGTGGAGAGTGCACACCAGGAACCCGACATAGTAGATAGTAGCTCAAACACGCAGGTTGCCTCTACCTTGAAAGAGACAACTAGAAACAGTTTTTAGCTCTGTTTTGGAATCTTTTTACTCAGGTTTTAGGTGGAAACTCTTGCCAACCCATTGGGCACCATTTGTAGCTTGAGAATTTCTCTCCAGCTCCCACCAATTCCAGCCAGTTCCAGAGCCCACTTATAAAATATACACACAGACTCTTACATTATTTAAACTGCTTGGCCATTAGCTTAGGCCTATCATTCTTTAGCCCTTACTCTTATATTTAGCCATTTCTATTAATCTATCCTTCGCCACGTGGCTCATGGCTTATTAGTACCATATATTTTTCTTGTCATGGAGGGGGCTCCAGGCAGTCTCTCCCTTCGCTTCTTGTTTCTTCAATTCTCCTCTCTGTTAGTCCTGCCTATACTTTCTGTCTAGCTGCTCGCCAATCAGTGTTTATTTATACAGAGGGATATCCACAGCACTATGCTGCCTTGCCATAAGACATAGCAGCTTCTTTGTTAACCAATGGTAGCAACACATATTCACAGCTTATAGAAAGACCACCCCACAACACAAGAATGAGCTTATTTTGACCTTGCTACAAGATGGCTTTTAATCTTAAGATGAAGTCAGGTTGGCCCATCACTTAACCACAGAAGAAGAGTCTATAACCCCCTTTTTGTATCCTTCTCCAGTTGAAAGCCAAATCCTCATGGCTAACGCTTCCAGGTTCTTCTGCTTGCTGGGGCTGAAATATTGCCTTTTCCTTGAATTCAATTTGCATAAGCTTTCTCTTGTTTAGGTCTAGGAAAGCCCTCAGTCCTTTTCCTTTCACAGGTTTCAGGATTAGCTGAATAACGTCTTGCCCTGAGGTTACCACTCCCTTTCTTCCATTTAACACTGTGCTTTACTTTTAACTTTTAATCTCCTTGAGCACAAGACTTGGCCCCAACATTACATTTTTCTGGTACTTCTTTTCTCCTCAAATGGTACATTTTGTATTTCTCCTTATCCTGTTTGCTACTTTTTAATTGTGGATCTACATTAGAATGATAACTAATAACCATATGATCTGGAAAGTTCCCTCTCTATCTCTCTCTGTGTCTCTCTGTGTCTCTCTGTGTCTCTCTCTCTGTCCCTCCTCTCTCTGTCTCTCTCTCTCCCTTCAAACTCTACCCCCTCATTGAGTCTCTAACAAATAAAGTGCCCAAAAAGCCCAGTTATGCTTTCTTAGTGACTACTGCAACTTCTTCCCTTATTTCTGCCAGCTGCCAAAGTCCCTGCCACATTTAGGCACAAATTCCATTTGTGGCAGACATGTCATCACCCCTTGCCTACAACCTATAAACTTTCCCTGCTTTTGTATGTAGATGTGCTTCCTCTGGCCTCAATGTCTGGAACTGGAGAACTTGCACAGATGTTGCTTTGCTCAAGTAAACATGTTATACTTTTTCAATTTGGCTTGATCTGACTTTCTATGTTGGCAGAGAAACCTATTATGGGGAGGGGGCAGAAAATCTGTTACTTAGGACAAGGACAAAAAGCAGCCACATTCTTTAGCAAAGTACCCCAAGAATGGTCTCTAGGATAGCCTATAATATTTTCCTTCTAAACTTTGGAGTTTGGACACCACAGTCAAAATTGCCCTTAGCACTTCTGTCTTCCATGCTCTTACTAGAATGGCCCATTAAGCCCCATTTAAAGAACTGAACTGTTTTTGTACTCTGAAATCCCAAAGTCTTTCATATTCTTCCAACAAGTAACATTGAAGGTTTTTGCACCCACAGATCTCTAGGGTAACCAGGAACGTTAAGCCCACAAGATTGTCCTCTCAAAAGACAGGATTGATTCCAGTTCTTCCATCCAGAAATCTGGGAATTGGAGGCAATTAACAGCCTAGTGGTCTGCATTATCTATTGGTCCAATCCATATCAAGCTTCTACAACCAGGACCTGAGATACCTAATAGCGCAAATGACTCCAACATTACCTTTATGACCAAGAACAGGCCAGATCCTTCCCTAGACCTTAAGCTAATACAGGTAGCCTATCTCTGGAACTCGTCTTCTTGGATGAAATGACATTTACTTTAAGTTGAGTTTCAATGTAATTATGCCTCATTATACACCAGGGATAGTATTACATTGGGAAAATATTTTGTCCCCAAATTGCGCTGTTTAAACATGCAGGCAATAAACCACCTGACATTAGACTCCAAAGTTTGATCAAAACTGATTAAGTCAACCTTAGCCAAGTTTTCATTTCTCATCTCTCTGCAGTTCTTTTCTCTGTCTGCCATGATGCTTGCAGGGTCCCCTCACAGCATGATGAGACTTAACATAGCAATACCCTCTCCTGGTACCAACTTCTGCCTTAGTTACTATTCTATTGCAATAAAGAGACACTATAACTAAGGCAATTCTTATAAAAGAAATCATTTAATTAGGAGATTGCTTAGAGTTTTTGAGGGTTAGTCCATGTTCATCATGGCAGAAAGCAGACAGACATGGCATTGGAACTGTAGTGGATAGCTTTACATCCAGATCCACAGGCATTGGGCGTTGGGGAGGATGAGAGAGATAGAGATATGTGTGGGAGGGTGGGGAGAGAGACAGAGAGAGAAAGAGGAGAGAGAAAGAAAGACAAACAGAGACAGAGAGAGACAGACAAACAGAGAGACAGAAATACTGGCCCTGGCATAGCATTTGACCTCTCAAGACCTACCAGAAATAACACACTTCTTCCAATAAGGTCAATACTATGTCAACATGGCTATGCCTTCTAATCCTTCTTGAAGAGTTATACTTCCTGATGAGCAAGAATGTAAATACATGAGCCAATTGGGGCTATTCTCATTCAAACCATCACACCCTACAACTATGAGTGTAAGGGTAGTACAATTGTTGCCTTGTATCCTATTTAAGAAACAGAGGACACAGACTTGTGGAGAAGACAGAAGAGGTAGAAGCTGGATTTGGTAGGGTCTGGGAGTGGTTATGATGAAAATATACTAGATGGCATTCTCAAAGAATTAATATATTGCATTACAACTGAATCTCAGTGGAAATATAGAGAATAAAAAATTGCCAGATTAGTACAATATATAAAAAATTAACATTATGAAGTGGAAGAGGAAGTTTATTTGGAGGAAAATTTAAAGGTGAATCATGAGAGAACATAATCACAACCTAAATATTTTTATTAATTACTTTTTCATATGAAATGTTTTGCACATCCTCTTACTTTTCTTTGGCCATCTCCACCTCCCTATCCATTCGTAGTCATGTTTTTCTGTTTCTTTTTAAAACTTTAAAATCCCTACATCAAAAAACCAGTAATCAAAACAAACAAAAAAATCCAATCAGATGAAAAGTGACTAACCCCCCCCACACACAATCAAATCCCACCCAAAACTGGATGTCAACATATAGAAGATTATAAATAGATTCATATCTGTCACCATACACAAAATTCAAGTCCAAGTAGATCAAAGACCTCAACATAAATCCATTTACTCTGAACCTGATAGAAGAGAAAGTGGGAATGCATTGGCACCGGAGACAAATGTGGTGGTACTGTATTCCCCAAAATATTGTGCACGCTAATAAACTTATCTGTTTAGAACAGGACAGCAACAATATCAAACATAGAGGATAGGCAATGGTAGCACACGCCTTTAACCCTAACATTCCAGAGGCAGAAATCCCTCTGGATTTCTGTGAGTTCAAGGCCACATTGGACACAGCCTGGCATGGTGACACACATCTTTATTCCAGGGAGTGATGGCAGAAAACAGAAAGATATATAAGGCTCGAGGACCAGAAACTATACACATTTGGCTGGTTTAGCTTTTAGGCTTCTAGCAGCAGTTCAGCTGAGATTCATTTGGGATGAGGACTGACAGGCTTCCAGTCTGAGGAAACAGGATCAGCTGAGAAATTGGTGAAGTGAGGTAGCTGTGACTTGTTCTGCTTCTCTGGCATCCAGCATTCACCCAATAACTGGCCTCAAGTTTGTTTTTTATTAATAAGACCCTTTAAGATTCTGCTACAGACAACTTCCTAAATATAACACCAGTAGCACAGACACTGAGAGCAACAATTAATAAATAGGACTTCCTGAAACTGAGAAGCTTCTGTAAGGCAAAGGACATAGACACTAAGATAAAAGGCACCTACAGAATGGGAAAAGATCTATACCAACCCCACATCTGACAGAGGGCTGATCTCCAAAATATATACAGAACTCAAGAAACTAGCCAGCAAAATATCAAATAATCTAATTTAAAAATGGGCTACAGAGCTAAACAGAAATTCTCAATAGAAGTATTTCAAATGGCTGAAAGGCATTGTGGTTGTTTGCACAATACCTGTACAACATCAATCCAGTCAAATTCCAGCATATATGGAAGAGAGACTCGTGGCCTCATCCCTAGCTGAAAAGCCTAGCATCTGAAGGCTGGTGACATGGGAGGTCAGTGTTTTTCAGGAAATTGGCACCTGGTACGTTGACTATGATCCAGTGGAACATCCCAAATCAATGCACCCAAGAAAGCATTGATTGGACAGAGTGGGATGCGAAAAGAGGACAAGAACTTGAGAAGGGGTTTTGTAGGGGTAGTTCTAAGAAGGATTGGAAGGGGAGTAGAGAGTGGTTATGTTCAAGATACATTGAATAAATATACAAAATTCTTGAAGAATGAAATTTTTTAAATCTTTAAAAAAAATAGTAGCTGGAGCGAGGGCTCAAAAGCTGAGAGCACATCTGGTCTGGCACAGCCCAGTCCCAACGAGTTTGCCTTTGTTCATTTCAATCAGTGCCCTTCACATAATGAACCATATCTGAGAGGAGAATGGCTTTCTGGAGTTTTGTGTGTCTTATTAAGAATCATTAAATCTGAAGGTGGTCTTTGGGACCTCAACACAAAAGCCACAGATCACTTAATCACAAGAAATAATAGGTATTTTTCTTGTCAGTTCAACCTCTCCTGGAGAACACAAAGAATGTGAGTTGAGCCAGGTGGTGGTGGTTCACGCCTTTAATCCCAACACTCTGGAGACAGAGCCAGACAGATCTCTGTGAGTTCGGGGCAAGCCTGGTCCACAGAGCGAGATCCAGGACAGGCACTAGAACTACATGGAGAAACCCTGTCTTGAACACACAACAAAAGAATGTCAGTTGATCTTTCTTATTGAATTTGAAGATTTTACTTCCCCTAATTCCAAATCCTCACACCATCCTTCAAGTTCTCACCATACTCAGAAATGGACAGAGAGAGACCTTTGTGATAACAGACTGTCTTTGTCAACTTGACTGGACTGAAACAAGTGCCTAGAAAATGTATACAGCACACCTCTGTGTGTCTGTGAGCGCATTTTCAGAGATAATTCCATCATGAGGACCCTAACCTAATGAATGCATCAGTCCCTTGACAGTTCCTACTATGACAGCTGTATTGGAAAGTGGTCAAAAGGAGGAGGCAGGGGATAGTTGAAGGAAGTAGTCACAAGTAGTGTGTCTTGGAGAGCTGTGTCCCGTCCTAGTAACTTCCCATTTCTCATGTCTCTGTTTACTGACCACCATGAAGTGAGCTGCTCTGCTCTTCCATGCCTTCCCACTATAGAGAACTAAAGCCCTTTAGAACCATATCCCAAGTAATTCTTCCCTCCCTTAGGTTGTTCTTGCATTTGAAGCACACAAATGCAACAGTGATGAGTACACCTTGGAGACCTTTCATTCCTTCTCTTTTATCTCAGCAGCCCCTCGAGAAACCACACAGAACATGTATGTTCATCCCACAGTCAGTTAGGCAACAAATTGTCCCCAGGAACCCCCTCCCAGTCCCTTCTCTCCTCCCTGGGCGGAGCTGGAAGCTTCTCACATGACACTCTCATTACCTCCCCGACCCCTTGATGCCCCCTTTTCTTGTGCCATGAGTGACTTGTAGGGCTTCCCCAGGCTGGGAAGGGTCAGCTCAGCCTTGTTCAGCTCCAGCTCCTGTTGGTACAAATGCTCAATGACGGCCACTTCAATTGAGTCTCCCAGTACATTGGTCAGAGTATGCAGCCAGTCACTGGTGGAGGAAAAATAGATTAATGGGAGGGGGTGAAAGGCTCCTTCAAGAACCCAGAGTAGACTAGAAGGGCTTCCAGGCTAATTCACAACCACATGATCTAGAACAGGCCCTGCTCTTCCTCAGATTTCCTTCCTAACAACATCATTCCTTATATCCTCAGAACTCTTCTTTAATTTGTGACTCTTGTTTCTAAATATGACTAACCTAAAAATGATTAGATATGAGAGCCTGATGTAGATGGTTAGAGATTAGAATCTGATCTAGAGTGTTAGACATTCGGATCTGATTCAGACTGTTATACATGTGCATCTAATGCAAAGTATTAAACATGAGCATCTGTAGATGTAACCAACAGTCTTGTTAAATAAGAAACACAGAACCAATGCAAAGAAGAAAGTCAAGAGGTCAGAGCTAAGAGCTAAAAACCTTACCCTTCCTCTCGCAGTGGTCCTACCTCTCCAAAAGAGACCTACTCCCTATGTCTGTCTTTTTTTATAGAGTTTTTGTTCTGCCTTCTCATTGGTTGTAAACCCAACCACATGACCTCCTAGTCACTGCCTGTCTGTACAGAATTCCAGGCCTTCTATGGTTGGTATTGAGATGAAAGGCGTGTGTCTCCAATGCTGGATGTATCCTTGAACACACAGAGATCTACCTAGCTCTGCCTACCAAGTGCTGGGATTAAAGGTGTGTGCCACTACTGCCCGGCTTTTGCTATGGCTCTAATAGCTCTGACTCTTGGGCAACTTTATTTATTAACATACAAATAAAATCACATTTCAGTACAAATAAAATATCACCATAAGCATCTGTTGCAGATTATTAAACATGAGCATCTGACACTGATTATTAAACATGAGCATCTGACGCAGTGTATTAAACATGAGCATCTGATGCAGAGTACTTAACATGAGCATCTGGTGTAGGCTTATTAGGTACAAGTGTCTGGTGCAGACTATTAGATATGACTGTTTGATACAGACTGTTTGACATGAATCTATGTAGGTGTGGAGCAGGCTGGGATTGTTCAAATGGAACTTTAGTCCTTCTGTACAAATGGGACTTAGTCTTGCTCACAGTACCTACATCGGAATGAAAATTAGCATTTTATGTAAATTCCATGTTATAAGAAAAGAAATGAGAGAGGGAAAAATGGTGAAAGGAGGTAGTGATGTAGGAAGTATAAAGAGGAAGAAAGAGAGAGGAGAGAAAGAAAGAAGGAAAAAAGAAAGAGGGAGAGGGGGAGGAGGGAGGAGGGAGGGAGTGAAGGAAGGAAGGAAGGCAGGAAAGAAGGGAGGGAGGGAGGCAGGGAGGGAGAAAAGAAGGGAGGGAATGAGACAGGTGGAGAAAAGGGAGGGAGAATGGAAGAGAAGAAAAGGACAGAGGAAGGAGAAGGAAGTAAACAAAGGGAGGAAGGAAAGAAAGCAAGAGAGGAGGGGGAGGAACAGGGTAGGGGTGGCTCCTCCCTGCCTATAGATTAGGAGTCACTGTCTTCAGGTGTGTGCCCTCCCACAAGCCTACTAAGCTCCATGGCACAGTCTCACAGCAAGACACACAAATGGCTCTGCTGTGCTCAGTGGATCACAAACAGAAGACATGAATGTGGGGAGCAGAGTTGTAGGGAGGAAAGCTGACCTGGTGGGAAGGAGTTAGAGAGTGTGCAAAGTAACCAGAAAGCATTGCATACATGCCTGACCTGTCAAAGAACAAATTTAATTAGTGAAAAAGAACAGAGGAAAGACAAGAAGGAGAGAACATATGCATTCATAGGGTTCAGTGCAAAAATCCACCAAAATTCTTTTGTCCATCATCACAGGTGATCGTATAAGTCAAAATTCTTCACTATTTAACGCAGCAGGTAACTTGTGTTTTCTTTTCACTTCTAAAATTCTTCAGAAGTAAGATTTCACTAAGGAAAAAACCGTTTAAAATTTTTGAGTTAAAAAATATTTGAACACTTTTGTATGATTTTTGTATGAAATGGTCTGACAAGGAGTGGGGGAGGGGCTGATAGATGGAGACCCCCTTTTCAGAATTCTACTCACTCTGTGTCCCAAAGATAATAAATCTATGGGCTTGGAGTCCAAAGCCATCACTAACAGACCATCCCAATGCCTCCCTAAACCCCTCAAATTCTACAACCATGTCCTTGCAGAATCCTTCATAAAAGTTATGAGAAGAGCCCAGGGTCAAAGCCAAGTCACACTCACAGGAACCAATCCACAGCTATGATCAGCATGATGTTGTCTGTGGGCAGGCTGATGGATGTGAACACAATCACCATGGTGACCAGTCCTGCCTGGGGGATGCCAGGTGCTCCTACACTAGCAGTTGTGGCTGTGATGTTGCGGGAATTCAGGAGGAAAGAGAGAACAGAAGATTGGAAGATCAGGAAGGGAAGGGCACCTTAAGTTAAATTCCCAAGCCAACACAGAAAGAAAAATATTCCATGAACTCTCTTTGGATGTGAAACTAAATTTAAAAAGTTGAAGTCACAGAAGCAAAAAGAAGAAACCGTGATGCTGGGCAGATGGGCTGGGAGTAGGGGAAATGTCTCTCAAAGGGTACAAGATGTCTAGATACCACATGAATGGCTTCCGGAAATCTAATGTATGGTGTGGAGGGTGTGGCTAATGATGCTGTGTTTGTATTTCAAAGAGAATAAACCTGAAGTCTCTTCTCACTATCAGCAAAGAGAAAGAGAACCGAGAAAGGGAGAGGAGAAGAGGAGGACTGACAGAGAGAGAAAAAGAGAAGGAAGGGAAGAAAGGAGAGAGGAGAGAGGAAGGGAGGGGAAAATAAGGAGGACATGAGAAAATAAGAGGAGAGAGGAGACACAGGCAGCAGAAGAGGGTGTGGGGGAAGGAAGGAAAACATAGGAGACAAATGAAATAATCAGCCTGACTGTTTTGATCATCTACAGAGTGCACAGGTAGCAAATCATCATGAAACACATCTTCAAATACACACAACTTTTGTCAGCTGTCATTCAAGAAAGCTGCGGCTGGAAAAGGAGAGTTGTTTATTAAGAAGGCAAATACAGATGAGATAGGGTGCATTCAGGGTGGTATGACCATAGGCAAATGGAGAGAAACTCAACGCAATTCCACTAAATTCAGGAACGAGTCATGTCTGTCCGCTTTCCCCATACTTATTCAATATAATTCTTGAAGTTCTAGCCAGAGCAATAAGACAACATAAGGAGATTAAGGGGATACAAATTGGAAAGGAAGAACTCAAGCTTTCCCTATTTGCAGATGACATGATACTATACTTAGGTGACGCCAAAAATTCCACCAAGGAACTGATACAGCTTATAAACACCTTCAGCAACATAGCAAGATACAAGATCAACTCAAAAAAATCAATATCCCTCCTATAAACAATGGACCGAGAAGCTGAGAAGGAAATCAGGGAAACATCACCCTTTACAATAGCCACAAATGACATAAAATACCTTGGGGTAACACTAACCAAGCAAGTGAAGGACCTATATGACAAGAACTTTAAGTCCCTGAAAAAAGAAATTGAAGAAGATGTCAGAAAAGGGAAAGATCTCCCATGCTCATGGATAGGCAGGACCAACATAGTAAAAATGGCAATTTTACCAAAAGAAATCTACAGATTCAATGCAATCCCAATGAAAATATCAACACAATTCTTCACAGACCTGGAAAAAATAATACTCAACTTCATATGGAAAAACAAAAAACCCAGGATAGCCAACATAATCCTGTACAATAAAACAACCTCTGGAGGCATCACGATCCCTGACTTCAAGCTCTACTATAGAGCTACAGTACTAAAAACAGCTTGGTATTGGCACAAAAACCTACATGTGGACCAATGGAATCGAATTGAAGACCCTGACATTAATCCGCACACCTATGAACATATAATTTTTGACAAAGAAGCCAAAAGTGTACAATGGAACAAAGAAAGCATCTTCAACAAATGGTGCTGGCATAACAGGATATCAACGTGTAGAAGGCTGCAAATAGATTCATATCTGTCACCGTGCACAAAACTTAAGTCCAAGTGGATCAAGGACCTCAACATAAATCCAGCTGCTCTGAACCTGCTAGAAGAGAAAGTAGGAAGTAGTCTTGAACACATTGGCATAGGAGATCACTTCCTAAATATAACACCAGTAGAACAGACAATGAAAGAAACAAGCAATCAATGGGACCTCATGAAACTGAGAAGCTTTTGTAGAGCAAAGGATACGGTCAACAAAGCAAAGCAACAGCCTACAGAATGGGAAAAGGTCTTAACCAACCTCACATCTGACAGAGCACTGATATCCAGAATATATAAGGAACTCAAGAAATTAGGCATCCAAACAACCAACAGTCCAATTAAGAAATGGTCTATAGAACTAAACAGAGAATTCTCAACAGAGGAATCTCAAATGGCTGAAAGACATTTAAAGAAATGCTCAACATCCCTAATCATCAGAGAAATGCAAATCAAAACAACTCTGAGATACCACCTTACGCCTGTCAGAATGGCTAAGATCAAAAACACTGAAGACACCTTATGTTGGAGAGGATGTGGAACCAGTGGAACTCTCCTACACTGCTGGTAGGAATGCAAGCTTGTACAACCACTTTGGAAATCAATATGGCACTTTCTTAGAAAATTGGGA
This sequence comes from Peromyscus maniculatus bairdii, assembly GCF_049852395.1. Taxonomy (NCBI): domain Eukaryota; kingdom Metazoa; phylum Chordata; class Mammalia; order Rodentia; family Cricetidae; genus Peromyscus; species Peromyscus maniculatus. Next base: position 5,263,279 of record NC_134873.1, on the reverse strand, counting down.
ATCAATCTCCCCCAAGATCCAGCTATACCACTCTTGGGCATATACCCAAGAAATGCTCAATCATACCACAAGAGCACCTGCTCATCTATTTTCATATCAGCATTGTTTGTAATAGCCAGAACCTGGACATAACCTAGGTGTACTTCAACTAAAGAATGGATAAATAAATTGTGGCACATATACACAATGGAATACTACTCAGCAGAGAAAAACAATGACATCCTGAGGTTTGCAGGCAAATTGATGGATCTAGAAAAAATCATCCTAAATGAGGTAACCCAGACTCAGAAAGACAAATATGGTATGTACTCACTCATAGGAGGATCCTAAATGTGGAACAAGGATGACTGGACTGCTGCTTACATCACCAGGGAGGCTACCTGGAAAACAGGGCCCTAAGAAAGACACGAGAATCACCCAATTACAGAGAAATGGCTGAGATCTAAATGAACAACCTGGACATGAGTGGGAGTGATGAAGGGAAAGGGTCAAGGGAAAGAGAGCCTGTGGGAATGGGAGATCCCACCTGAATCAAGAACAGAGAGGGAAAACAAGGAGTAAGAGACCATGGTAAATGAAGACCACATGAGAATAGGAAGAAACAAAGTGCTAGAGAGGCCCAAAGAAATCCACAAAGATACCCCCACAATAGACTGCTGGCAATGGTTGAGAGACAGCCGGAACTGACCTACTCTGGTGATGGGATGGCCAAATACCCTAATAGTCGTGCCAGAAACCCCATCCAACGACTGACGGATCTGGATGCAGAGATCCATGGCTAGGCCCCGCGTGGAGTTCCGGGATTCTAATTAGTGAGAAAGAGGAGGGTTTATATGAGTGAGAATTGTTGAAACCAAGGTTGGATAAAGCACAGGGACAAATAGCCAAATGAATGGAAACACATGAACTATGAACCAAAGGCTGAGGGGCCCCCAACTGGATCAGGCCCTCTGAATAGGTGAGACAGTTGATTAGCTTGGTCTGTTTGGCAGGCATCCAGGCAGTGGTACTGGGTCCTGTGCTCATTGCATGAGTTGGCTGTTTGAAACCTAGGGCTTATGCAGGGACACTTGGCTCAGTCTGGGAGGAGGGGACTGGACCTGTCTGGACTGAGTCTACCAGGTTGATCTCAGTCCTGGGGGCTCTGGGGAGGATTTGCCCTGGAGGAGGTGGGAATAGGGGATGGGCTGGGGGGAAGGAGAGGGATGCAGGAGGGGGGAGAACAAGAGAATCCGTGGCTGATATGTAGAACTGAATTGTATTGTAAAATAAAATAAAAGGGAAAAAAAGGCACATAGAGCTCACTACGTTGAAGGCCAGGACATTCCGGCCCCTCTTGGGTTTGAAGCCTATTTCTTTCTTGATTTAAGTTGTTTGTTTTGTTTTTTTATTCTCATATGTATAAATGTTTACCTGCATGTATGTTGTATACTGCATGTGTGCCTGGTGGTCATGGAGTCCATAAAAGAACATTGGGTCTCCTGGAATTGGGGTGATAAACATCAGTTATGTAAGTAGTGGGAACAAAACTAGGTCCTCTGTAAGAGCAGCAAGTTCTCTTAACTCCTGAGCCATCTCTCTGGCCCACGGAAGACCATTTCTTGCTCAGGTAATCTTTTTTAAAAATTAAAAAGCTAATGATCTATGTCAGTGGTAGAATACCTGTCTAGCAGGTATAAATCCTTGTTTCCACTTCTAGTCCCGCAAATTAATATGAAATTGAAAGTAGGATCTATCGGGTCACAGGTGGCCTATGTTAAAACTCCAGAATTAACTCCAATTACCCCCCCAAAAATGTAATATGTATTGTGAAGGCCCCTGAGTTTCCCAGCAAAGGCAGTAGTGCCCTCGAGATGCCAGCTCTCTCCTCAGTAGTTGAGGAAACCCCTTTCTAGCTTCTATAGCCATACACACAGAACAAGGGGAGATGATTAGCACAGAGGACAACTCTATCAGAATGGTGGTTGAGCAAATACTCAGACTGGTATTGAAGAATGGGACTTCGAGGGAGAAGACTCCATTCATGAGCTTTATACCTTGACATGAACTCAGATCCTATCCTGTCTCATCAGGAGAATGGCAGACACATGCCTATCTTCTCATTGTGACAGAAAAGAGCCAAGGACAGTGCCTGTCTAGGCTTCTCCTCTGTTACTCAGATTTAAAAAAATGTGCCCAGAAGAAACTTTGGGAGAAAGGGTTTTATTTTAGCTCACAATTCCAGGTTATAGTCCATCATTGTAGAGAAGTCAAGGAAGGAACTTGAAGCCGTTAGCCACAACACATCCACAGTCAAGAGCAGAGAAAATGTGTGCATACCTATGGGTCTGGTCTCTCTCAACTTTTAAACAACTCGGGAACCAAATCAAGGGAAGAAGTACTGCCCACTTTTAGGCTGAACCTTCCCACGTTGATCTCCAACAAACATACCCAAAGGACAATGGGCCCTTCTTGAGATTATCTCCTCAGGTGATTCCAGATTCTGCCAAATGTAAAATTAAAACAAACCACCACATTACTAGTGGAGGAAAAGATTCCATTCGAAAAAGAAGTGTAGGGCCCTGAGAGATGGCTCAGTGGGTAAAGATGCTGTGCTGCCAAGTCTGACAAACTGAGTTCAGTCCCCAGGACCCGCATAGCAGAAGAGGAAAACTGAATCCTGTGAGTGGTCCTCAGACCTCCACATGTGCACTGTGACACACACACACACACACACACACACACACACACACACACACACACACGAGCACACACACGTGCAGGTGCACAGGCACAAATGTAATTTTTAAGCTCTTTTAAACCAAGTGGCTGGAGATAGTTCAGCAGCTAGGAGCACTTACAGCTCTTGCAGAGGACCCAAGCTCTATTCCTGGAACCCGTATCAGGCAGCTGCCTATAACTCCAGTTCCAGGGAACTTGAAGCCCTCTTCTCATCTTAGAAAACACCTTCACACAAGAGGTGAACACAGACTCAGGGAGACACATACAAAATAGAAAAAAATGTGAAGTGTAGTTTCTACTGACCATGTATCACACTCACATCCTTATAAGCCAAAATATTATTCCATTACCAGGAATGATGGCACATGCCTACAGTCCCAATTAGCCAGGTCAGAGAGAGAGGGGGAGGGAGAAAGGGAGAGAGGGAGAGAGGGAGGGAGGGAGGGAGGGAGGGAGGGAGGGAGGGAGGGAGGGAGGGAGGGAAAGAAAGATCATAAGTCAAACCATCTTAAGTCAGGATGTGTCTATGGAAGAAATTTCCAACGAAGAAAATACTTTCCTTCACAGAGTTTACATTTTCATTCTTGTATGATAGGCAGACAATAAGCAACATGGATGAGTAAAAAATCCCCCATGGATACAAATGCTGTGGAGCATCCTACATCCTTCATCCAAAATACTGGAAATCAGAAATATTGCACATGTTGCTTTGCTGTTTTTCAAATTTTTTGATATTTGCATATACATAATTTTATATCTTAGTTAGGAATGAGATGCAACTATAAACAGGAAATTTGTCAGTAGACCTTGTACACCCAGCCTCTCCTATTCAGTTGATATTCATCGTCTCACTTGATTGTGGTAATCTGGCCCAGTTTGAGCTCATAGTTGTTGACTTGAGCAAAAAAGATGGCTGCCAAGGCCTCATAGAGTACAGTGCCATCCATGTTGACAGTGGATCCACAGGCAGCAGGAACCTGGTGATGGGTCAGTCCACACCCAGGCCCTCCTCCAGGCATCAGAAAGTGATAGGCAGGGTTGCAGAGCTGGGGGAAGAGAGCTCTGGAGGCTGAGAATAGGGAGTTGAAGGATGGGGAGAGGGCAGTAGCAGCAAAGGGCCAAAGGAGGGCTCCCCTCTAGCACATGGAGAACAGGTTGGAATGTGAGCAAGGAGTAGAAAGTGGGAATTACAGTTGTGCATGGGGGAGTGGGACTCCTAATGCAGAGAGAACTCAGAGGTAGACATTCCCAGAGGAATGTCTCTTGACCCATTCACACCAAGATTTTATGACAGTCTATTCCAGATTGCTGACTTCCACACCGAAGCCTAAAGATGATGGCTAACTTCAATTATCAAGAACTGAACCAGGAACTACCTAAGAAGAGAGTCTCCATGGGTCACTATGTTTGGTCATCCTATGGGAATCATCTATGTGGGATTGTCTTAACTAATTCATATGAGAAAACCCAGCCAACGATGAGTGGTGCTATTCCCTAGGCAGGGGGTCCTGAACTATTTAACAGTGGAGAAACCAAGCTGAGCATATGCAAGAAAGCAGTAAACATGCATTTATTCTCTGTGCCTGAGTGTGATGTGACTAGCTACCTCAAGTTCCTGTTTAGATTTCCCCACAGTAATGGGCTATAACCTGTAATTGTAAGCCAAATAAATTTCTTCCTCACACACTAAACTACCCTTCATCAGGGTATTTTGTCACAGCAACAGAAATGAAAGTAGAACAGTAAAAGACAGAGTGTTTTTCTGCACAAGAAACAACCCAATCTACAGCAGCTAGGGCTCTCCCCAACTACTTCACAGAGTATACTTTCATTTGACTGGCAACTTAGTAGAAAGAGTAGGCAGCTCATTTGGGGTCAGGTTGTCTGCAAGAACTGACCCCTGTGTGGTCAGCTTTATGCTATGAAACTTAAAGCTTGGACTCAAGTCTTTGGCCCTAGAACAAGACATTGCCTACTGCAAAGCACCCAATTCAATTTCAACCTTTGCCAAGGATCAGAAACAGCACTGGAGGTGGGAGCAGGGGCTGATTAGCTCCATACTGATCAGATTGGTTTAATTCTATGTACAATAGTATCAATCCTATTTAGCCCCAGATCAAAGATCAAAAGGCACATTCTCCAATCATCATGAGGACAATAAAAAATATTTTCTCCTATCTGTTTGGATCTTGGGATACTTTGTCAAGCTGTTTTAAATTTGGATGGTGAGAGATAAGGATCACTTTTTTAAGCCCCTAAAAGCACAAACAGGAGAGGAAAGCCTAAGAAGCCAAGACACTCTGAGCTTGTGTTTCACCCCCAGTACCACCTTAAACAAAGAACTGGCATCTGTCTCTCCTCCTTATAACCTAGAGAAACAAAAGAGACAAGGAGGTTATGAGAGTCATCACAAGACAAAGACTATATCCCCAAGTATAGGCCACCGGTAAAAAGCTTCAAGAGTTACCCAATACTATTGTATAACCAGAAGAGGTGTTTGGAGTGGTGGAGAGGAGAGTACCTAAAAGAACCTATGAAAGATGAAGAATGGACTCAGGGAGAGTTCCGGGAAAGGCCATACCTGGAAGAGGTACCTATGGCTGTGATGAGGGCCTGTAGCGGGCCCCCAATGAATGGGAGGGGGTTCTGATGGGTGACAAGAAGGCAGATGAGGGGCAAAACACCACCAGCACGGAGGAACAATCCAATGATGACAGTCAGAGTATACATGCCCAGCTGACCTCCAAGGGCAGCCATGTCTTTCATTTCCAGAATCTTCCCAGCAATCAGGAACAGGATGCCCACAGGTGCATACCTGGGCAAGGCACATATGTATTAGGATGATCTTCCTCACAGGTCTGGAGCTGGCATTCCCCAAACTTTGCCCAAATAGATTCAAGGAGCCAGACAGTACCTACCACGAAACCACAACTCCACCCCAACCTTTCCCGAGTATCAAAGCCAGCATTGGGACACAGGGGAAATGGCCCTGTGGTTAGGAGTACTTGCTGTTCAATGATGAAATTCTCATTTTGGACACATCATCCACACTGGACAGCTCAAAAACACTTCTAACTCCAGCTCAAGGGATATGGCACCACTTTCTGGTCTCTATGGGTACCCACAGAAACACCTGCACACCCACTTACACATCCACACACATATATAAAATAAAATATTTTTAATAGCATTGTTGTTAGGGCTTTCTCCCAAAATATTTCCCCAGAGGCTCATATGTTGAAGGCCAGTGCTCTGAGGTGGGACCTGTAGAGAAGCTAACTGTTCATGAGAGTTCCAATCTCTGCTATGGGTTATCAATTGATGGAATCATAGCTGAATGAGCTATTGGGAGCAAACTAGAGGAAAGGCCTCGTAAAAGGCAGTAGATCATTGGGGGTATACCCTTGAAGGACAAGTCTTCTCCGCAGTGTCTCCCTCTCTCCCTCTCTTTTTCCTAGATGCAGTGAAGTTAGCAGCTGCATTGGCTATATCCATTCACCATCATGGCCCAAACGCAATGGAGCCAGCCAACCACGCACTGTTTCCTGCAAACCTGTGAGGCAAAAATAAACCTTCCCTCTTTAAATTGGTTTTCCCGGGCAATTTGTCATAGCAACAGAAAAGCTAATTAATACAATTGGATTCTATGAATGTACCCACCTCACATTGGTTACTCACTGCTCATCTGATAAGCAGAAAAGTTCCTACAACATCAGCATTGAGCCTTCTGGAATCTTTATCTCATTCTCTCATTCAAGCCCCTTTCAGCTCAACTCCAGATGACTATTCCCTTCAGAATTCGGTCCTTAGGCATTAATTACTAAGTATGGCAGTTTGAATGAAAATGGTTCCCCTAGGCTCATAAGGAGTGGCACTTTTGGGAGGTATGGCCTCATTGGACTACATGTGGTATTGTTGGAGGAAGTGTGTTATTGGGGGCAGGCTTTGATGTTTCAGATGCTCGAGCCAGGCCCAGTGTGTTTCTCTCTTTCGGCTGCCTGCAGGTCCAGATGTAGAACTCTTTGCTCCTTCTCTAGCACCATGCCTGCTTGCATGCCACCACACTTCCTACCATGAAATTAATGAACTAAATCACTGAACTGTAAAACAGCCCTAATTAAATGTTTTCCTTTATAAGAGTTGCCATGCTCATGGTGTCTCTTCACAGCTATAGAAACCCTAACCAAGACACTAAAACATCCCCTATCTCTGGCCTTCTAAATTTCCACAAATTGCTTTTTGTGCTAGTTAGTTTGAAGTTTCAACTTGACACAACCTAAAATCACCTGAGAAGACAGTTTCAATGAGGAATTATCTAGAGTAGGTTGGCTTATGGGAATGTGCTTGGGAGACTCTCTTAATTGCAAATTGTTGTAGAAAGAGATAGTCCACTGTGGGCAGCACTATTTAATGGGCTTGGCCCTGGACTGTGTAATAATAGAAGAAGCTGGCTGAAACTAAGCAAGCAAGCAAGCAGGGATTCATGTGTTGATTCTCTCTACTCTTCACTGTGATGTGATGTTTGAAGTTCCTGTTTTGTCTTCTCTACAATAATGGACTGTAACCTAGAAATGTGAGGCTATAAATAATCATTTGCTCTTTATGTCAGAATTTTATCACAGCAACCAAAATGAAACTAGAGTCCTTCTTGTCCAATCACTCGGCGTTTCTTAAGGCTTTGCCTGTTCTCTCCCTTGTTGGTGATGTACCAATCTCCTCTTCATATCTAGTTAGGTTCTTACTCTCCTTTCAAGCCCAGATGTATGGCTCACTCCTCATCTTCCCAGGGAGCATCCACTGCATATGGGTCCATCCACCACTGCTGGAGCTTTGCTATGGCACCTATGGCTTTGTGTTACACATAGTGGTCTACATCTGTCTCCCCCTGGATTTTACAAACTTCTTCAAGATAAAGTATGACTTCAGTGTATCACTGTGTCTCAAGCCTGGGAAACTGTCTGCTAGACGAATGAGCTAGTGAAGAGTGAAATAATTTTGAAAAAAATTAATGTGAAAAGGGGACATGGGTGTTGGAAGATGGAGTAGTGGTTAAAACACTTATCATGTAAGCATGAGGACCAGAGTGTAGACCCTCCAAAACCTATGTAATGCTTGATAGGCTAGGCCAACCCAGCCTCAGAAGGGAAGTCAGGTCAATTTGGCTAGCAAGATGAGCCACTTCCTTGAGCTCCAGATTTGACTGAGGGATCCTTCCTTAATGAATAAGAGCTATGGAAACCAGCCCTAATTAAATTTTTTCCTTTATAAGAGTTGCCATGGTATAAGAGCTATGGAAAATGATACCCAACATGCCCTTGGGCCACCACACACATACTTCCCCCCACTCATTCAAAAATAACATACATTCGCATGCACATCACACCATACCCAAATGTAGAAAGGAAAATAAAACAGGGCATGAGTAAGTATGAAAGTGAAGAGATAAATGGAATATCTGAGGGAATAAATGAGAAAATGGCAAATGCATACATAAATCAACAGGTTTGGGAGTGAATCCAAGTGTGCTGGTTTGGGTGAGTAAATACACAAATGCAGTCAATGTCTTAACTAATGGTGTTAATACTACAGCTCAGTGTCACAGTTATTGCCTAGCTTACTCAAGGCCCTAGGTTCCATCCTGAGCACCAGGGAAAAAAGATTATTATTTAGGAAACTGAAGGTACAGCTCAGTGGTAGAGTGATTGATTATCTAGTAGACATAAGGCCTTGGTTCAACCCTAGCACTTAAAAATAATTACAGGGGCCAGAAAGATGGCTCCCCAGGTGAAGATACGTTGTGCCAAGCCTGAAGGCCTGAGTTGGATCCTGAAATCCACATGGTAGGAAGAGAGCACTAACTCTTACAACTTTATCCTCTATGTCCACATGCATGCTGTGGTTTGCATATCCATACACATGTACTCTGACACAATAGATAGATAGATAGATAGATAGATAGATAGATAGATAGATAGATAGATAGATAAATGTAATAGAGTGATAATTGTGAAGTAATTTAACTAATGAACATATTTATCAGTGAATAGATACATGAAGAAATTATTTAACTGATAAATAGAAAAAGACTTTAAAAGAAGATAAGTGAGTGGGCCAGTGCTAGAAAAATGAGAATGAATGAGTGAATACAAGAAATAGATGAGGGAATGAATGAAAGAAAAAGTTACTGAATTGAATCACTGCAGAAAAGAATGAGGAAGTGAATCAGTGAGTTGATGATTGAATTAACAAATGCAGAAATGTGGTGGTGCATGCCTGTAATCCCACTAATCAGGAGGCTGACAGAAAAGGTTGGCAGGTTCCAGACAATCCCGGGCTACATAGTAAGACCTTTCTCAAAAACAGCACAATGACCTCACAGCAACTGTAGTTGTCTGCACAAATTGACACAGGATCAAGCCAGTCAATATTCCAACATGGACTGAGGAGAGACTCACAAGCCCTGCTCCTAGCTGAGAAACTATTTTGAGAGTTAATGGCTTCTGGGGAATGGAAAGCCAAAATTTTTCCTGGATGAGGCATCCTGTAGGTTGCCCAAATCAGTGGCCATGCCCTCATCCATGTTCACACAGACAGTTCTCATTGGAATCAATGGGAGATATATACAAACACATGCATATGATGATATAGAGTTGGAAGGGGAACATGAGAGTCTGAGAGAAGTCGAGGGAGAATGGGAATAAGGGTATTATCAAGACACTTTTTATACATGTATGAAATTATCTAAGAACATATTTTTATTACACAAAAATGGGAGGAAAGTGGGTGACCCAATGTGTGGGAGGATGAACATAGATGAATGAGTGAATGAATCACAGAGTGAATGCACAAATGAGTGAGTGAGTAAATAGATTAATGGAGTTATGAACTGCTGAATAACTCACTACAGAAAGATATGAATGAACTGATGATTTGATGATTAAATTAACTAACACACAGATGAATGAGGGGCCAAATGTCTCCAACAGTCCCATCAGCCTGGTCACCGTCACCCCCAGGAACCACCACCACTGCCTCACCCAGGCACATGCACCCACCAACTACTCACCAGATGCTGATGCCCACCAGCCTCATAATAGCCTCATTGAGGCTGTCAAAGAAGTCCCTCAGGACATGGCCTTTGTGCTTCATGCCACCAATGACCAACCCGAAGGCCAAGAGAAGACCACAAGGCCCAAGGAATTGATGCCACTGGCTGAACCAGGCACAGGCACAGTCTCCTCAAAGTTTATCACCTCCTGCAGGGTGCCCAAGGCTTGGGTGACATTTTCCAGGATGCTGGTTTCATTCTCCACTGAGGATGGGGGAGACATGGAGGCCCTCAGTTCTGACCCATTCTCTGTCCTTACAATCATCCTGGTTACCACTCGTGTGCTGTACTGCATCTTAAACTGAAATGCAGAGAAATTGATACCAGATTCAGTATGGTGGTTAGCTCTTTCATAAATATCACAAAAAAAATATAAAAAAACTGGAGTTAGGCCTGTGAGGCCCTGTGTTCCATACATCTCATTTGCACGAACACACACACACACACACACACACACACACACACACACACACACACACACTGAAAATATAACGATAATGATAATAAAAAAAGAAATTAGTAACTGGCATTTGCCTAATATAAACAAGTCCTGGCTTTCATCCTCTTCACCAAAGAAAAGAAATGAGTAACCAAATAGTGAGGATGTTAAAAACCAAGCATAGAAAATGGATATATAGTCTACATCTTTATGTCTAGCCTTCAGTAAAGGGGTTGCTATGCGCCTCCTGCTGGCCAAATTCAGTCCACTACTTGCTTCTGTAAATATAGTTTTACAGGAAAGTGTAAGTCCTCTTCACATGTTGCCTGTGTCTGCTTTTCTACTATGAACCCCAAGCTCATGCTCAGACAGATTTTAGCACATCTGTGATCAGAAGTCTCAGAACCTCGACCCCAGCATCCTAGCCTTCATGAATTCCATAACCTGGCCACCCTTTGCATCACCAACATAGCCATGTGTGGTACACATATTCTCCCAGAATCATCCCCAAGGTCCCCCCACTCAGGCCCTTCTTCCCACCCTTCTCCTTGGGAAGTAAGCTCCCTCCACCCTCCATCCCTCCTTCATTAAACCATGTGCTTCTCCTAACCTGTTTGAAGCAGGCCTCCACAAGTTAGGTGGAAACATATTTCTGCACAAAAACATCAGAGAAGGGAAAGTGGTTAGAGTTTGGGAGTGAGCCAAAGGGCATTCCTGCACTGATAACCATGGCAACCGTAGCAGCAGACAATATAGAAATGCATGGTGTGGGCCCAGGGTTGAGCAAAGTACCTGCCCTTCATCATCTGACATAAACCCTGCAATGACCCTAGAAGTAAACACTGTAAACATCTCTAGCTTCCACAGGAGGTAACCAAAGGCCAGAGGAGATCGCCCAGACCCATAGAGCTGCTCAGAGTTGCAGATGTAACTTACCATGGATTGATTATAATTAGGCCCCACCCAAAGTCATGGAATCTGAGTGCCATAAAGTTGATGGTGGAGCCTTGGACTAAAGAAGTTTACAGAGTAATAGGAAGTGGCCTTGTTTTTGATATGCTTGCTCTTGATAACCATCTTGTGCTCTCTGCCGTGTTATGATGCAGCTAGAAGATCCTCACTAGATGCTGGTGAAAAGTTGTTGGGCATCCTAGATCCCTGAACATGAGCTAAATAAACCTTTGTCTTTTGGTTCTTTGGTTTTGTTTGCATTTTACAACTAACTCAGTTTCAAGTATACTTTTCATTTAAATTTTAATACACTTATTTGGAGGCACAGTGCCATGGTATACAGATAAAAGGTAGACAACTTGTAGGAGTCGGTTCTCTCATTCCACCATGTGGATCCTGTCAGGTTGTCAGGCATGGTGATAAGTGTCTTTACCAACTAAATCATTTCACTGGCCCTAACTTTTATTTATTTAGGCGTGTGTGTGTGTGTGTGTGTGTGTGTGTGTGTGTGTGTGTGTGTGTACACATATGCCACAGCATGTACATGGAGTTGGGAGGACAACTTACAGGACTCTGTTCTCTCCTTCCACCACGAGGATGGTCCAGAGGATTGAACTCGGGTGGTCAGGCTTGGCAGCAAATACCTTTATTCACTAAGCCATCTCATTGGACCTCAGCTAGTGTATAATAGCAGCAGAGAACACCGTAAGAGTTCCTAAACTCTTCCGGTGCCAAGTCAGTACCATAGGAACAGTATGACTGGATTTGACATTACTTCTGACAGGCAAAATCTTATTGGACTAAGAGAATCATTTGCACGGGTTGGGGTTTTAGCTCAGTGGTAGATCACTTGCCTAGCAAGTGAAAGACCCTAGGTTCAGTCCTCAGCTCCAGAAAAATAAAAGAGAATCATTTGCTCACCAAAGAGGTTATGAACAACTATTGAACAGCAGCAGCTCTTCTTACTCCGTCCTGGGATACTACAACAGTGTCCTCTCCAGCCTCAGAGCTCAAAGATCAGACCTAGACTTAGCTTTCTTAAGGATATGCAAGGATCCAGGGCAGAAATGGCAACCGATAGTTGCTTCCTTTTCCAAACTAGATCCACCTTTTCCTGTAGTCTCTCATAGAAAAGAATTGCTGCATGCATATCTGGAAGTCCCAACAAAATGAGAATGTCACCTGACCAGGTCCATGAATGCATGAGCTGTTGGGACAGTCTGAATTTGGCTCTCATGGTGCAGCCCCTCCTTGGAGCCTTTCCCAAGATGGATGATGGTGACCATTAGGATCCCAGTGAAAACCACAATGACTGTGGTCACCATGTAGTGCACAGCTGCCCGCATTCCCATCCTCCCTGTTGCCTTTTTGTCCAGGGATGCCATACCTAGAAAAGAGATAATGCATTTCGTGCAACAGCACCCATTCCTTTTAGCCTCCATCTGGTCCACCCATTCCATACCATCAGCTCAAACTCATTGCACATCCCTTAACTGAAGATGTCCACAAAAAACATGGTTCACCTTCTAATGCTGAGAGTTATCTACACAACAAATTTTATGCTATCACAAATAAATATATTATCAGGCAAAATATAATTTGATTATAGTTTATTAAGTTAATAAAGGGAGCTGGTAAGATTACTCAGTGTTAAGAACACATACTGCTCTTACAGGGAACCCAAATTCCAGTATCAACACAAATATTCTGTGGCTCACTACCACTTGTAATTCCAGCTCCAGGGTATCTGATGCCCATTTCTGACCTCCATGGGCACATGCATTCATGTGTACATACCCACATAGACACATGATTAAATAATAATAACAAAATAACTATATAAAAGTAAATAAAAGTTTTGTGTCACTTTGAAATAAAGTTTTACAGTGTACAGTGTATACCCACCACCTAGAGATGATCTGAAAGAACACGAGAGGAGAGGCATAGGTCATCTGCAAACACTACATCAATTTACAGAAAGGGCTTCAGCATCCTCAGGTATTGGTGTTTATAGGGATCTTGAAACCAATCCACTGGTGTTTCAACCCAGGGATGATTCAGTTTTTGATTCTCAAGCTAAAAACAAATGGACACATACCACTCCATTTTATTACTCCAAATAACTGCACCAATCACAATACCTCCCCTTTACTCTAAGTTAACCTTTCAACTTCCACCCAACCCTCTCCTTATCCTGCACCATAAATATCACAGTCATTGTAGTCTTCATCCCAGGGTCCATCACAACTCCCACCTCACTTGAACCCACCCCTTTCTACATTTAGCCTGGATACTGTTCATGCTGTACCTATATGTCTCTTACCAGGCCATGCAACCATCCAGTTGCTATGAGTTTGAGATACTAACAATCTGCACTTTTCTCCTGAGAGTGATCCTCAGCAGAATGGGAGCTTCCTCCTCCAGAAAGGTCCCATTGTTCTGCAACAGTCAATGATTGCTGGTGCAGGGATTCAGATGAAGACAGAATTGGTGGTGAGAGACACCTCCATGATGTTGCTCACACTTCAGAGCCCCTGCCCAGTGGGAGCACACTGAGACACCAGCCTTCTTCTGAACACATGCCTTTGCTTAGCTTCCTTTCCCATCCTGTCCTTCTATCTTCACTTCTTCATGTGTTTCTCCCTTGGTGAGTTTCTGGTGACCAGATCTACATGTCAGGCTTGGCTTCAAAGAAGCCCAACCTAAGAAACCAGCCTTGATCATTATTTCTGTCCCTAAACCCAAGGCTTACTAAACATCACCTATGGCCTAAATCTGGTGCACTATTTACTTTTGTAAAGTTGTATTGAAACACAACTCTGGTGAGTAGTTTTAGTTGTTAACTCAACACGAGCAAGTACCACTAGGGAGAGACGCTCAATGGGGAATTTTATAAATCAGGTGGACCTGTGGCATGACTGGGGGGTCCAGATTACATTGAAGGAGGAAGGACAATCATTGTGTGTAGCACCATTCCCTAGGAAAGGGATTCTGGACTGTATACATGTAGAGATGTAACTTGATACAAATAAGCATGTGTCCATTTATTTTCTCTCTGCTCTTGGTTGTGGATGGGTTATGATGAACTGCTTCAAGTTCCTATGTTGTCTTCCCTGAGTGATAGACTCTAACCTGGAACTGTGAGCTAAAATAAACCCTTTCTCCCCTAAGTTGTTTTGTGTCAAATATTTTATTGTAACAACATAAATGAAACCAGGGCAACAGTCATGCACACTTGCTGACATAATGCCTATACATGCTCTTCTACTCCAGCATCAAAGGTGAACCATAAAATGAAGATCCGATGGCCCTGAAGCGAAAACAACTACTATCCAGAAGAAAAGGTGCTACATAACACATCAAAGCTCCTTTCCTTCCTCCACCCTCCATCCTGGCACCTCCATCCCACTCACTTCCTCCATGTTCAACCACATTCCATTTATCATCTACCCCATATCCAAGCTAACTCCCCTGACCCTCCAAAGCCTTTCTTCCCCCCCTGGAGAGACCAGAGCTCTGGCAGGATGGGATTTTACCTTCAACAACAAGTACAAGGAAGTTATTGGGACACAAGGATCCTGTGACAGCAAGACTGAAGCAAGATCTGGGCACAGCTTGAGTTGATGTGTTTGGAAAGGGCCCCCATTGGTGGGGAAGCCCTGGCTCTTTTCTCAAGTGTGGGCTTGGAATGGGTCCTGTAGATGCACAGTGGCTTGGGGTCTCACCTGGGACAAGGCTGGAGACGATGAGGGGGAGTACCAGCATCTGCAGCATCCTCATGAGCAGCTCACCAGGAAAAGAGAAGTACTTGATCTGGTGGTAGAAGAGCTGGTGTGGGCACAAGGCAATGCCAGGAAAGGTTCATGGAATGAACTATGAATCTCAACCCCAAGAACTGTCCATCCATCTCTAAAAGAGTATAGTAAGGTGAGCAGTGACTATTCTAGGAGGTGCATTTGTGTACATGGGTATTACATGGATTTGTGTGTGCATGGATACATTTGTGCATGGGTATGTGTATGTGTGTGTGTGTGCTTGTGTTATATACAAATGTGGGTGTTTGTGAATGAATGGGCATGTATAAAAAGATGTATATATGGGTATGTATGTGCATGTGTGTAAGTATGTGTACATTTGTGTGAGCATGGGCATATATATGTGTGTGCATGATGAGAATTTGTATGAATGAATGTGTGCATGTAGTTGTGTGCACATGGATATATATATATATATATATATATATATATATATATGCATTGTATGCATTTGTGTGTGCATAGGTGTGTGTGCACATTCATATGTACATAGGATCATATATAAAGATATGCACATGCATTTCTTGGGTGTGTCTATAAGTATGACTCTTTTTTCTGTGTTATCATTTTCTTTTTTTTTCAGATTATGCATACAGTGTTCTCCTGTGGGCCAGAAGAAGGTACCAGACCTCATTACAGATGGTTGTGAGCCACTATGTGGGAATTGAACTCAGTACCTCTGGAAGAACAACCAGTGCTCTTAACCACTGAATCATCACTCCAGCTCTATGCTACCACTTTCAAATATGGAAGTGCATATGAAATTGGGCTTCTAAGCATGTAGATGTAAATGCATAGATGAGTGTGTGAAAGTATTCACAAAGTCCAAGACAGCTGGCTGTGGTATCCTTGGAATCCATACTGTCTAAATAATCAAGTACACATGGAAATTTTTAGGGGGAAATTATCTGTGGAAAGCAGAAAAGGGGCTATTTGGGGAGAGAAAAGGAACCAGCAGAGGGTGACTAGGTAAGAGGGGGTAAAGGAAAAAGAATATGATCAAAGCACATTGTATACAGATATGAAGATGTCATGAGGAACCCATTATTTTATACAACCTCATAATTCCTTAAGTTGTGTCTGTTGAACGTGTAGAGATTTTTTTCTCTTATCAATATTTCCTAGACAATACAGTATAACAACTATTTACCTAGCAGTTACATTGCTTTGGGTGTTACAAATAACCTAGAGACCAAGATAGCCACAGATCTGGCAAACACTACCCCATTTTATTTAAGGGACTTGAGCATCCACAGATAACAAATGCTTGTGGACATCCAAACCAATAGACAATCAAGTTCCTTAAATAAAATGGGGTAGTGTTTGCAGAACCAGTCTCTTAAGAGTATGATGGATAGCTGCATCTTTTTATGAACGTTAGCACAGTTTATGTGACTGCACTTCTCAATTAAGATATGTAAGATATATTCATATGTAAGATATATTTATCCTTCTCTGTGTGTAGTCGTAAAGTGCATGTCTGTTCAGTGTACTTGCGGATGCCCATACCCACACATGTGACATCACATCGTGTTCATACAGCTGTTTTTGTGCATGTATGTGCCCTCTCTACCTGAGTCCTCTGATGGGCTAAGGGATTGTGCGATGAGTGCACCAGAGA
Source organism: Peromyscus maniculatus bairdii (assembly GCF_049852395.1). Classification (NCBI taxonomy): domain Eukaryota; kingdom Metazoa; phylum Chordata; class Mammalia; order Rodentia; family Cricetidae; genus Peromyscus; species Peromyscus maniculatus. Next base: position 5,246,624 of record NC_134873.1, on the reverse strand, counting down.
GGGTGGGTAGTTAATAGAAGTCCCGCCTCCCAGAAGCAGAGCTCACCAATGATCACAGCGCTGACCGTGAGCAAGATGAAGGCATTTCTGCGCAGAAAGCGCCACACATGCTCTCTGATCATGGACTGCAGGCGCATGCGCATGCGCAGTGCTCTCTGCTGCCAACTGTCCTGAGGTCACCAGGAGAGCCCACACCACCCAGGTGCTGGCTGCTCTGCCTCAGGAACAGACTGTTGCCATGGCTGCTCATCACCTCTCTCTGGGGACAGAGGAGACCAGGTCTGGTGAGGGAGGATTCCAGGAAAGGAGTGGGTAAGGTGGAGGGGCAGGCACTTGCAGCTCAGAAGTCAGGGGAGGGGCGATGCCCATGTGGAGACTACTGAGAGCCTGCCCTGGATGAGATACAGTTTTTAATCCCAGCAGCAAAAGGTTAAGGTCTTCGGACCCAAACACTAGAGAGGGTGGTTAGAGACAGGGTAGAAAAACAAACAAACAAACACACACACACAAACAAAACACACAAAATACTGCACACCTTTCAGGTTTTCTGCCTCCAGCCTCCTTCACTGAGATCATCTCAAGCAACTGGGAGCTGCTGCAGCTCTCAAACTAAAGTGCCAGGCCTTTGCTGAATACCCATTGCATAAGAGCTCTTGAAAGGGCACTTTAGGCTAGTCCCCCTATCCACAGTAGTTGGGTGTCCAGCCCTAAGACGCCCATAGTCGACTTTTCACAAGGACAAAATCAGCAGGTGCCTGGGAAACAGTGGTACGCAACTAATGTGGCTGCCCAGTGTGCGTGACCAGGACAGTAATGCTGTAAGGGAGGGGTCACTGGGAAAGAAATGATGACACTTCTAGTCCCAGCTTGAGGTTCATGACCCTCTTTTGGGGTGAGACCTCAGACTTTGTGCCCCCCCCTTTTTTTTAACCTATGTCCGTATTTATTTTTTCTTATTAACTTACTTATTTTTGCTAAGATATCCAAAACGGGATGATGTGTTTTCCATGAATTAAATAAAATGCTCGTGAATATAAAACCTGCCAATCTGTTTAGCAGCCAAACATTTGGAAGTTACCAAACAGCTTAGAAACCGTGGCTTTTGACCCAGCCGTTGACAGCCCTGTAATATCAGCTACTCTAGAGGATGGTGGTGGAAGGCTGTTTACAAGATCAGGACCAGCACCTGCAACTTAGTAGGACCCTGTCTTAAAATAAAAAGTTAAAAAGAGAGCTACTGGGCAAGGGGTGGGAGATGGCTCAGTGATTGAGGGTGCATATTGCTTCTGTAGAGGACCAGAGTTCCATTCCCAGCACCCACATCAGGCAGCTCAGAACTGCTATGCGCCCTGCTGGCCTCATTGGCACCTGCACTCACATGTACAAACACACACACACACACACACACACACACACACACACACACACACACACACACACCAAAACCGAAAATAAAATTCTCATGTAAAGAGGGACAGACTATATAGCTCAGTGGTAGAGTACTTGCCTACTATGTTCAAGGCCCCAAGTTCAGTTCTCAGTACTGATCCCCTCAGCTTCCCAAGTAGCTGGGATTGCAGGCATGCACCACCATGTTGAACTGTTCCAGCATTGTTTGGATGCTACTACCCACGTGGCTGTCTTCTAAGATGGCTGCCCTCTGTATCTGTCTGAGTTCTCCACCTGCTTCCAAAAGACAAGTTGCCTGACTAGGCTTTCCATGCCCTGCATCCTGCAACTCCTTCTCAGTGCGAAGCCCCTTTCAGGATTTTGCTCCAAATGAACTGGTCCTCTGAAGCCTCAGTGTTGCTTCTCACTTTGCTCTGAACACTCACAGACACAGGACAGCACAGAAGATGAGCAGTCTCTCTCTCTTCTCTGGGACATCAAGTTCCTAGTTACTAAATGATAACTTGAAATCACCTAAAATCCCAAGAGCATTCAACAGAGTCCAAACCAGTCAGGATCCTGAACACTTGTCTCTTTCCTACAGTCCAGCAGCTGGCTCTGCAGATCCACAAATCAACCTCCTCAATAAAACCAACACTGGATATAAAGTGTTCAGTTAGTCAAGCCTAGAGCTGCACTCCAATTATCTCGGCATTTAGGAGGCTGAGACAGAAGAAGCAGGAGTTCAAGGCCAGCCTGAGTTGAGTAGAAACACCCCGTATCAGAAAGTCAATCAATCAGCTCACATCTAGCTTCAAGAGCTCTTGACAGTAGTGTGGCCCATGATAGGTTGCCCATGCTCCAGTGGTTGGTGGGCAGCACTAAATGGACTCCGTGGATAAAGAGGAGGAGGTAGCAACATGAAGTTAAAAGGAGTTAGGAGGAGTCAAGAAGAGTTGAAGAGAAAAAAGAAGAGAGTTAGACATGATCTAAATATACATGTGCTCATATATGAAACTACCAAGGAATACTTTTTAAAACTCTATGGTAAGGCTGGAGAGATGGTTCAGAGGTTAACAATGCTTGCTGTTCTTTGAAAGGACCAGGTCAGGTGGCTCAGAACCAGAGGGTCCAACTCTTTCTTCTGTCTCTGCAGTCACCTGAACTCAAGTGCACATAGCCACATGTGAATACACATAATTAAAAAGATAAAAATAATTTCTATTTTATGTGTGTGAGTGTTTGACTCCATGTATATATGTGCACTGTGTGTGCTGTGACCATGGAGTCCAGAAAGGGGCCTTGGATCCTCTGGAACAAGAGCTACAGGGAGTTGTGAGCAGCCCTGTGGGTGCTGGGAGCAGAATCTGGGTTCTCTGTGAGAGCAACAGGCACTCTTAAATGTTGAGCCATCTCTCCATCCTCAAAATAAATCTTTTTTAAAAAAATCAGTGGTAGTGTGAGTTTAGAATGTGCAAAGGCTTGGATTTAATTCTCAGCACCAAAAATCGATCAATCAATTGATAAAAAGTTGTTCAATTTGCATCTGTACTGGGCACAAACAGACTTTTCTTCTTATTCCCTAAACAATATAGCATTGCAAGTATATGCAGAGTATTGGAGTTGTGGTAGGTGGAGTTATTCTTGTATTTATTACTGCATGTGTGTGGTCAGAGGACAACTTTTTTGGCGTCCATTCTCTCCTCTACCATGTAAGTCCCAGAGATTGAACACAGGACTTCAAGTTTGGTGACAAGCTCCTTTACCCACTGTGCTAGGTGTTAAACGTAATATAGAGATGAGTTAAAAATGAAAGAAGACAGGAATGTGTTTTGTGCAAATATGATGCCATTTTATGTAAAAGACTTTAGAAATACAAGGGGTTTGGAGTCTACCTAGGATGGGGGGTGTGTCTGGAACAAATTCTCTAAGACCCAGAAACAACAAGATTGTGTGGGAGTTGACATTTTAGTCTGTGAATCAAATATGGCCTGATATCTGTGTTGTTGGCATTTTTTAATCATGGTGTTAGCACACAGCTGCATTTATTCACTGTGTAGTTCTGCAGGTGCTTTCAAGCTGCGGTGGCAAAGGTGAGTTGCTGGAAAGGAGTTCACAAAACAAACTATTTGCAGAAGTGGGGGTGGGGAGGACAAGGTGGTTTGATGGGTAAAGAGGATTGCTGCCAAGCTGGATGGCCTGAATTTAGTCCTGGCCCCACACGATGAAAGGAGAGAACTAACTCCCACAGATTGTCCTCTGACTACTTTGTACACACTCACACACACACACACACACTCTCTCTCTCACACACACACATACACACACTGAATAAATGTGATTTTTTTTAAAGGCTGACTGTAGGCTAGTAAAAGCATACATGAGTGATGGAGTAAGAGGGCATGGCTCAGGAGTAGAGCTTTCATCAAGTGTACAAGAGGCCCTGAGTCCCATCCTAGAACTAAAGGGAGAGAAGGTCCAGCAGGGAGTAATTAACCATTAAAAACAATTCAATAAATAAGCAGAAATCCAAAAGGTACAGGGTTGAACTCAAATGCAAGTCTATGTACCACACCTTCACCATGCCTGCCTAGATCACTGTAAATGTATACAGCTGTGATTTTCACTATGTTAATTCTTTCCTTTTGTCTCACTGGACATGTGATAACTGCTCACACTCACAGAGTACAGTGAAACCTTTCAGAACAAGAAGGCAAACCATGATGCCAGATCAAGTTTCTTAGCACTTTCATCCCCATTAGCCTGGAATATTGAACCCCTGTCTTCTAATCCTTTATACAATTTTTCCACACACACACAAAAAAATGGGTTTTATGTGTACACTGGAAGAAAATTGGGCATTGTTTGAAATTTTAGGCAGTCTGACAATGGAACAACTATACAAGAAGATTAATATTGATCGAATGATGCACTTTATTGCTTTTCTTATGCTATTTTAATATTTAAAAAGATAGTCAATTTAAGTGCCAGGATAAAAGTTTTAGAAAAACCTGTTAAACCTGTTAAAATGAATTATAGAGAAATTCAAATTCAGCGAGAAGAAAGTAACAGTGAAGTTGTTTCAAGATTGGATCATAAGGTTACAGAAAGAATGCCTGTTTTCACACAATCAACCTTAATTTATACAGTAACTGTACAGCAGTTACCTGATCAAGTGAATACACAAAATATTTGGACTCCAATGGAAATGTTAGATTTATGAAGGTTTAAGGAAGCAATAGTATCTTATGGCATGCATTCCCCATATGTAAAGCAAATGTTAAACTCCTGGTGAACATATAATAGGATTAAACCACAGGACTGGCAGGAAATGGCACAGGCTGTTCTGGAACCTGGTCAATGGCTCCAGTGGCAAATGTGGTTCACGGAAGAGGCTAAAAACATAGAAAAACAATGGAGGGATAAAGGAATACAAGTCTTCCAGGATCAGCTTGTTGGAGAAGGCCAATATGCTGTAGTACAAACACAATGTTTATATGATATCTAACCCTTAATTCTATGTCAAATGGTAGCCTTGAATGCATGGGACAGAGTTGAGGAATCAGGAAAGAAAACTGAGTCATTTACAAAGGTTATACAGGGCCCAAAAGAATCTTTGCACAAGCATCTAGTGAGGACCTTCTAGCTGCATCCTAACAGGCAAAGAGCACATGATGGTTATCCAGAGTAAGCATATCAAAAACAAGGCCACTTCCTATTACTCTGTAAACTTCTTTAGTCCAAGGCTCCACCATCACCGTTATGGCAATCAGATTCCATGACTTTGGGAGCCGCCTAACTATAATCAATCCATGGTAAGTACATCTGCACCTCTGAGCAGCTCTATGGGTCTGGGCGATCTCCTCTGGCCTTCGGTTACCTCCTGTGGAAGCTAGAGATGTTTACAGTGTTTACTTCTAGGGTCATTGCAGGATTTATGTCAGATGATGGAGGGCAGGTACTTTGCTCAACACTGGGCCCACACCATGCATTTCTACATTGCCTGCTGCTACTGTTTCCATGGCTATCAGTGCAGGAATGACCTTTGGCTCACTCCCAAACTCTAACCACTTTCCCTTCTCTGATGTTTTTGTGCAGAAATATGTTTCCACCTAACCTTGTGGAGAGCTGCTTCAAACAGGTTAGGAGGAAGCCCATGGTTTAATGAAGGAGGGGTGGAGGGTGGAGGGTGGAGGGAGCTTACTTCCCAAGGAGAAGGGTGGGAAGAAGGGCCTGAGTCAGGGGACCTTGGAGAGGATTCTGGGAGAATATGTGTACTGCCCATGGCTATGATGGTGATGCAAAGGGTGGCCAGGTTATGGAACTCATGGAGGCTAGGATGCTGGGGTAGAGGTTCTGAGACTTCTGATCACAGATGTGCTAAAAATCTGTCTGAGCATCAGCTTGGGGTTCATAGTAGAAAAGCAGCCACAGGCAACATGTGAAGAGGACTTATACTTTCCTATAAAACTGTATTTACAGAAGCAAGTAGTGGAATGATTTTGGCCAGCAGGAGGTGCATAGCAACCCCTTTATTGATGGCTAGACATAAAGATGCAGACTATATATCCATTTTCTATGCTTGGTTTTTAACATCCTCACTATTCGGTTACTCATTTCTTTTCTTTGGTGAAGAGGATGAACCCCAGGACTTGTTTATATTAGGCAAATGTCAGTTACTAATTTCTTTTATTATTATTATTATTATCATTATCGATATTATTTTCAGTGTGTGTGTGTATGTGTGTATGTGTGTGTGTGTATATGTGTGTGTGTGTATATGTGTGTGTGTGTGTGTGTGTGTGTGTGTGTGTGTGTGTGAATGCATGTCAGGTGTGGGTGTGGAGCTCAACTTTTGACAACTTTTGGGGCTTGGTTCTCTCCTCCCACTATGGGTCTGAAGATCTAACTCAGATCATCAGGCCTATGCTCAGGAAATTCTTTGACCTGCTGTGAGCTGTCTTGCTGGCACAATTATTCATTTCTTTAGTTATAAGTTTTATTAAGAAATTTAAAATAGAGATACAAAAAAATTGTACTATTCTTTGGCATTAACAAAGATTGTACACAAAATCTTTGCTGCTCAAGTCTCTTCTATCTAGGGTAGAATTTGCAGATGACCTCTAGATCACGTCTAGGTGATGCAGGACAGCTAACACACGTAAATGATCTGCAGACAGCTGTTCTGCATTAGAACCATTTAGAGCAGTGGTTCTCAACCTTCCTAACGCTGTGGCTCTGCAATGCAGTTCCTCATGTTGTGGTGAGCCACAACTATAACAGTATTATTGTTGCTACTTCGTAACTGTAATTTTGCCACTGAGTGGTGTCACAGTTCCTAAGATGATACGAAATACGTGTTTTCTGACAGCCATGACCAACAGATTGAGAACTGCTGGTTTAGAAACTAATGACAACCAAAGATCTGCATGTGTTCACTACACAAATGGTTTTTTCCAGCATTTTCAATCCATGGTTGCTTGTATCTATGGACATGGAATTTATACATGTTGAGGAGTTGTATCTAAACTTTTTCTGGGAAGATAAAACACACAGGTCTGTCACCCAATGAGAGACCAAAGTCATGATTGCACCAATTTGGTGAGCTAATGACTTCTTGGCAGGCTTTTTAATTGGAGTGTAGGTGAGGGGTTACTTACAGGAGCAGGCGTGACTCAAAAGCAGTTGCATCACCAGAAAAGTCCATCCCAGCGTGGGTGGCAAGTGTTGAAAGCTGTATTCCTGGATGAGCTCTCTGTGCAATTTGCAAGCAGCTCACCAGGTCCAAAATCTCCTCTAGGCAGTTTGGCAGGTCAGAGTCTCCTCCATTTATCTAATGTTTTTATAAAGACAGGGAAGGGACTTCACAAATCTTGTAAGCTTCAGATTTCTCAAATGGGAAGTATGTTTACTTCCTGAATTTCATGAATTTTCCAGCTCCCTACATGAGTGAATTTTTCAATTTAGAGGAAGCTGCTGTACAACAGGACAATATGCTATAAGTCTTTATGGAAATTTGAAATATATACATGCAGATATGTCATATAAATATGATATATAAAACACATATGAAACATGTATATATATTCATATATGATTCATTATATACGATAAATGCATATATTTCATGTATAAATGCAAAATACATAAATATATATGAAATACATATATATGGTGAAATGTCCAAATCATTCCAATTAAACAATCAGAAAAAGGCATACACACACACACACACACACACACACACACACACACACAAATAAATCTTTAAAAACTTTCCAATTTTGGTGCATTAGAGGATCATGGGCAAGCAGCTGGTTGAGCTTTCTGATTTCCCTCAGCCAAAGGCCCTGGGTGTCCAGAATAAGCACATAAGTGCCTTATGAAGAAAGGACAAGTTCTCCTTTCAATAAGTGTTTGTAATTTCCTAAACAAATCCCCAGTGTTGGCAACATTTTTATTTTGACTGGCAGTTTCCAGCAAAGTCACAGAGTGTGTAATGTAAGCACTATCTGTATGGATATTAAGAAATTGATCAGAAAATGCTGAAAAACAGCAATGACAGCATGTAGCTCTGTTATTTATGCAAAGGAGCCATTTGTAGTAAATTGTACTACTTCATAATTATAAGCAAAAGCATTGGTGCCTGTTGAGGAGCCATCAGTGAATATCAATAGGGCATACCTCAAGGGAACAAATGATGTCACATAGAAAATACAAATTCATGCTTATTGGCAAAATCAATAAGTTTATCTGGAGGGTAATGATTATCTAAGATTCCCAAATATGAGGCCAAGGCAATAGGCCAGAATTCAGTAGTTTGCATAAGCCAATCAATTTGTTCTTTGGTATAAGGTTGTATAATAACATCTGGTTCTCTACCAAAATAGCACCTTCCTTGTTCTCTCCCTAAAATTATAAGATGAGATACAGCCTCATAATATGGTCCAATGTCCCTTTTATGTGTGGCCGGGAGATGCATCCACATTAAAGGTGCAGTCTGCCAAAAAACAGCAGTTGATGAAAGAACTGTTCTACATATAATAAATTTCAAAAGTTTATCATAATCCATAAATGTGGCAGCTTGTGATCGTATGGCTTGTTCTATGATTTGAAATGCTTTTCTCCCTGCCAGAGTAAGCTCACAGGGAGACATGGCATTAGCATTTCCAGGTAATATATCATAAAGAGTTTTTACATCACTCTTACTGAGATTCAAATATGGGATAAGTCAATTAATATCTCCAAGAAGTTTTTAAAAATCATTTAAGGTTTTAAATTTACCTAATCTTAACTCTAATTTCTGAGAGGAAATTTTAGATGCCATCATTTGGAATCCATGATAAGTATATAGAACCTTTAGCTGAACTTTATCAAGTGCTACCTCCAGTCCCTTACTTTGCAAGGCATTATTAAGTTCATCATAACATTTTAAAACCTTGCCACCATCTTTTCCAGCTATCAAAATATCATCCATATAGTGGATTATTTACATTTCTGGCCAATGATTTCTTTTCTTTTTTTTTTTTTTGCTTACAAACTGTATGGCTGTGGCAGGCTTCTTGCTAACTGTTCTTATAGCTTAAATTAATCCATTTCTATAACTCTATACCTTGCCACGTGGCTTGTGGCTTACCAGTGTCTTCACATGCGGTTTGTCATGGTGGTGGCTGGCAGTTTCTCTGACTCAGTCTTCCACTTCCCAGAATTCTTCTCCTCCTTGTCCTGCCTATACTTCCTCCTGCCTGGCCACTGGCCAATCAGTGTTTTATTTATTGACCAATCAGAGCAACAGATTTGACATACAGACCATCCCACAGCACAACTGTATTACAAGGTAACATATAGTTTTACTAAGATATGTGAGAATCTATACAAAGGACAAAATGTTGCCTCATCAGTGCAAGATAGTAGTTTTTTATTTTAAATTTTTTTGAGAACTTCATATATGACCACTGCATCTATACCATTCCTGCCTCTCCACTCCAATATAATACTTTTTAAGAATATGAGCAAATTTTTTTTTTTTTGGTTTTTTCGAGACAGGGTTTCTCTGTGTAGCTTTGCACCTTTCCTGGAGCTCACTTGGTAGCCCAGGCTGGCCTTGAACTCATAGAAATCTGCCTGGCTCTGCCTCCCGAGTGCTGGGATTAAAGGGGTGTGCCACCACGCCCGGTGCAAATATTTATTTTGAACCATGGACTCACTAAATTTTATTTCATGAAACAAACTACATTTACCAGTTGTTGAACATATCAGGATACATATGACAATTGATGACAAGAAGTTTGTTTAAAATCCACTTGGGATGTGACTAAATCCAGAGTTATTGTGAGTTACATAAACTGGAAAAAGAAAGTAGGTAATAGTTTGGTAAAAATAATCTTTTCTAAATATCCTGCATTCAGAATGTGGCATAAGTAAAAATTAAGGTATTAATTAACCTTGTCATTATTTCAGGTAGCTTCCATATTAGAAGAAAACTTCCTGAAGATGTTGGATATTTCATAAAATACCTCAATTTGAATAAAATAATGTTCCCTAGCTTTAGAATTACTGTGACTTAAAATTTTTATCTGAATGGAAATGATTTATAAATTTATTTGTATTTATTAAGCGTTGGCTGGTTTGTTTGTTTGTTTGTTTGACTGGACTGATACTGGACTGAGGTTTCACCACTGCTGTGCATGTACTCTACCACCCACCTGGGTCTCAAGCACCTTTTAAGTTTTTATTCATTTTGAGACAGAGTCTCATTCAGTTGCCCAGGCTGGTTTTGAACTCACTCTATAGCAGGATGGCCTTGAACTCAGCATTCTTCTGCCCCAGTTTCCTAAGTAATTAAGCTTAGAGGCCTGCACTACCAAGCCTATATCTAAACATGGTTTTAAAAACTGCTCATTTTACATTCTTAACAAAATGCTTTAAATGTATATAAAACTAGAGACTGTTGCATAGTGAATTATAATACTTGTGTGCTTAGTCAAGCTTTTGGGTTGTTGAAGGTAAGCTTCTGAGGAGTCCTCACACTCAGCATAATCTATTGCATGTATGTATGTATGTATGTATGTATGTATGTATATATGTGCAGGGATGTGCGTGTATACACAGACACGCCATGGTACGTGTGTGAGGGTCAGATGAGAATTTGCTAGAGTCAGGTCACCCCTTTCTCCACGTGGGTCCCAGGAATTTAACTCATATGATGAGCTTTGGCAGGAAGCACCTTCACCCACTAAGCCATCTGACCAAAGCTGTAACTGTGGTGTTTGTTTCTTTGTTTGTTTGTTTGCTTGCTTTTAGAAGTGGGGGAGATAGAAACAAAAGGAAAATGATGGAAATGAAATTAGTGTGCAGCATGACTGGCCAATGATTTCTTACTGATTACATTGCAAGAGCAACATAAGATTTATATAAAGTGGGATTATTAGCCATGTCCTGTGGGAGGACATGCCATTGACATCTCCTCACTGGTGCTTTAAAATTGATGGCAGGTAGGCTGAATGGCAAAGCATTTTTGATCCTCTGGGTGAAAGGGGATGGTAAAAAAAAGCAATCTTTCAAGTCTATGATAACTTTGAAATGTCCCAAAGGTATGGTGATGGGTGAAGGGAGGCCAGGTTGAAAGTCTCCCATCAATACCATCATTTTATTCACTGCCCTTAAAACTTGTAATAGCCGCTATTTACCTGATTTTTTCCTTAATAACAAAGATAGGAGTATTCTAATGAGAATTACTAGGGGTGATATGGCCAGCTTCAAGCTACTTCTGTACCAGCTGCTGTGCAGTCAATAATTTTTCATGGGTAACAGGCCATTGATTGACCCACACAGGCTGATTTTTTCTGCATGAGTCACAGGAGTATCAATGACCCCCATGGAAAAAATGGTCTAATCCTGCTCTTTTTGACTAGGGGTGGCCTCTAGAGGTTTTAGTATTCCTGTTCCATGTTTTCCTAAGTTTTTACCTGGTAAGTACCCATTTTTCAACATTTGAGTGGTAATAACATCATTAGTACTGCACATGATTATTCCAAGTTGAGATAAGTCTCTACCCAAGAAGATGATTGGTAATCTGGCTATAACACAAGGTTGTATGATACCTTGATAACTGTCCTGATCTTTCCAATTTAAAATTTTTGAACTCCTTTCATGGTTTTGACTTTGTCCTATTCCCTTCAAAGGGGTCAAGGTAGCATCTAATGACCAAGTTATGGGCCATTCCTCCTTTCTAATAATGGTAACATCTGCACCTGTGTCAACCAGATCCGATAATTCCTTGCCAGCCAGCCATAGGGTCATGAGAGTTTTTTGTGCTACTTCTGATACTACTACTGCCCAAATGTACATATTTTCCTTTTAATTAGTATTTTTCACATTAAATGACAAAATATTTCTCACAGTAGTTTGAAAACATGATACTATGTGATACATGTTTGTGTACCTTAGATGATTTTGATAGTTCATGTTGAAGGTATAATATAACATGAACTTTGGCTTGTTCAAATTTGTGAAGTTTTATTTATTCTTCCTTCTTTCCATGTGTCATCAATTTAAATTATAGAAAATACACTTACACTTAATACTTTAGTGTAGATGTAACCAACCATCTTATTAAATAAGAAACACAGAACCAATGTAAAGAAGAAAGCCAAGAGGTCAGAGCTCAGAGCTAAAACCTTACCCTTCCTCCTGTGGTGGTCCTACCTCTCTGAAAGAGACCTACTTCCTGTGTGTCTGTCTTTATATAGTCTTTCTGTTCTGCCTTCTCATTGGTTGTAAACCTAAACACATGACTGCCTCATCACTGCCTGTATGTACAGCCCTCCAGGTCTTCTATGGTATTGAGATTACAGGCATGTGTCTCCAACACTGACTGTATCCTTGACCACACGGAGATCTGCCTAGCTCTTCTACCAAGTGCTGGGATTAAACGCGTGCACCACGAATGCCTAGCTCTGCTATGGCTTGCTATTAGCTCTGTCCCTCGGGCAACTTTATTTATTAACATACAAATAAAATCACATTTCAGTACAAATAAAATACCACCATACTTTAGAACCCTCCTTTAGCAAAAATTAGTTCTTACAGTGATTTGACTTTTTTCTGAAAACATGTATTTTGGCACATGTGTAGAACAGGCACAGATACAATCCCAGCACTTGGGAGGCAGAAGCTGTCAGATATGTCTCAGTTCAAGGCCAGCCTGGTCTACAAAGACAGTTCTACTCTACACAGATATACATAGTGAGACTACATTCATTGGTAGAGACATCTAGACTTTCCAGATATTCTAAAGTTACAATGGGCTTAATAGGTAGAATTAGTAAATTAGCATACTGTGTCATTAACTTTTTCCAAAATTCAAATGAAATATCAGTTTTGGAGGATAGCTAGACCCTCTATGATGTCCCCATAATCTTTTATGTCCTGATTCTCAGAGAAGGAAATGCAGGCTGTAAGTCTATGTGCTCAGAGTTTTGAAGAAGACCAATATCCAATGTTGTTTTTCATTGCTGTATGGACTTTGCATTTAGAGGACAAATGAGTCTTAAGTTACATCACCTTGTCTCCATAGACATGGAAGGTCTTGTCAGTGTGTGACAAAAGAATTACCAGAATTGTTCTAGTTTTTGTATATTTTGTATTAAAATTCATAAAAATGATTGTCTTGTCAAAGTTTTGAGCATTATAGGCCACTAGTTGTTAGGAAACAAATGAATTCTTGACCATGATGCTCATATTTTGAAGAAATTTTAAAGTTATTTTTATATGAGCACAGTTTACTGAAAGTTGCTTTTTTCATACTGAACCACCTCTCCTTAATGTAAACATGTAATCTATCTAGAAATTCAGACATGCTCAATTTTGCTAAATATAGAAGTAGAATTAACAATCTACATAATTTTACTTTACAATTTCTTTATTTAGTCTTTTTCCAGATGACTTGCCTATCAGTGAGAATGAGGTACAATATCACTTTGTTGACATTGTTCTGTAGTTTTAAACTAAAACTATTTTATGAAATCTGGTGTCTCTGTGTTGAGTGAATATATAGTTAGGATTGTAGTATCTCTTTTAGGAGTATAGCATTTTCTTCCAGTCTCTTCAGACTAGGTCTGGTTTGAAATCAAAATGATGAGATATTAGAATAGCCATGCTTTCTTATTTTTACTTACATCTATATGGAAAATATTTTTCCAACTTGTCAACCTTAGTTTATGTCTCTCACTGGTAGTCAAATCTGTTTCACAGAAGCATAAAAAACCAACTTGTCAACCTTAGTTTATGTCTCTCACTGGTAGTCAAATCTGTTTCACAGAAGCAAAACAAACAAACAAACAAAAAAAAATCGACCTGCTTTTCTTACCCATTCTACTTGTCTCTATCTCTTCCTTAGGCAGTTAAGACCATTAACACTTTTAGTTATTATTTAAGGTGGTCTGTATATAGTTTTGAGGGTTGTCTGCTATTTGAGAAGCATGGGTTAGAACTACCAGTTCAGCCTGCTGATTTGTGGTATGGGCTGGAAGAGCTTGCGTTTTGACCACTATGGTATCTGAGACAATTGCATATTCCACTCCATGTACTCCTTTATATAGGAAGATGCTGCCATCTGTATACCATGTATAAGTGGCCTGAAGTAATGCTCATTTCTGCATATGTATCAGATGGGGTGGTAACTCTCTTAGGGTCTCAACGTGTGAGTGTGATGGGGAGTATTCCAGGACTGGTTGGGAGAGAAGATTTGAGATGTAAAGAGGTGGACATGGTTGAAAAGTCAGTGCTGTGTTCTCAACCAGTGCCACCTGAAGGGAGAGAACTTGAGAGGGAGGTAATGTTAGAAGGCCCTTATATGTTAAAAGGTGTGACAGATGGTGAAGAGAAAGGACAGTAATGGGTGACTCAAAGGTTGGCTTCATAAGGAGGTGCTTTCCATCTGGAGTCTCAGGATCCAGGTTGATACATTGTGAGAGGGCCTTTGTAAAGCAGTTGAGGAATTCAGATGAGTTTTCATTTTTCCCCTGTATGACCTCTTGGACTTTTTCATGATTTATTGACTTAAGGACAGTCTTGCAGAAGCCAGCTAGGAGGCAGGTTCAAACCTATTTCTAGCTAGAATGTCCCCTGGGTTATTGTAATCCCATCCCGGCTCCTGGTCTGGGACTGCCCTAGCCCTCACTGGGTAGGTGTTATCTGTTGGATGGAGTTTGCCTGCATGGAACCTAGCCTGATCACCAGACTCACCTAAGCTCCTCTGGGGCAAGATTGTTTGTACAAACAATCATATAGACATCATGAAAGGTAAGATCATAGGATTGGGTAATGTACTGGAATTATTTAATAAAAAAGTGGAAGAATTGACCGTATAGGACCCCAACCTATTTTATATTTGGGAGAGCTCAGATAATGAAAAGGGGACATTTACCCTGACTAGACCATCCACCCCAGCAACCACTCGCAAACGAAGAACTGGGGCTGGTCTAGATTGAGGAGGTATAGGAGGTCCCAAGGTAGAGCAGGAACAATGAACAGGAGGACTAGGGGCTGTTTGTGTATTAAAAGTGGATGCCAGGGAGGGTTGACCTGGTGGATGACCTGTTTCTGAGGATGGAGAAAGGGAAACTGAGGGGACTGGAAGAGAGTGCCACGGACTGCCCCACTGGGAGTACCACGACCGTAGGAGAATCAGGGCTTGGGTAGTCAGGAAGGCAAGGATTCGGCGACTGACAGACAGACAACACACTCAAAAGCAGTTTGAATCTGCTGCAATTTTACTTCTGCAAATCAGTAGTTTATATACAGAAAAGAAAACCTTCAAGTCATACAAGGAACAAGAGCTTGGCAATAATTCAATTACATCATCTTTAAAAAAATCAAGCACACAGTTACTAATTGGTGCTAGACGTATGCCTTCACTCACAAGAACTTGATGACCCAAAGAGCAGTCTGTGTTTTTTAAACTTAGTACAGTTCCTAGACTTGTGTAGGCTTCTTGCAGCTGTGTCCTTCATCTTTATCTCAGCCACTTGCTAGTTTATTATGTACTTCTACTTTTCTGGTTCTCATGACCCATTTAGCCAATTTGGATGCTGCAGATCCTCCCTAAGTCTTTCTTCAGTTCTTTACCACATATCTCTTCTAATATAAAACCTTTTTACCTGCTGGAATATGGACTCTTGTACTTTTACACCTGTAAGGGGAAGGAGTTCTGCTGTAGTCCTTAAGTTTTCCATGCTGAACTTTCTCAACAGAGGGGCCCACCATCTGCCTCCTATGAGATAATGTTTTCTGCCATAAATCACTTTAGTTGGGATTCCTAAAGGATTCCTAGTGGGTGAGTGTTCATTCCCTAGAAGTGCCTGAACTATTATACTTTCTATTATCTAGCGGCTTGAGGCTTGAGGTTTTTTTTTTTTTTTTTTTTTTGATGGGCAAGACAACATCGTTTATTCTTTTATTTTGTGATATATATTTTTTACTTTACAATACCATTCAGTTCTACATATCAGCCATGGGTTCCCCTATTCTCCCCCCTCCCACGCCCTCCCCTTACCCCCAGCCCACCCTCCATTCCCTCCTCCTCCAGGACAAGTCCTCCCCCGAGGACTGTGATCAACTTGGTAGACTCAGTCCAGGGAGGTCCAGTCCCTTCCTCCCAGACTAAGCCAAGTGTCCCTGCATAAGTTCCTGGTTTCAAACAGCCAACTCATGGAATGAGCACAGGACTTGGTCCCACTGCCTAGATGCCTCCCAAACTGATCAAGCCAATCAACTGTCTCACCTATTCAGAGGGCCTGATCCAGCTGGGAGCCCCTCAGCCTTTGGTTTACAGTTCATGTGTTTCCATTCATTTGCCTATTTTTTTTCAATAATTGAGTAAAACTGAAATTTATTATATGCCACAGTCGTCCTAGGGACCTCCATGCTATATATATAGCCTCTATGGTTCTATGGGTTGTTGTCTAATTGTTCATTTTATATCTAGAATCCACCAATGAGTGAGTACATACCATAACTGTCTTTCTGGGTTTGGGTTACCTCACTCAGGATGATTTTTTCTAGTTCCATCCATTTGCCTGCAAATTTCATGCTTTCATTGTTTTTCTCTGCTGAGTAGTACTCCATTGTGTATATGTACCACATTTTTTTCATCCATTCTTCCGTTGATGGGCATCTAGGTTGTTTCCAGGTTCTGGCTATTACAAATAGTGCTGCTATGAACATAGCTGAGCATGTATCTTTATGGTATGTATCAGCATTCTTTGGGTATATGCCCAAGAGTGGGATGGCTGGGTCTTGAGGTAGTTTGATTCCTAATTTTCTGAGAAACCGCCATACTGATTTCCATAGTGGTTGTACAAGTTTACATTCCCACCAACAGTGGAGGAGTGTTCCCTTTGCTCCACATCCTCTCCAACATTGGTTGTCATTGGTGTTTTTGATCTTAGCCATTCTAACAGGTGTAAGGTGGTATCTCAGAGTCGTTTTGATTTGCATTTCTCTGATGATTAAGGATGTTGAGCATTTCTTTAAATGTCTTTCAGCCATTTGTAGTTCTTGTTTTGTGAATTCTCTGTTTAGCTCTTTAGCCCACTTTTTAATTGGACTGTTCAGTGCTTTGATGTCTAGTTTCTTGAGTTCTTTATATATTGTGGAGATCAATCCTCTGTCAGATGTGGGGTTGGTGAAGATCTTTTCCCAATCTGTTGGGTGTCTTTTTGTCTTATTGACTGTGTCTTTTGCCCTGCAAAAGCTTCTCAGTTTTGAGAGGTCCCATTTATTAATGGTTGTGCTCAGGGTCTGTGCTGTCGGTGTTTTATTTAGGAAATGGTCTCCAGTGCCAATGCGTTCAAGAGTGCTTCCTATCTTCTTTTCTATTAAGTTTAGTGTAACTGGATTTATGTTTAGGTCTTTGATCCACTTGGACTTGAGTTTTGTGCATGGTGACAGATATGGATCTATTTGTAATCTTTTACATATTGACATCCAGTTATGCCAGCACCATTTGTTGAAGATACTTTCTTTGTTCCATTGTATAGTTTTGGCTCCTTTGTCAAAAACCAGGTGTTCATATGTGCATGGATTAATGTCAGGGTCTTCAATTCGATTCCATTGGTCCATATGTCGGTTTTTATACCAGTACCAAGCTGTTTTTATTACTATAGCTCTATAGTAGAGTTTGAGGTCCGGGATGGTGATGCCTCCAAGGGTTGCTTTATCGTATAGGATTCTTTTAGCTATCCTGGGTCTTTTGTTTTTCCATATAAAGTTGAGTATTTTTCTTTCCAAGTCTGTGAAGAATTGTGTTGGGATTTTGATGGGGATTGCATTGAATCTGTAGATTGCTTTTGGTAAGATTGCCATTTTTACTATGTTAATCCTACCTATCCATGAGCATGGGAGATCCTTCCATTTTCTGATATCTTCTTCAATTTCTTTCTTTAGAGATTTAAAGTTCTTATCAAAAAGGTCTTTCACTTGTTTAGTTAGTGTTATCCCAAGGTATTTTATATTATTTGTGGCTATTGTAAAGGGTGATGTTTCTCTGACTTCTTTCTCAGCCCTTTTATCATTTGTGTATAGGAGGGCTACTGATTTTTTTGAGTTGATCTTGTATCCTGCCACTTTACTGAAGGAGTTTATCAGCCGTAGAAGTTCCCTGGTAGAGTTTTTGGGGTCACTTATGTATACTATCATATCATCTGCAAATAGTGAAAGTTTGACTTCTTCTTTGCCAATTTGTATCCCTTTGATCTCCTTTTGTTGTCTTATTGCTCTAGCTAGAACTTCTAGTACTATATTGAATAAATATGGGGAGAGTGGACAGCCTTGTCTTGTTCCTGACTTTAGTGGTATCGCTTTGAGTTTCTCTCCATTTAATTTGATGTTTGCTGTTGGCTTGCTATAAATTGCTTTTATTATGTTTAGAAATGTTCCTTGTATTCCTATTCTTTCTAATACCTTTATCATGAAGGGGTGTTGGATTTTGTCAAAGGCTTTTTCAGCATCTAGGGAGATGATCATGTGGTTTTTTTCTTTCAGTTCGTTTATATGGTGTATTACATTGACTGATTTCCGTATGTTGAACCATCCTTGCATCCCTGGGATGAATCCTACTTGGTCGTGATGGATGATTGTTTTGATGTATTCTTGGATTCGGTTTGCCAATATTTTGTTGAGTATTTTTGCATCAATGTTCATGAGGGAGATTGGTCTGTAGTTCTCTTTCTTTGTTGCATCTTTGTGTGGTTTGGGTATCAGGGTAATTGTAGCCTCATAAAAAGAGTTTGGTAGTGTTCCTTCTGTTTCTATTGTGTGGAACACTTTGAAGAGGATTGGTATTAGTTCTTCTTTGAAGGTCTGGTAGAATTCTGCACTGAAACCATCTGGTCCTGGGCTTTTTTTAGTTGGGAGACTTTTGATGACTGTTTCTATTTCTTTAGGGGTTATTGGTCTGTTTAAATGGTTTATCTGGTCTTGATTTAATTTTGGTATTTGGTATTTATCCAGAAAATTGTCCATTTCTTCCTGGTTTTCCATTTTTGTGGAGTACAGGTTTTTGAAGTATGATCTGATGATTCTCTGGATTTCCTCATTGTCTGTTGTTATGTCTCCCTTTTCATTTCTGATTTTGTGAATTTGGGTGTTCTCTCTTTGCCTTTTGGTTAATTTGGCTAGTGGTTTGTCTATCTTGTTGATTTTTTCAAAGAACCAACTCTTTGTTTCATTGATTTTTTGTATTGTTCTCTTGTTTTCTATTTCGTTTATTTCAGCCCTCAATTTGATTATTTCCTGGCGTCTATTTCTCCTGGGTGAGTTTGTTTCTTTTTGTTCTAGAGCTTTCAGTTGTGCTGTTAATTCATTGGTATGGGATTGCTCCATCTTCTTTATGTGTGCATTTAGAGCTATGAATTTTCCTCTTAGCACTGCTTTCATAGTGTCCCATAAGTTTGGGTATGTTGTACTTTCATTTTCATTGAATTCTAGGAACTCTTTAATTTCTGTCTTTATTTCTTCCTTGACCCATTGATGTTTCAGGTGGGTATAATTCAGTTTCCATGAGTTTGTGGGTTTTCTATAATTTTTGTTGTTATTGAGTTCTAACTTTAAGGCATGGTGGTCTGATAAAATACAGGAGGTTATTCCAATTTTTTTGTATCTGTTGAGATTTGTTTTGTGTCCAAGCATGTGGTCAATTTTTGAGAAGGTTCCATGGGGTGCTGAGAAGAAGGTATATTCTTTTGTGTTAGGATGGAATATTCTGTAGATATCTGTTAGGTCCATTTGAGTCATAACATCTGTTAGGTCCTTTATTTCTTTGTTAAGTTTCAGTCTGGTAGATCTATCTTTTGGTGAGAGTGGTGTGTTAAAATCTCCCACTACTAATGTGTGGGGTTTGATGTGCGTTTTAAACTTTAGTAGTGTTTCTTTTATGAATGTGGGTGCTTTTGTATTTGGAGCATAAATGTTTAGAATCGAGACTTCATCTTGGTGGATTTTTCCTGTGATGAATATGTAATGTCCATCCTGGTGTCTTTTGATTGATTTTAGTTTGAAGTCTATTTTATTAGATATTAGGATAGCTACACCAGCTTGTTTCTTAGGTCCATTTGCTTGGAAAACCTTTTCCCAGCCCTTTACTCGGAGGTAGTGTCTGTCTTTGGAGTTAAGGTGTGTTTCTTGTATGCAGCATATGGATGGGTCCTGTTTTCTAATCCATTCTGTTAGCCAGTGTCTTTTTATAGGTGAGTTGAGACCATTGATATTGATGGATATTAATGACCAGTGATTGTTAATTCCTGTTATTTTTTGGTTGTGTTGTGTTGTCCTTCTGTGGTGTATGTTGGTGTAGGATTATCTATTGCTTGATTTTTCATGGATGTGTTTAGCTTCTTTGGGTTGAATTTTCCCTTCTAGTGCTTTCTGTAGGGCTGGGTTTGTGGACAGGTATTGATTAAATCTGGTTTTATCCTGGAATATTTTGTTTACTCTGCCTATGGTGATTAAGAGTTTTGCTGGGTATAATAGTCTGGGTTGGCATCCATGGTCTCTTAGTGTCTGCATGAGGTTTGTCCATGATCTTCTATCTTTCATAGTCTCTATTGAGTAGTCTGGTGTTATTCTGATGGGTTTGCCTTTATATGTTACTTGGTCCTTTTCCTTTGCAGCTCTCAATATTTTTTCTTTATTCTGTGTGTTTAGTGTTTTGATTATTATGTGGCGAGGGGACTTTTTTTTTGGATCCAGCCTATTCGGTGTTCTGTAAGCTTCTTGTATCTTCATAGGTATTTCTTTCTTTAGGTTAGGAAAGTTTTCTTCTATGATTTTGTTGAATATATTTTCTGTGCCTTTGAGTTGGTATTCTTCTCCTTCTTCTATCCCTATTATTCTTAGGTTTGGTCTTTTCATGGTGTCCCAAATTTCCTGGACGTTTTGTGTTAGGACTTTTTTGTCTTTATTGTTTTCTTTGACTGACGAATCTATTTTCTCTATCGTGTCTTCAGTGTCAGAGATTCTCTGTTCCATCTCTTGCAATCGGTTGGTTATGCTTGTTTCTGTAGTTCCTGTTCGTTTTGTCAGGATTTCTATTTCCAGCATTCCCTCAGCATGTGTTTTCTTTATTGTCTCAAATTCATTTTTCAGATCTTGGAATGTTTCTTTCATCTGTTTAATTGCTTTTTCTTGGCTTTCTTTGATTTCTTCCCATTTTTGTTCGTTTTTTCTTCCATTTCTTTAAGGGAGTTTTTTATTTCCTCTTTAATGGAGTTTTCATTTCCTCTTTAAGGGAAGTTTTTATTTCCTCTTTAAGGGTGTTTTTTATTTCCTCTTTAAGGAAAGTTTTTATTTCCTCTTTAAGGTAGTTTTTCAATTCCTCTTTAAGGAAAGTTTTTATTTCCTCATTGAGGGAATGTTTTATTTCTTCTTTAAGGGCCTCTATCATCTTCTTAATGTCATTTTTAGGGTTGATTTCTTCTGTTTCTTCTGTCATGGTATGTTTAGGTCTTGCAGGTGTAGAATCACTAGGTTCTGATGTTGCCATATAGGTCTTTATGTTGTTGCCTGTATTTTTGCACTGGCGTCTACTCATCTCTTCCTCTGTGAGGTGCAGGTGGTGTCTGTGTCTGAGAGTGCCTCTCTTGTTCTAATTTTTAGTCTTGGTTTAGTCGTGGTTCTTGGTTAAATTGGTGCTATTGGGCTATTTCTTCAGGGGCAGCTGATTTCGATCGGTGAATTATATACTTATGATTCTGGTGATCTGGTTTGGTGTCTGGGTAGCGCCTTCTTCTGTGTTCTCAGGTCACTTTTTGTTCATTTGTCAACTCCTCAGCTGATCTTGTTTCTTCAGACTTTAAACTGTAGGCATCTGAATCCTCTCCCAGATGGGTTTCAGCTGAGCAGGGTAGTGTCACCAACACCTCCAAGTTGTTGGGTTTCACAGGATCAGCAGCTGGGCCCTGGGTTGTCCTCAGACGGAGTGTTCAGATTCGTTCTGGTTCTGACCCACGGAGATAGCTTCTTCCCCAGATGTTGGGGTTAGGGGCGTCCCTGTTCCAAGCTGCTTATCTCCGTCCCTGGGCCTGTTTACCTCTGCGGTCTGCAGCCGGGCCTGTATGTCCCTGTCAGCTGCCGCTGGGTCTGTCTGCCTCTGGGGGCCGCCACCGGGCCTGAATGTCCCTGTCGGCCACTGCCGCCGGGCACGTCTACCTCAGCGGGCTGCCACTGCGCCCGTCTACCTCCACGGGCCCCTGCCGCAGGCCTCGAGGCTTGAGGTTTTTAAGGAATAGTTCATTCTGCTATATCTAATTAAGGTCCATGTCCAGCTTCCCCTTTCCTCCACAGTTCACAACCCAAGCATTCATTAATTTTGGCTGTGTTTTATCGATTAATTAGAACATTATCAGAAAAGCAGTTATACAGAACCCATAGCCCTGAGAACTCATGATCTGTGAAGTATGTGTCCTTTGAGAAGGAGACATAACACAGGCACTCTGGCAGGGACCTCCAGGGAGCTTAGTCCCATGGGACACGTATCTCCCGTATGCTATAATTGACATAATTGTTCATGTCACACGGATGACACTGGAGTTGGTGTGGCAAGAGAAGAAGATGTGGACTTTGGCTTTGGTTTATAGAGTGGTTGCTCATTAGCTGGCTCAAAAGAAAATGTTTCATCCTGTTCTGACTTCATAGCTAGTAATAGCTGGGTGGGGGAACAGAGAGAAGGCTTAGAGAGAAGGTAAGAGAAGGCTTTGACATATAGGGTCTCTTTCCATTTCCCCGATCACTCACAATAGTTGTAAAGGTCCCATATAATATTGGGATCTAGTGTGCCATTATGTGGCCATTTAGATTGATTATCTAAAGGATAATGAGGCCAAACTGTATTGCACAAGCGAACAAGTTTAGGGCCTTTCAAATCAGGAGCCAGGTGTGAAGGCTTGAGATTTTCTAGGAGGCATCACAAGGGGGTGTGAGAAGGTATGGAGTGCAGGGCTCCCATGGATGAGAGGGGAGGGAATCATTCACTGCAGCCTGTAGTCATGGGCATCTCCTGACTCAGGGAGGACCGGCCAGGGACCAAGCCATTCAGAGGGTCATCACCCAACTCAACTGGGGTCCTGCTTAGCCCGGCTAAGCCAACAGAGAGACTCAGGTGCCTGGTAGCAGGGCTTTAGTAGAAGCCAGAGGGCGAGAGAAAACCGAGCTCTAGGGGGAAGGAATCATCCAGAGGAAAGGCTGAAATGGTAGACTTTTGTGGCTCCTTTTGTGAGAAGATGGGAGAGCACAGGAAGGGATGCTTATAACTGCCTGATTGCATCTCTTAGGATGGGGGTGTGGTCAGGTGAAGAGGGCCAGCCTTAGCCTTAAAGACACTGTCTGGGGATACCTCCACTTCCAAGAGTACTAGAGGGGTGCTGGACATTCAAAGGTCACTTCCTCAGACCCAGGAAAAGGTTTACACCAACCAAAAGGGGAACTCACCTAATTGCCGCTGTTGGATGGAATGCTGAGCGATCGGTGAGCTGGAAGTTTGGTCTGTTGCAGATGGACAGGAGATGAGGGATAGAGTCTTAGTGTGGCTCAGACCATAAGGGGAGAGCACAGGCACCAAGGGAGTCTATCCCGGGTTTCGACACCAAATGTAAGTAAACCGCAAAAACTCTGGGTTTGGTGTCCTGGGTTTTGGCACCAAATGTTAGTAAACCACAGAAACTCTGGGTTTGGTGTCCCAGGTTTCAGCACCAAATGTAAGTAAAGTGCAAAAACTCTGGGTTTGGTGACCAGGGTTTTGGCACCAAAATATTAGTAAATTGATGGCTGAAACTGCAAGGAGACAATTCAGCCCTGGAAGGTGAGGTATCCCAGACACCTCGAGCTACTCAGAACAAGAGTTCTGCCCTGAAGGTGGCCCGGACACCTGGAGCTGTTTTGCACAGTCTGATGGCTTGGACTGCAAAGAAACAGTCCAACCTTGGAGAGGAAGGTTTTCTGACTTCTCGGGAGAGTCAGGACTGGAACTGCTTCAGCAAGGAAGGGTACCCTGACTCTTCGGGAAAGTCAGGGTATCCTGACTCTTCGGGAAGGTCAGGATTTACCTGGTATGATGGTATGATGGGGGATGGTTTCCCCACAGGAAACAGCAATCCTGCTCCTCTCCTGGAGAGCCACAATGTCTGGCTCAGTGTTACCAGCTCTTTCTCGCTTAGTCCAATAAGGGACTTCCCAGCAAGGTTCTTCTGTTCAGCTCCCCCTTGCTCAGTCCACCATGGGACGTCCCAGTAAGGCTCTTCTGTTCACCAGTCAATGAAGGTCTTCACACAATACTCTTTTGAGAAAGAGGTTTATTTGGGAAGGAGGAGTCCAGGAGAGTATCTGCCTCTACCAGGATGGAGTGAACAGCTCACAACTGACCAGGCAGGGCAGTTTATTTAGGATGTCTAGGGCTCAGAGTCAACTGTGATTGGTTAGTTTATTTTCTGCCCAGGGATTGGCCAGTTTTGTGAGCAAGGGGCAGAGATGGCCCCGATTTCAAGGCTAAACTGTATTTCTTTCACTGTCCTTTCTTGGCTTTTTGACACTACCTCTAAGGCCAGGGCACATTTCTTTCATTTACTCTGATTCTAGGGGCCAAGAGTGTTATTTTGGTACTGGTCTCAGAGTCAGGACATATTTCCTGGGTTCTGGGTTTGGGGATAAAGTGTTCACGTCTCTGGCTCAGGTCCCAAACACAGGCTGTGTTTCTTTCCCTGGTCCTGTTCCCTAGGGCCAGGATTCTACTGTCCTGCTCTGTGATTGGTTGATTTCACAAATCAGTTGGACAGTGGCAGAAATGGTTCTGATTTGAGCTAAACTGTGTTTCTCTCACTGGCTTTATCTGAGCCATCCTTCCCTAATTCTGCAATCTAGGTTCTGGGTGGATTTCTCGAACCAGCCCCTTTTCCCTACAAGTAAGAATGGTAACTTTTTGAGGTTGGGGGTACTATCTATTCTCTTTCACAACTTGTAGAATATCACTCAAATCCTTTCTAGTTTTCAGAATTTTCATTGAAGTGGTTCTCTTATTTAGAGGAGCCTCCCATTGAAAGGGATTTGAATATCTCTTTTGAAATTTTGCACATAGTTTCTTGTTTATGTATATTTACTATTAACAGTTATGATTATTTTATGACATGTGTTTTTTTTTTAAATTCTGTCCAAACAAATGGATTTTACAGAAATGTACAAAATATTCCAAGAAAACATTAAAGAATACATGACTTTTCTCGACAGCACATGGGGCATTCTTGAAACGTGAATTCTTATTATGACAAAGCAAATGCCAACAAAGACAGAAATAATGAAATTACATTCTGCATTATATATGACCACTATTTATTAAATGTATATACCATATCAAAATACTTAAATTCATAGAAGTTAAATAGCATACAA
Organism: Peromyscus maniculatus bairdii; assembly: GCF_049852395.1. NCBI lineage: Eukaryota > Metazoa > Chordata > Mammalia > Rodentia > Cricetidae > Peromyscus > Peromyscus maniculatus. The sequence goes on along the minus strand of NC_134873.1, from coordinate 5,221,298 downwards.
TTCAAACAAAATTGAGTGAAGGAAGAAATGAAAAGGATATTGTAAAACTTCTAGAATTTATTGAAAATGAAAACCAGTATAATCAAACCTAAGAGACACAATTAAAGCAACCAATAGTGTGAAGTTTACAGAGTTATTTCCCTGATTAGATCATTTTCACAGTGGTATACACACCAAAACCTTTTTTACGTTATTGGTTTCTGCAGTTACTTCTGGATATGTAATCATAAAAGAAGATTTTGAATCAGAGGGTCAGGTGTAAGAGAACATTCAATGTTTGCATTCTCTGTGCCTGGGTTGTTCCACTTAATATGATTTTTTTTCTAAAAAAAATACCCATCCAGTTGCCTGCTATAATGTTTCATTACTCTTTATAGCTTGATAGTGTTGTATAACGTTTATGTGCCACATTATCATTGGTACATTAATCTGCTCAATGATGCAAGCCCCTCGAGGCAAATGAGTAGTCAGGCCCCTCCCCTGAGGACCTCTAACCACCAGGGTCCACACACAGAACACTCTAAGTGCTCTGAAGGTTGGGTCCAGTCTCTGCTCTAAAGAATAAAGTGCCAATGCTCATAACTTGAAATACCACCAATCCCTGAGTTCACCCCAAGATCTGAACATGAATTCCCACCAGTCCCTACTATGGGACACTCTGACTCGCAGGAAACACTATGTAAGCCCTATATTCTGCGAAGTTCTCTGCTGCTTCTCATAAGAGCAGAGGCAGACACCCTTCTAGATTTTTCCCTTCAAATAAATCTCTTGTATGAGCATTGCATAGTACGATTTTCTGGTATTCCCTGCATCCTGACTGCCAGCATTCCTTGATTTTCAGATTTATAACACTTTGCTGAAGCCTCTGGACTCAGAGCTATAATATTTTCAATGGATATTTAGGTTATTTCAATATCCTAGTTCTTGTGAAAAAGGAGTCTATGAAGACTTTGGAACCAGTATCTCTGAAGTAGGATGTTGATTCATTTGAACATATGCCAGTTGGGGTGCAGCTGGGTCATATAGTAGATTTATTTTTAGTGTTTCAAGCATTACTTTATTTTCATAAATTACTAATTATATTTACAAATGTTTTGGTACATTTACACAGCACCAAATTTGTTTTGTATTTACTTTCTTTTCTTAAGAAATGTTTTATTCATTTTACATACCAATTACAGATCTCTCTCTTCCCTCCTCCTTCCCCCTCCATTCCCTTCTACAATAAGGTAAGACCCCCAATGTAGAGTCAGCAGAGCCTGGTGCATTCAGTAGAGGCAGGTCCAAGCCCTTCTCCCTGCCTAAAGGTTGTGCAAAGTGTCCAACCATAAGGAGTGGGCTCCAAAAAGCCAGTTCATTTACCAGCGATGGATCTTGATCCTACTGCCAGGGGTCCCCTTACGCAAATCAAGCTATACAACTGTCTGAATTATGCAGAGGGCCTAGCTCAGTACCATGGAGGCTCCACAGGTGTTGGTCTAAATGTCATGAGTTCCCACTAGTTTTGTTTGGTTGTCTGTAGGCTTGTTCATCATGATCTTGATGCTCTTTGCTCATTGAATCTCTCTTCTCTCCCTCTCCCTCTATCTCTCTCTCTCTCTCTCTCTCTCTCTCTCTCTCTCTCTCTCTCTCTCTCTCTCTCAGACTGAACTCCTGGAGCTCAGCCTGGTGTTTGGCTGTGGATCTCTGCATCTTCCTCCATCAATTACTGAAGAAAGGTTCTATGACGACAGTTAGGGTATTCACCAATCTGATTACTTGGGTAAGCCAGTTCAGTTCAGGTGCCCTCTCCACTATTGCTAGTAGTCTAAGCTGGGGTCAACCTGTAGATTCCTGGGAACTTCCCTAGCACCAGGTTTCTCCCTATCCACATGAAGTCTCCCTCTATCATGGTATCTCTTTCATTGCCCAGCACCAAATTTAAAAGTAAAGAAATTATATGATTTTTTGAATGCTTCATGATCTAATGATTGAATATTCAGCTTCTATCTCTTTAAAGTGCCTTGATATTTTCTTTCATTTGTACTGAATTTCTAAATACTATGGGAAATCATGGAAATCATTTAAGTTATATTAATCTTGCAATCAAAATGGCAAATATGCATATATACATGGTATAACATATTTTGATGCTTTTATTTTTATTTCTGAGATTTTAATACAATTAAAACATTTCTTCCTCTGTTCAGTTTTCTCTAAACTTTCCTTAAACCCTCCCTGCTTTCCTTCATATCTGTGACCTCTTTTTCACTAATTGTTATTGCATTTACATATGTAAATACATATATATATTCACGAATATAACATATTCCCTCTGTCTACTAATACCTGTATGTATGCTTTTGTTCCTTATCATTTGACATTGGGAAACCAATTGATGTGCTCTTCCCTGGTGAGGAAGACCTCTTCTGCACCCATTTTCTTCAGTTCTCTATACTTCATTGTGTAGGATTTATGCTTCATGGGATTTTTCCTGTCCACTTTCACAGGTCCATTGAATTTGCTCTTGTTCAGTTCAAATATGGTTTTTTTTATATGATTGTAGTTTTCCAGGTGGCCACTACAGTTGTTATTAAAATCTATTCTATAAATTACATAGTACACTCATATTATGTGGTTGATTTCCTTTATGGTGATAGTGACATGAGTGAGATTATAGCTAAGATAGTAGGGCACCTGCCTGGCATATTCAAGGCATGAGCTTTTTTTCCCATCATTGCATAAACTGTGCTACACTAGATGTGGAAATGCACATAAAATGATGATCAATTTAAGAATATCATTAGTCACTTAGTGAACCTGAGGTTGTCCTGACTTACAGGAATCACTGTCTGTTGAATTAAGAAAGATACTTTTAGCCAGATATTGATTTTACCCTTGAACACTACTATACCACTGGGCTTGCATCATTACAGCTCAGTACTGGGCCTTGGTTACTAGAATTGGCAGTAAATATATGAAACCATAGAAATACATGAAACTATTAGACTTTCAGAATAAATTTTATACTAATTTTGATTAAAAACTGAATACCTCTCAGCCAGAAATTCTGTAGTTATCATCATTTTAATACATAAACGAAACACACAACATCCATAGTGTGGTTCACAGAAATTGTGAACCCAGATGTAGTGGAACTGGGGAAGTAGAATTGGGACAGTTCAGTTTGTTCCTGTGATGGAGCCAGAATGTGATCCCACCTTAGTCTCACAGGTTTACTGAACATTTGCATGATCTTTTATTTTTTTTAAGGCTGTATTTATTTTAATTCAGTTTATTTGTTTTTGACAAAATAATATATGTATTCAATATGAATATATAAGGGTGAAAATATGGTGTTTAGTCATGTACTAACAATGTGAGATGATTCCATTTATGAACCTATTACTTTATCCCTCAGCTCACATACTCAAATGATTGGAATTAGGGAAAACTCCACTCACACACATTTTCTAAATTTATGTACATTTCAATTCGTTTTCAGAGCAGTAGATCTGTTTATGTCATCTTCAAACATTCTTTATTTAATTATTTCCTCTGAGGTTAAACCCTTCTATGTAAATGGGACCCATTAAGACACAGAATGTTTAAAGAAAGATAAACAATTTGTTCTAAAGGGAAAGGAAACATCCTATCACCCAGAGAACTTCTTTAAGCTCACTCAGTAAGGAAACACTCATATTAGTTTCAGGAATTCTTGAACCTGAGCACATTCATTATTCTAAAAATATCTGACAGACACTTTCAGACAAGCTGAGAAGCATAGAACAGGCTGAGAAAAAGCCTAGTACCTTTCCAATGTCCTGTGTCTCCCAAACACAGCAACTCTAATTATATAAAGATCAGGCCTGTTTTTCCTCCAAGGGCATCTATGTTCATAATAATATACGCCAACAAAAACATGCTCTACACACACACCAACATACATAATTTAAAATTATATTAAAATACAAATTAATGATAAGTAAAACATCAGAAACTGAGTAAATATGTAAAAATATCTCAAAATCCATTTTTAAAAATTATGTGTCTGTGTTTGTGTGAGTTTATATTTATGCATGCCATGCCCGTTTCGGGAAGAGGAGAGCATTGGATGCCACAGCACTGAAGTTACAATGGAAAATGAGTTACTGAAAGTGAATACTGAAAATGGAACTGAAGTCCTCTGCCAGAAATTTATGCAATCTGAAAAGTTAAGACCTCACTTCATGCCCTCAGTGTGTTTTTCTAACAAGCAGAAGGGAATTTGAGAAATTAGAGAGGAAAATAAAGTTTCCTTACATGAATGAGAACACAGCCTACAGAAACCACAGGGACACTTGAATAGCAGTGATATGGGGAAATATTGTACCTCTAATTGTTGTCATTGAAATTAGTGATCTTGCCAAGAAATAATAAGGTACACCAAGAATCTGTGAAATAGGAAAGGAATGGTTAGCCTAGTATGACACACCCCAGGAAATAGAACCAATGATGGATACCACAAGTAAAGACATCTCATATTGAACAAAGATGAGATGCCAGAACAAACACTTGAGAATAGATACTCTATTCACAAGATAGTGTGTGAAAGTGGTTATTCTAATGCAGAGGAAATAAGTTAAACTCATCTCTATTACTCTGCATAAGTAAAATCCAAATAGATAAAATTCCTTAATATAAAACCTTAAATTATGACTCTGCTGGAAGGAAACAGACTATCCTGTATTGTGTAGGTGTATGGAAGTATGGCTAACATGACTCTAATTTTTCAGAAATCAAGACCAACAACTAATAATTGTGCCCTTATGAAGCTACTAAGCTGTCGTATACATAAGGAAATGATCAAACCCATGGAAAGTAATATGACAGAGTAGGGGAAGATCCTTGCCAGACGTACATCTGACAGAGCATTATTATCCCAAATATAAAAACTAAACTAAGTAAAAACTCAAAAAGAGAGCCAAACGTTGTGTCATAGACATTTAAACTTCATTTCATCCCTGCACTTCAAGGCAGAGTGAGGCAGATCTCTGAGTTCAAGGCTAGGCTGGTCTACAAAGTGAGTTCTTGGCCAGCTGGTACCACTGAAGAAGACCTTACCTCAAAGCAGGAAACAAATGAACATCACACTCTTTCCCCCACTTTTATCCCATTCCTTCTATCCAATATCCATATATTTATTACTTCCCACTGATCCATAGAACCACTGTGTACTAGGGACCTAGTGTCACCAAATACAGTTTGGTCCCAGGTAAGGATTCAAATCCATCTCTATTCCATGGGGCTATCCATTGTTCCACAGAACTTTTTCCTCTCAGAGAACCAGTGTCTGCCACCAGACTGGGGCAAGAGTAACTCATGATAGGAATACCATACATCAAAGATGAGAACAGATATCTCATCTAATAAACAATTCAAAACCCTAGTTGTCCAGACCACTGGGAACATACACAAACATGAAAAACTAAGACAATATGCCTCCTCTTGAAGCGAGAAACTGTATTGTAATATGCCCCAAGAAAGGCAATTTAGATGAAACATAAGCCAAGGAGTTCCTAATATTAGGTAGAGATATGATCAAGGACATTAGAGATACAAATAAATGATTTATTAAAGACAGAACAAAAGAAACAGTTGAATGAAATAATAATTACAGAATTTAACTAAACAAAACCAGTAAAGAATAGTCAAACTGAAAATAAAGTCAACATGATAGCTCACAAATCAATGAAAGTATAATTATCACTGAGTGCCATAGGGTATGATCTGCTACCTCAGAACATGTTGGTGTCTGAGGACCATGGTATGCCCAGGCCATGCTGATCTGGGTGGTTGGTGCTGCTACCTAGATCCAAGGACATGTCCTAGCATGGACCTCTGTGTAGGGTCATGTCTAAGTCCATGTCCATGTTCAGGCTGGGGTCTGTAGTGGTGTCTGTGAATCTAGTTGCCACAAAGGGCTCTGTAGATGGTAGTGCCCAGGAGCCATTGCTGTGACCGAGTCAGCCACCAATTTGAGTGGCCTGTTCTGCCACTGGAGTTGTGATGGTGCCTGGGCCCAAGCTGCTGCCAAGGATCATGTCTGGGTTCATAGTACTGTTACAGCTGGGATCTGCGGTGATGTCTATGGCCTGTGTTAGCAAGGGGGTCATTGGAAATAGTTTGTACCGAGTCAGTCCCACTTTTCACTGGCACTGGGATGGCTGGCCCTGCCCCTTGCTGAATACTGTAGCAGGTAAGCTGGCCTTATGAAAGGGAGAGCTTGCTGCTAGACTTGGGAAAGATGGCCCCACAACTCACTCTAGGCATATACCTCACCTGAGAAGCAGACTACAGCTGACTCAGTTGTCAGGTAAGCTGACACTGAAGGCATGAGAACAGGAGACTCCACCTTGCTCCCCGATCAGCCATGGTGAGGGAAAGATGTCCTCCCTCCTTCATCCATTACTACCTGTGACAGGTGAGTGTAATGGCACTGAGATCACAAGTGTACGATAGCTTGCCCTAACCCTCACCAGATGTGGAATTTGACAAAGCAGCTTCTGCTTCCCATCTGTGAAGCACAATAGAGCTGCCTCTGTTGTAGATGCAGGTGAGTCAGGCCTAAGATATGGGAGCAACAGAGCTGGCCCCTTCCCCACCCCCATCTTCCATGTGTTGGCATGGGGAAGGGAAAGATGTCCTTCCCCTTTGTCCCTTGCTACCAATGGCAGGTGAGAGAGCTGGCCCTGGGAATGCAAGAGTGAGAAAACTAGCCCTTCCCTACACCAGAAATAGCACACAGGGGAGTGGGACCTACACTCCTCTTGGGCAGCACACTAGAGATGACCATGTTATTGAGGTCACAGGTGACCCAGTCCTGAGTGCATAAGAGCATGAGTGTGGACCCAGCACCCCTTTTCATGCCCCCTACAGCAATCAGGAAACAGGGCCCTGCACCTTGCCCTGGCAAAAAAAAAATAGAGCTGGCCCTGGCAAAATGAATGAGGGAGACTTCAGTGTCAGGGCCTTGAACAGGAGAACTGGCCCTGCTCCTTGCTACAGGTGCCTTTGGTGAGCTAGGCAAGACAGTGCTGGGTAGCTCTTCCAGGTAGAGATGATGAGGGAAAGCTAGAGAACTGATTAGCCCAGCTACCATCCAGGCCCAGAATCAGGGCTATGAGTTAACCCAACCCGACATCCAAATCATTTATGAACTGTTGGAGCATTTGAAGAGGATGAACATAGAGATCCAAAATAGCAGGATCTCCACGACACAGGATAACAGTATATACATGAGGAGCCCCACTGAGCCTCATTATCCATGGTGTAGCAGAAACCATTGGCCTGGATCTAGAACAATGACTCATAGCAATGAACACTTGCAAGTAAACATGAATGGACTAAAGGGTAAACTGTGCCTCAAAGGACCACACTACAACTTCCACCAGATTTTTCTTTTTTGGCTGATTTTGCTTTTGTTTTGTCTTGTTTCTTTGTTTTGTTTGTTTGGGTTTTTTTTTTGTTTTGTTTTGTTTTTTAATTTTAAATTTGGTTATGATTTGTGAGGGAGGTTGCAAAAGCAGAGGGCAGATGTGAGGAGATGTGGAAAAATGTAGGCTCTGAATGTATGAAATGAAATCCACAAAGAATCAACAAAAGTTCAAAAGAATAGAAAATAAAAAATAGAGTATTAGATGAGGATATGATTAATTACTTCCTCACTGCCCACAAGGCTAAATAGAATGAGGAATTCTCTACCAGGGACGAGGCAGCTCCCTCTCAAAATCTTACTCTCAATTCAAAGCACGCTCGTGAAGCTTAGGAGAGGGGATCTTTTCTTTATTCTGTTATAGAAAGTCCTAAAGAGGCTAAGGTGCATGAAGCCTTAGTGTCACACACCTTCAATCTCAGCACTTGGGAGGCAGAGGCAGGTGGATGTCTGTGTGTTCAAGGCCAGCCTGGTCTACAAAACAAATTCCAGAACAGCCAGGATTGTCCCACAGAGAAAAAATGTCTCAATTGTAAACAAACAGAGAGGCAAAGGTTAAAGCTAAGTTGAAATTGTTCTCAGATATCCTACAGGTTGAAGGAAGGTAAGAAGGTTCCTGTTCTTTTCCTCAAGCATTCATAAAAGGCTAGAAAAAACAAACCATTGTGGTGTTGAACTAATAGGAGGAGGAAGCTCTCCTGTTGGACATGCTCTTAGCATAGTCAGCTTCAAACATTCACAGAAACCTGCATAACCTTGTGCACATTAATCACTAATTAAAGAAATGTCTTATATGCTTTACCACAGGCCAGACTTGGGAGGGATTTTCTCAGTCATGGATTCCCCGGTCATATGTATCTCTAACTTGTGTCAAGTTGATTTAAAAAAAAAACAGTCAGGACACAGCCACCATTGTTTCCATTGCTTTTCCTGGCATATAATAAAATATTTTATGTTTTTATTGTGTTTCTACTGGAATATGTGCTGTACCTTTTGTAGTATTGTAGCAATTTATATAAGAGATTATCAAATTAGAGTTCAAAATTAATTACAGAGGGAGATCCACAGGCAGCTGGCCCACCTGGTCTTCTGGCAGGTATGGCCTAGGGTTGGACAGGGGGTGTTTGTCTGGTCTTCAGGCAGGCATGACCTGGAACCAGAAGCTGGGTCACTCAGAGACCTAGAATAGAACAAAAATGTGAAACTCTTCCTCACAACATTCTGCTATACTCATAGGTCAGTGCCTATCCCACTCATCATCGGAGTGGCTTTTTCCAGCAGCTGATGGATGCAGATGCAGATTTCCATGCCAAATCATTAGGCAGAGCTCATGGAAACCTGAAGAACAGGTAGAGAAAGGATCCAAGGAACGAGAGGGTCAAGGACACCAGGAGAACATGGCCCACAAAATCAACTAAGGAGGAGTCATAGTGGTTCACAGAAACTGAAGCAGCAATCGCAAAGCCTGCATGGATCTCTGCTAAGTCCTCTGCATATATGCTATGAGTTTTTGGCTTGGGCACTTTTGTGGAACTCCTAACAGTGTGCATGTTAGTGTGCCTGATTCTTTCAACTGTTTTGGGGCCCCCTTTCCTCCTACTCAGTTGCCTTGTCCAGCCTGAACTTTAGGGCTTCCGCCTAGTCTTATTGCATTTGTTATGAAATGTTTGGTTGATATACCTGAGTAGCCTTCTATTTTCTGAAGGGAAACAGAGGAGTAACAGATCTGGGAGAAAAGGGGGATGTGGTGAGGAAGTGGGAAGAACAGAGGTATAGGAGCATGAGAGTGGGAATGGAGGGAGGGAAAATTATGTTGGGATGAGTTGTATGAAAGAATAATAAATAAAAAGAAAAAATAAATTTGTTCCTGATATTACTTCTAAAAAAAATTTTGTCAATTTCAAAATGGATATGTTATCACATGATATTCCTTAAATTTCTTGTTCATTAATGGTGGCCTCAAAGGTAAGACAATCTTAATATTATTCAAAAAATCACTTTCATTAGAATATTTTTCCTCCTATGGATTTGAAATGGATAGCATTAAATAGTTTCCACTTAAACTTTAATTTCTAGTTAAAATCAATGATTCTGCCTGAAGGACCAAAAGGAGGCTCCATTTGCTGTTTGGTGGACCTAAGTCTGTCATCTCTACTTCTAGACACTTACTTTCTGCCCCAGCATTCCAGGAAATCCAGGGAAACCCTGTGAAAGAACAACAAATACTGTGACTGTTTTGAAATGCCACTTGGAACTGGCTGTGGATACATTTGGTCAGCCATTTTTATGATGACTATCCCTCAATCCACAGGTGGGGGAGCTCCCACTTCTATTGCAGCACATCACTTGTACAGATTTGCCATTAACTTTTCTCCTTTGTGATCCTAGTCACCCCTTTCACCTCTGGATCCCTAGGAGAAAACCAAAAGAGAGGGTCAATGCACTAATATTGTACTTCTCTGTGTGTGTGGTGAGGGGTAGTTAGGGAGGAGCATGTCAAACTGATATATCCTAGGCCAACTCCCTCATTTTTGCAAAGCTCCAGGCTCAGATATTATGTAGCTTGCTTTCTGGTTAGACCCACTAAGTCTTTTTTTTTCTTTTGATTTTTGTTGTTGTTTTGTTTGTTTGTTTGTTTTGTTTTTCAAGACAGGGTTTCTCCATGTAGTTTTGGTGCCTGTCCTGACTTTTGCTGTGTAGTCCAGGCTGGCCTGGAACTCACAGAAATCTGACTGGCTCTGCCTCCCTTGTGCTGGGATTAAAGGTGTACACCACCACTGCCTGGCACCCCTAAGATCTCTTCAAGTTAGGTAGTAAAAGGAAACAAAGAAAGTCCTGACTCTCAGATCCCCTCATCACACAGGGCATGTGTCTGCAGGTGCTTGTTGGTGTTTGTTTTATTTTGGTAGAAGAGAAGGCTGTGTGATAGAAACCTGGCCTTAGGCTAAGTCCTCTCTTCCTGCACCCCTATGATGACTGAGGATGACTCCCTACCTGGCTCTCATTTGTTTCCCTACTCCCTGTGAGGAACAGGAACCTCACTGGGAGGTCCTTTATACCAGAATTGCCCTGCCTCAGGAGACCTGCTCTTCTCTCTCAGCCCAAAAATCAGTCTCTGGAAAGACAGAGGAGTAGCCAGGAATGATGGCTGCAGTTGATATCTCAAGAGAGAGCTGGGCCTGTCTTCTACTCACCTCCAACTCCAGTAATGTACCCAGACCAAAATCTGGGATGCTACCCACCACCAACTCTAGGATCTGGTCTGGCAGGAGAGACAAGGATTGACCTTTTCTACTCTGGATCCTGGGAAGCCCTAAAAGAAATCAGACTGCTTATAATCAGCCTCCAAGACAGCTGGGTGTGCAGTAAGAATGGAAGGACTCCTGAATGTGCTGCTTAGGTCTCTGGACTCTACTGTGAGTTTTAAGGGGCATGCAGTAGTAAACAGGAAGATGTCCTGGGGGTTTGTGTTTATACAAGGCTTAAAAACAATGTAGCTTTTCTCAGCCCTCAAAAGCCTAATCCAGAGGCAAAACCCTGATAGCCAAAGAGAACAACAGGAACATGATCCCTGTGTCCCTGTAGCCCAGGGCATGATGTCCCCCAAAGGCCTGACTCCCCAGCACAGGGTGACAGTCCTCCAGTCCTGCCCTCCCCATCTTTGTGGACAACTGCTGCTCCCCAGTCTTAGTGAGAGGGCCTGGGAATGTCCCTCTGGACCACACACTGAACTCAGTGCCCATTGGTCCTCTTGACCCCGCCAAGCCCATCACACCCAGGTCACCTTTTCCACCCTAAGGCAAGTAGAAGATGGAAAAGGACCACAGTGTCAGTTCTTCCAGAAACAGAAACAGGGCTTGTGGGAAAATCTGGGATGGAACCAGGGTGTTGGGTCTGGGTTGTAAACTTGAATTCCTATATGGCCTTTTGCCTCCTTCCGGGGCTCCACTCTCCATTTTTCATTGTGGCCCTTGAGATTAAATAGAGAACAAAAATTGTTAGTTATTTTGTGGTGCTCTTACCGTTTTAGGCATAGCTAGGAATATATGAGCAGGAGAGAAGGAATCCAGAAAAGACGGTTTAGCATTGAGCAAGAAGAAAGCAACTCTTTCCATTTGTCTGCTTCCTGACAGAAATTAGATAACTCCCTTAAAATATCAGGATCTAAGGAGCTGCTCGGCGGCCACTTTTTCTTGTTTTTTAAAGTATATTTGGGCCATTTCTTAGTACAGAGACGGATCAGCTTAGGAATCTTTGTGTAAGGCATTAACCTGAGAGGTTTTAAAGCTTCAAGAAGACAGCCTAATGGAGAGGAAGGACTTATAGGGTTGAAAGCCTTGTTTGCCATGTCTGCAGCAGAGAGCCAGGAAAATAAAAAAAAATAAAATAAAAAAAACAAACGTGATCCAGAGCCAAGGCCCCAGGTGTCCCCAAAGCCAAGGACGGATACCAGGCACAGGCCGCTAATTGGCTGGTCAGCCAGAGAAGTGGGGTACCACCACGTGAGGCAAGGATTCCCCAGGAATCTGGACAGCATCTACCGCTTCATCAAGCCGGAAGAACATGTCTCCTTCATGCGGTCCCCAGGACGCACCCAGTGGCGGTGGTCCCACTGTGAGGAATATCTCAGGCTGCAGACATGGGAGATGGCTAGAAATTTAGGCCTGTGATAGGGGCCCACTCTAGCCAATAAAGACCATGGCCAGGGGTTCACCCGGTTTCAAGAATACTTAGTGAGCTGCTGGATGCTCAACAGTCATTCTTACAGATTCAGGAAACCATTTACGCTGGCCAAAAAGAGGGGGGCTCTCCAATCAGAGAAGCAGTGTTGGATGTAGTTTAGTGCGGCCAGGCAAAATAGAGAGTGGTCTGTCATGAACAGAGCAGAGTCCCTGGTTTGTGTGAAGCAGTCCCAGGTTTCAGCACCAGATGTTAGTTATTTTGCAGCGCTCCTACCCTGCGAGGAAATGTCACTAAACACGACAGAATCCACTAACAAGACTTTTATTAAGATAAAAGGGACAGACAAGTGCTCAGGCTTGTGGAAGAGACACCTGTGTGGAGAAAAGAAGAAGAGGAGGAGGAGGAGGAGGAGGAGGAGGAGGAGGAGGAGGAGGAGCTGGGAATATGGCGTAGGCTCATAAAGGCTGGGTGGCTCATGTTCGTACTCAGGTCAATGTAACTACTCCATGCATGGGCATTGTGTGCTCTTATGCAACCATGAAAAGTCACAGGATCCTGGTCACGGGAGACGCCTTGACCCGGAAATGGCTATTTTGACCTGGAACTGGCTAGGCAGAAGTGTCTAGGTCTGCCAGGTTTGTGTAAACATGCCCAACCATGGGGGATTGTTGTGGTGAATCCATCAAAAATGTCCAAGATAATACAGATCGCCAAACTAAATACTCACTGAGAAGCTATACATGGTGATGTTTGATCTTTTCCTGGAAAGGGTTGTGAGAGGGTGGGGAGACAGTGTGAGGGCCTCAGAAAATAGGCTTGCCACACATACAAATTCTTTGCCTGATTTACTTTTTGCATAGGGTGGGCCTTTCAGACATCTCATTATACTCTCACCCCCAGTTTGAAGCCAAGCAGAGGCAAAAAGCAGCCTCTGAATAGATAAATGGCAGGGGGTGGTTAACAAGTAGGGTGGGTTCTGTTGTGACTCAGAGTAAGCGTGAATCTTTTTTATAGTATTTTTATTTTATAATTAACTTAATTTCACATATCAGCCACGGATTCCCCCATCTTCCCTCCTCCCACCTCTCAGTCCTCCCCTCCCAATTGACTCCACACTCCCACCTCCTCCAAGGCAAGGTCTCCCCTGGTGAGTCAGCCCAGCCTGGCAGACTCAGCCAAGGCAGGTCCAGTCCCCTCCTCCCCTTACACCAAGGCTGAGCAAAGTGCCTCAGCATAGGCCCCAGGCTCCAAAAAGTCAACCCATGCACCAAGGACAGGTCCTGGCTCTACTGCCTGGGGCCCTCCCAAACAGATCAAGCTAATCAACTGTCTCACTTATCCAGAGGGCCTGGTCCAGTTCCATGGGGGTTCCTCCAACATTGGTTCTCCGTTCATGCATTTCCACTAGTTTGGCTATTTGTTTCTGTGCTTCCTCCAACCATGGTCTCAACATCTCTCTAAGCTGGAATCTTAAGCATTCTCTATACTACAAAACTGCATGCCACCTCTAATTATTAGAGATACAAAGTCAACTATATGCTCATTGGTGGGTTAATTTGTGGGTTTTTTGTTTTTTTTTGTTTGTTTTTGTTTTTTTTTGTTATTATTTTGTTTTTTAGGGCAGGATCTCATGTGTCCCTGGCTGGTCTCATTTAAGTGAAGATGGCCTTGGACAGATGCTCCTGCATCCACCCACTGAATGCTAGGATTATAGGAAATGTATCACCACTTCTGGCTGCATATTCTGAATTTTGAATACCTTTACAAATTACCTTAAATGTAAAACTAAGCAAGTGAAATTAATTTTGCTAGCATTTTGCTTTCATTTAATTTGTCTCTTCAACATGTAATCACTGTAAAATAATGGGAAAAAAGGAAACTTTGAAGTGTACATGTTGCATGCTGAGGATCGAGGTTAGGGGTAGTGCACTTGTCTAGCATGTACAGGTGCTGGGGCTCATAAGAGAGAGTGGAGGAACCAAGGTACAGGAACCTGCTACATAACTGCTGGAAGTATAGCTATACAATGATGCAGCCACTAGCACCAGAGTATGCACAGCATTTATAATAGAGAAAAGGTAGAAACCCCAGATAACTACTGCTTGATGAATGGGTAAACAAAGGGTGCTGTGTTAATACAATGGTCAAGTATCTAGCCCTGAAAAGGGGTAGAGTACTGCTACATCCTATAACATGAATAAACATCACAGACATTAAACTCAGTGAAAGAAGCAAAATGACAGAAGAATGGGATAGTTCCCTATTAGCTGGTTTGATTTCTATTAAACACCCAGAGTGAGAAACCTGAAGCAGAAAGTTAGATTGGTAGCTGATAGGGGGTAGAGTCTGGAGGAGTGAAGAGTAACTACTAGTGAATAAATGGTTTCTTCTCCAATGACAAAAATATTTTAAAATCAAACAGGGTGATGAATGCATACTTTTAAGAACATACTAAGAAAACCCTACTGGATTGTATACTTTAATAGAGTGAACTTACTAGATAAGTGCAATACATTATTATTTAAAGATTATATTTATTTCATGTGTACTATGTTTGCCTGCATGCATATTGTACATTGTATGTATGTCTGCTGCCTGTGAAGATACAAGAGGATGGTGGATTCCCTAGAACTGCATTTACAGATGGTTGTGAGCTCCATGTGGGTGCTGTTGTGGGTCACAGGGTTTGTAGCTGAGAGATATTGAGGATTACCTTTCTCTCCAGTACAGACTGCCTTCCAGTACCAGGAACTCTGGTTAGTAGGTGAAGAATCTAGTTAGACGTCAGCTGAATTTCTCCATGTTCAATGACAGAAGTGTTACCTTCAGAAACAAGACCTTAACATCAGGTTGTGCAGAGACACCAACAGACTTGGAAATACCCTGTGCTATTTGGAGGGTTCTGTGGGTCGCTTTGGTTAAGGACTCAACAGGCTGTACATTGTTCCTGGCACAGGAGGTTTAAGATAGCGGCATAAGATGTCTAATTGGAGCCTTGTCAAACCTATTATGTTTTGAGCCCGTTTAGATTCCTTTCACTTATGTATAGGAAGCTTCTGGGGTAGTCAGTTCCCATATAGTTTTTCAAAGGGTCTGCAGTGTTGATTGTCCCTGCTCATATTCCCTCCTTTATCCTTCTCTCCCATCTTCCTCTAATTAAACCTTCCTAATCTAGTGTTCACTTATATTTTCATAACACTATAGACTATTCCCTTCCTTGAGAGATACTCTCCTCCCTTCTTCTCCCTTACCAAGTACCAAACCTCTGTGGTTATTCAGATTGTAGTTCTCATATCAGAACTTTTAAAAGAAAAAAAAATCAAAACCAGTATTTGTCTTTTTGGATCTGGTTTGGCCCAATCCTGATGGATTTTTTTCTATCTCCATCAGGCCAGTCTTAGGGAAGTATTTTCTCATGGCTGCAGGACTCTAACGACCTGACCCACCAACCAACTCCCCCAGTGTTTTGCCTTGGAAGCTCTGCAGGTAGCTCTACTCCAAAATTCCAATTGACAGTGCTTTGCACATGCTCTGAGCATGGTAGGCTTTCGTCACTGGAGTCTGACATGGGCATGCGCAGAGCACGTGCACGGGGTTCACAACTGTTGAGCACCATTGTGTGCTCACAGCGCATCACAATGCCAGGGTAGCTGTGTTGCTAAGGGTAAAGCCGAGTTTGGCTCAAACTGAACCAAGGATCTGCGCTTGCAGGACGGTCCCGTGTGTCAGTGGCGAAAATTTACCAGTGTTTTAAATTTGTATTCTACCAGTGTTCTATTTTTTACTGTAGGGTTTGTGAGGGTGCGGGTGGGTAAAAGGGCAGGGCGGGGGGGGGGAGGCAGGGAGGGCCTGCACAGCCTTAGGGCTGAACATGCAGGAAGACATTGACCCAGATGCCCTTAGTATTCAAGCCCCAAAGCGGGCTCGCTGGTACACCTGCCTGTGGCCCTCATGCCTGGGTCATGGGTGCTGTTGTCGCAAACGACGAAGCAAATTTCCCCTCGTGAATGGCCAGGACACAAGGAGCAGGTAATGGGACCTGGAGAGGGGAGAGGGACAGGAGGGACAGGAACTGTTGGTGACAGTCAAGGCAACTAAGGAGAAACACACCTTCCAGGACTGTAACCTGAGGGAGGGGAGAGGTCATGCTTAGGCTCTTCATTCACTGAGCCCAGTGGGGTTTGTGCCTGCTTTAGGCTTCCAGGCATCTGGGACCTGCCCAACTTGGAAGGGCAGCTCCTAGGCCTTTTTTAAGAGAAGCAAAACAAAGAACTTCAGTTAGTTTACAAATCCTTTTACATTGTCTCTTTTAGAGCACTTTATTGGGTGCTTTAAAGTGATTTAGCTAATGAAACTACATACATTTTATTTTTATGTGTATACTTAATTTTTTTTTAGATTTATGTATATGAGTGTTTTGCCTGCATGTATTTCCAATGCACCACGTGCAAAAGAACGTGTTGGATTCCCTGGAACGGGAGTTACGGACAGTTGTCAGTGCTAGAAATCAAACCCAGGTCCTCTACAAGCAAAACTAGAGTTTGTAAACACAAAGCCGTCTCTCCAGCCCATAACGGATATTTTTTAATACTATGTTATATACAACACAAAAAACTGTAACATGAGATAAATTTTTACATAAAATGTCAACTTTAAGCCCCCCCCCCAAAGAATCACTAAGAAATCGTACATTAGTGGGATCCCTGTTTGCTGAGGGATCATATAAGGAAATTTTCAGTTGGAACTATGACTCTGACCCCCACTCCTTTGAGTACATGTTGTATGTGTGTTGGTACATATGTGAAGGCTATAGGTTGACATTATCTTCCTCAGTTGCTTTTCATCTCATTAACAGAGTGGTATGTGTGTGTGCACATATATCCCATACACCTGCAGTTAAGTATGTGAAGGTCAGAAGAAAGCTATATTTGAGAGTTGTATTCTGCCATATTGTGGGTTCTGGGGGTTGCACTCAGGCCATCAGGTCTGCTGGCAGGTCCCACCACCTGATGAACCACCTTGTGGTCCCTACTCCTCATTTTTTGAGGCAGGTTCTCTCACTCAAATCCCTACTAGGTGTGATTTATTGTCTTGCAGTATACTGATTCAGCTTAACTTGCAGGCAAACAAGCTTTGGGGATCCTCCTGTATCCACATCCCCAGCACTAGATTTTCAAGCTGTTGGGAGTTCTGAACTCAAGCCCTCAGGCTTGCCTGGCAAGTACTTTACCAACTGAGCTCTTCCAATCATCCCCAGCCCTTGTTTTCTATTTCTTATTTCACACTATGTTCTAAAGGGGAACCAGGGACACTCAACAGTATATTTTTCCATAGCCCGTATGCTTCTTGGTAATCTCTGTAGTTCTGAGTGGTTACTTAGTCTTCAAAATGTGAGCTTTATACAAATAATAGAACAATAAATTATATTTTCAAAATATGCTTTGCTTAACAAACACATTCTTTTAAAACACTGAACTTTCCAACTGTATTTATCCATTCTGTCAATCCATTTATTCCCCACATGGAACTTAGACATCTCCTATACAGCATACACATTCTACTATCTCTCAAGACCCTCTCATTCTTAAAATGTTTGTTTATCTGCCCAGTCAGCTTTCCTTACATTCTATACATTTAAATAGTGAATACAAAGACCCATGCTCATTTGAATCCTGCTTTTCTTTTGGCTTAAAGCTTTATGAAAATCAAAGCAAGGGAGCTATGATACAGTGGGTTATCTCCTTATAGAGATATTTGCTCAATTTTGATGTGTTGGACACATTGGGGGTTCAAGGCAAAGCACTATGGCTTGCTTTGCTACCATTTGGTGTCTGGATTATCAGGGACACTATGTCTATTGTCTGAGGACTAGGCTGTGTGCCTGTTGGCAGCAAATATAGAAATATTACTTTTGGGCATTGAGAAGTGAAAAAAATCAAAGTATCAATGACTGAGGATTTAGATTTTTGTTACTGCTATTTTCATCTTGTTTGCCTTTCATAGTTTTAAGAGCTAAAATTTACATAGATACATGTGACCTGTAGAATTGCCATGGGCCTGTGGATTGTATCATATATCATTTTATGTAAGGCACAGTGGACTGCATGATAACCTTTTATTTTGTATAGTGGCAAAGTTAAAAATATTGCCTATTATAGTCATAAAATATCATGGCAGAGATTTTAGCAATGCTAAAATGTGAAATAAAGAGTAAGGTAGGCAGTGACACTGACCTGCAATCCTGCCTACTGGGAGGATTACCAAGTTCAAGCCCATCTTGGGGAATATAGTTTTAAAATATTGTAAACATATTTGAATAAAAAATTGTGTCTTCAGAGTAGGTAGAATTCTGTGTGAAATTGGTAAACATTCCAGTATTTTTATTGTTTCTTATATGTTTTCCTTTAAAATGCTATGTTCAGCATAGTTTTTGAAAATCATGTTGACTCTTTGATCACTCATTCTGCTTTAAATGGCTTTTGGGAAATCATGACAATGAAATTCTATTACCAGATCCTATTCTTTTTTTTTTTTTTGATTTTTTGAGACAGGGTTTCTCTGTGTAGCTTTGCGCCTTTCCTGGAGCTCACTTGGTAGCCCAGGCTGGCCTCGAACTCACAGAGATCCGCCTGGCTCTGCCTCCCGAGTGCTGGGATTAAAGGCGTGCGCCACCAAGGCCCGGCCCTATTCTTTTATTTTTTTTTCCTGTCCTGTCTGAAATGTCTTCATGCTGTGTTGGTCAGATGTGAGTCTGTTCACCCACACTCCTGAAACAGCTATCATTGTTAGAGACAGTTATCCACAATGAGTATAAAGAACTGAGACTCAAGTTTTTGGGCTTTGCTGGGTTCCTATCAGCAGTAGCCTTTGAACATGGTTCTGTAGAGAAGTTTCCCACAACTGAATGAAGCCCAACATAGAAGCAAGAAAAACACAGCTATTGCATCAGCATTCACCAACTACAAACCCCAGGCACCTAGAGCTTAGCCATAGCCAGTAAAGAAAGGAGATGGAGAGACGGTGCTCGCCTCCCATGAGTTTTAGAACAGGCTGTGACTTAACATTACAAGGCAATATTTGGTGATGGTTTGGTGTCTACTAGAAAACAGGTAACTACAACAACAACAAATACAATGCCATCTATAGACTGTCAAAAATATGTTGGCTGGAGAGAGTAAAGACAAGGGTTGCTTTCCTGTTCCACCATGTCCATCTCTTGGGAGAACAGAGAAGAGACTGTGTGCTAGAGGTTCAGGAGAGGAGGGATGAACCAGGAGTAATAATTGAACTGGTCATATACATGTGCAACTGTAAAATATACTTACAGCAGCCATTAAAGCAAAGGATGTGGAAGAAGCCCTCTTCCTTGTCCCTGTGTGCATGCCTGTGTGGTGGTGGTGGTGGTGGTGGTGGTGGTGGTGGTGAAAAAACAACTTCAAAGCACCCCAAATGCAGTGACTTCTGCGATTGTTGGCAGCTTGATGCTTAGAGATAGGGTATATTTCGTGTTCTACCAAACCCACTTCTTGGGAGAGAGCATGAGACTCAAGGAGCTGCCTAAAAATTTTCTTGACAAGAAAGGGGTCATGGTGCCTTAGGGGTAGAGGAAGAAGAATGAAATAGGAGCACTAGGTGCTTTGAGCACACAAACACAAAGCCATCAGTTACTGCAACCATCAGAACAAAGTGTGTGCAAAAACCACCATCCTCCCTCTAGTGTGTCTGAATATGTGGATGTTGCATGTGATGCATGTGTCTGTGCAGTCATGAAGGGAAGAGGAGGATATCAGTGTTTTGTGTCATTCTCTAGCTTATCTACTTGACATAAGGTCTGTGACTTAACCTGGAGCAGCTAGCAGCCACCAAGCCCAAATGATACCCTGTAAATCCCACCCACAGTACTGGGGTTACAAGTGCATACGTCCATGCCAAGACTTTTATGTGGTTGCTGAAGATTCAAACTCCGGCTGTTGTGTGTGGGCAGCAAACACTCTTATTGACTGAGCTATCTCCCAAGCCATCGACTGTTTTAACTTTTATTTTTAAATAGAAGTAAGTCTTTTTTTTTTTTTTGGTTTTATTATTATTATTATTATTATTATTTTACAACACCATTCAGTTCAACATAATAGCCACAGAATCCCCTGTTCTCCCCCTCTCGCCCACCCCTCCCCCCAGCCCACCCCCCATTCCCACCTCCTCCAGATCAAGGTCTCCCCCGAGGACCGGGGTTGACCTGGTAGACTCAGTCCAGGCAGGTCCATTCCCCCCTCCCAGACCGAGCCAAGTGTCCCTGCATAAGTCCCAGGATTCAAACAGCCAACTCATGCAACGAGTCCAGGACCTGGCACCAATGCACAGCTGCCTCCCAAACAGATCAAGCCAACTGACTGTCTCACCCGTTCAGGTGGCCTGATCCAGTTGGGGGCCCCTCAGCCTTTGGTTCATAGATCCTGTGCTTCCATTCATTTGGTTATTTGTCCCGGTGCTTTATCCAACCTTGGCTTCAACAATTCTCGCTCATATAAATCCTCTTCTTACTCACTAATTAGACTCCCAGTGCTCTACCAGGGGCCAGCCGTGGATGTCTGCCTTCAGATTCCTCAGTCCTTGGATGGGGTTTATGGCACCACTATTTGGGTGTCTGGCCATCCCATCACCAGAGTAGGTCAGTTCCTGCCGTCTCGCGACCATTGCCAGCAGTCTTTTGAGGGGGTATCTTTGTGGATCTCCGTGGGCCTCCCTAGCTCTCTGCTTCCTCCCCTTCTCACTTTCTCATGTGGTCTTCATTTACCATGGTCTCCTATTCCTTGTTCTCCCTCTCTTTTCTTGATCCAGCTAGGATCTCCCACTCTTTCCCTCGACTGTCGCCCTTCATTGTTCCCACTCATGACCAGGCTATTCATGTAGATCTTGTCCATTTCTCCGTGTCTTTTTTTGGGGTCCCGTTTTCCAGGTAGCCTCACTGGTGATGTGAGTAGCAGTCTAGTCATCCTTGTTCCACATCTAGCATCTTCCTATGAGTGAGTACATACCATATTTGTCTTTCTGAGTCTGGGTTACCTCACTCAGGATGATTTTTTCTAGATCCATCCATTTGCCTGCAAACCGTGTGATGTCGTTGTTTTTCTCTGCTGAGTAGTATTCCATTGTGTATATGTGCCACAATTTATTTATCCATTCTTCAGTTGAAGGGCATCTAGGTTGTTTCCAGGTTTTGGCTATTACAAACAATGCTGATATGAACATAGCTGAGCAAGTGCTCTTGTGGTATGATTGAGCATTTCTTGGGTATATGCCCAGGAGTGGTATAGCTGGATCTTGGGGGAGATTGATTCCCAATTTTCTAAGAAAGCGCCATATTGATTTCAAAAGTGGTTGTACAAGCTTGCATTCCCACCAGCAGTGGAGGAGAGTTCCCCTAGTTCCACATCCTCTCCAGCATAAAGTGTCTTCAGTGTTTTTGATCTTAGCCACTCTGACAGGCGTAAGGTGGTATCTCAGAGTTGTCTTGATTTGCATTTCCCTGATGATTAGGGAGGTTGAGCAATTCCTTAAATGTCTTTCAGCCATTTGGGATTCCTCTGTTGAGAATTCTCTGTTTAGTTCTAAAGCCCATTTCTCAATTGGACTGTTGGTCCTTTTGATGTCTAATTTCTTGAGTTCCTTATATATTCTGGATATCAGTCCTCTGTCAGATGTGGGGTTGGTGAAGATCTTTTCCCATTCTGTAGGCTGTCGCTTTGCCTTGTTGACCGTATCCTTTGCTCTACAAAAGCTTCTCAGTTTCAAGAGGTCCCATTGATTGATTGTTTGTCTCAGTGTCTGCGCTACTGGTGTTATATTTAGGAAGTGATCTACTATGCCAAGGCGTTCAAGACTATTTCCTACTTTTTCTTCTAGCAGGTTCAGAGTAGCTGGATTTATGTTGAGGTCTTTGATCCACTTGGACTTAAGTTTTGTGCACGGTGACAGATATGGATCTATTTGCAGCCTTCTACACGCTGATATCCAGTTATGCCAGCACCATTTGTTGAAGATGCTTTCTTTTTTCCATTGTACACTTTTGGCTTCTTTGTCAAAAATTATATGTCCATAGGTGTGTGGGTTAATGTCAGGGTCTTCAATTCGATTCCATTGGTCCACATGTCGGTTTTTATGCCAATACCAGGCTGTTTTTATTACTGTAGCTCTATAGTAGAGCTTGAAGTCGGGGATTGTGATGCCTCCAGAAGTTGTTTTATTGTACAGGTTTCTTTTAGCTATCCTGGGTTTTTTGTTTTTCCATATGAAGTTGAGTATTGTTCTTTCCAGATCTGTGAAGAATTGTGTTGGTATTTTGATGGGGATTGCATTGAATCTGTAAATTGCTTTTGGTAAGATTGCCATTTTTACTATGTTGGTCCTGCCTATCCATGAGCATGGAAGATCTTTCCATTTTCTGAGATCTTCTTCAATTTCTTTTTTCAGGGACTTAAAGTTCTTGTCATATAGGTCCTTCACTTGCTTGGTTAGTGTTACCCCAAGGTATTTTATGTCATTTTTGGCTATTGTAAAGGGTGATGTATCTCTAATTGCCTTCTCAGCTTCTTTGTCCATTGTATATAGGAGGGCTACTGATTTTTTTGAGTTGATTTTGTATCCTGCTATGTTGCTGAAGGTGTTTATAAGCTTTATCAATTCCTGGGTGGAATCTTTGGGGTCACTCAAGTATACTATCATGTCGTCTGCAAATAGGGAAAGCTTGACTTCTTCCTTTCCAATTTGAATCCCCTTAATCTCCTTATGTTGTCTTATTGCTCTGGCTAGAACTTCAAGTACTATATTGAATAAGTATGGGGAGAGTGGACAGCCTTGTCTTGTTCCTGATTTTAGTGGAATTGCTTTGAGTTTCTCTCCATTTAATTTGATGTTGGCTGTTGGTTTGCTATATATTGCCTTTATTATGTTTAGGTATGTTCCCTGTATTCCTGATCGCTCCAAGACTTTTATCATGAAGGGGTGTTGGATTTTGTCAAATGCCTTTTCTGCATCTAGTGAGATGATCATGTGGTTTTTTTCTTTGAGTTTGTTTATATGGTGTATTACATTAATGGACTTTCGTATGTTGAACCACCCTTGCATCCCTGGGATGAAGCCTACTTGATCATGGTGGATAATTGTTCTGATGTGTTCTTGGAGTCTGTTTGCCAGTATTTTATTGAGTATTTTTGCATCAATGTTCATGAGGGAGATCGGTCTGTAGTTCTCTTTCTTTGTTGCATCCTTGTTTGGTTTAGGAATCAGGGTAATTGTAGCCTCGTAGAAGGAGTTTGGTAATGTTCCTTCTGTTTCTATTATGTGGAACAATTTAGAGAGTATTGGTATTAACTCTTCTTTGAAGATCTGGTAGAATTCTGCGCTGAAACCATCTGGTCCTGGGCTTTTTTTGGTTGGGAGACCTTTAATGACTGTTTCTATTTCCTTAGGGGTTATTGGACTATTTAAATAGTTTATCTGGTCTTGATTAAACTTAGGTATGTGGTATCTATCCAGAAAAATGTCCATTTCTTTTAGGTTTTCCAGTTTTGTGGAGTAGAGGTTTTTGAAATATGACCTTATAATTCTCTGGATTTCCTCAATGTCTGTTGTTATGTCCCCCTTTTCATTTCTGATTTTGTTGAATTGGATTCTCTCTCTCTGTCTTTTGGTTAGTTTGGATAAGGGCTTGTCTATCTTGTTGATTTTCTCAAAGAACCAACTCTTTGTTTTATTAATTTTTTGTATTATTCTCTTAGTTTCTAATTTATTAATTTCACCTCTCACTTTGATAATTTCCTGGCGTCTATTCTTCCTGGGAGACTTTGCTTCTTCTTGTTCTAGAGCTTTCAGATGTGCTGTTAATTCACTAGTGTGCGATTTCTCCAACTTCTTTATGTGGGCATTTAGTGCTATGAATTTCCCTCTTAGCACTGCTTTCATAGTGTCCCATAAGTTTGGGTATGTGGTGTCTTCATTTTCATTGATCTCTAGGAAGTCTTTAATTTCTTTCTTTATTTCTTCCTTAACCCATTGGTGATTCAGTTGAGCATTATTCAGTTTCCATGAGGTTGTAGGTTTTCTGTAGTTTTTGTTGTTGTTGAAATCTAGCTTTAAACCATGGTGATCTGATAGAACACAGGAGGTTATTCTGATTGTTTTGTATCTGTTGAGATTTGCTTTGTGGCCAAGTATGTGGTCGATTTTAGAGAAAGTTCCATGGGGTGCTGAGAAGAAAGTATATTCTTTCTTGTTAGGATGGAATGTTCTGTAGATATCTATTAGGTCCAATTGGGTCATGACATCGGTTAAGTCCTTTATTTCTCTGTTAAGTTTCGATTTGGGAGATCTGTCCAGTGGTGAAAGTGGGGTGTTGAGATCTCCCACTATTAATGTGTGGGGTTTTATATGTGGTTTAAGCTTTAGTAATGTTTCTTTTACATATGTGGGTGCCCTTATGTTTGGGGCATATATGTTCAGAATTGAAACTTCATCTTGGTCGATCTTTCCTGTGACGAGGATGTAATGTCCTTCTTGATCTCTTTTGATTGATTTTAGTTTGAAGTCTATTTTGTTGGATATCAGGATGGCTACCCCTGCTTGTTTCTTAAGACCATTTGATTGAAAAGTCTTTTCCCAGCCTTTTATTCTTAGGTAGTGTCTATCTTTGAATTTGAGATGTGTTTCTTGTATGCAGCAGAAGGATGGGTCCTGCTTTCATATCCATTCTGTAAGTCTATGTCTTTTTATAGGTGAATTAAGTCCGTTGATATTAAGGGATATTAATGACCAGTGATTCTTCATCTCTGTTATTTTTGGTGGTAGTGTGTGTGTACTTCTCTTCTTTGGGGTTTACTGTTGTGGCTTTATCTACTGCCTGTGTTTTCAAGTGTGTATCTGACTTCCCTCGGTTGGAATTTTCCTTCTAGTGCTTTCTGTAGGGCTGGGTTTGTGGATAGGTATTGTTTAAATCTGGCTTTGTCTTCGAATGTCTTGTTCCTTCCGTCTATGATGATTGAAAGTTTTGCTGGGTATATTAGTCTGGGCTGACATCCATGGTCTCTTAGTGTCTGCATTACATCTGTCCAGGTCCTTCTGGCTTTCAAAGTCTCCATTGAGAAATCGGGTGTTATTCTGATGGGCTTACCTTTATAAGTCACTTGGCCTTTTTCCTTGGCTGCTCTTAATATTCTTTCTTTATTCTGTACATTTAGTTGTTTAATTATTATGTGTCGAGGGGACTTTTTTTGGGGGTCTAGTCTGTTTGGTGTTCTATAGGCTTCTTGTATCTTCATAGGCATTTCCTTCTTTAAGTTGGGAAAGTTTTCTTCTATAATTTTGTTGAATATATTTTCTGTGCCTTTGAGTTGGTATTCTTCACCTTCTTCTATCCCTATAATTCGTAAGTTTGGTCTTTTTATGGTGTCCCAGATTTCTTGGACATTTTGGTTCATGACTTTGTTGGCTTTAGTGTTTCCTTCGACTGATGGAACTATTTCTTCTACTGTATCTTCAATGCCAGAAATCCTCTCTTCCATCTCTTGCATTCTGTTGGTTATACTTGCATCTGAAGTTCCTGATCTTTTACTCAGGTTTTCTATTTCCAGCATTCCCTCTGTTTGTGTCTTTTTCATTTTTTCAATTTCCCTTTTCAGATCTTGGACTGTTTCCTTTGTTTGTTTCATTGCTTTTTCATGATTTTCTTTCAGTGCTTTATTGTTTTCTTCCAGGATTTTAATGTTTTCTTCCAGGACTTTATTGTTTTCTTGGAGGGCTTTATTGTTTTCTTCTAATTTGTTTGCCCTTTCCTCTAGTTGTTTACAGCGTTCTTCCAATTTTCTTGTCTTTTCCTCTACACAAGCCTCTACCTTCTTCATGAAGTTACTCATAAGGCTACTTTCTTCTGCTTCTTCCAATTTTTGGTGTTCAGGTCTAGATGTTGGAGGCGAGCTAGGTTCTGGTGATGCTGTATTGCTCTTCATTTTGTTGTATGTACTTCTGCTTTGACGTCTGCCCATCTCCTTGTGATTCCTTCTTGGTCTTATCAGTGGACTTGTTTCACAAAGATCTGACAGACTCAGGAAGACTCTCTCTCTTGTCCAAAAGGGAGTTCTCTTGTCCAACTCTTTGGTCCAGAAGGGAAGTCAGGGGCAAGCTCTGGTCCAGAATGGCAGTCGGGGACAGGCTGGGAGCTGGGGGCCGGTCTCTAAGTCTCAGGAAGTAGGTGGGGTCTTGGGCAGATGGGTGTGGGGGCAGGGCGCGGAGACTGCAGGGGCTGCCAGGGGCTTGGAAATGGGGATCCCTCCCGGTGGGGCTAGAAGGGGAGCTGCCCGGTGGCCAGAACCTGGTGCCAAGTTGGGCAGGCCTCTCAGGAGTGGTTGGTGGCCAGGGATGGGGTCCGGGCTGGACCCAGGCACTCACCTCTGGTCCAGAAGGGAAGTCGTCGGGGGCAGGCTGGGAGCTGGGGGCCGGTCTCTAAGTCTCAGGAAGTGGGTGGGGTCTTGGGCAGATGGGCGTGGGGGCAGGGCGAGGAGACTGCAGGGGCTGCCGGGGGCTTGGAAATGGGGATCCCTCCCGGTGGGGCTAGAAGGGGAGCTGCCCGGTGGCCAGAACCTGGTGCCAAGTTGGGCAGGCCTCTCAGGAGTGGTTGGTGGCCAGGGATGGGGTCCGGGCTGGACCCAGGCACTCACCTCTGGTCCAGAAGGGAAGTCGTCGGGGGCAGGCTGGGAGCTGGGGGCCGGTCTCTAAGTCTCAGGAAGTGGGTGGGGTCTTGGGCAGATGGGCGTGGGGGCAGGGCGCGGAGACTGCAGGGGCTGCCGGGGGCTTGGAAATGGGGATCCCTCCCGGTGGGGCTAGAAGGGGAGCTGCCCGGTGGCCAGAACCCGGCGCCAAGCTGGGCAGGTCCTCCCGGGGTGAATGTTGGCCAAGGATGGGGTCCGGGTTGGACCCGGGTACTCACCTCTGGTCCAGAAGGGAAGTCTTCGGGGGCAGGCTGGGAGCTGGGGGCCGGTCTCTAAGTCTCAGGAAGTGGGTGGGGTCTTGGGCAGATGGGCGTGGGGGCAGGGCGCGGAGACTGCAGGGGCTGCCGGGGGCTTGGAAATGGGGATCCCTCCCGGTGGGGCTAGAAGGGGAGCTGCCCGGTGGCCAGAACCTGGTGCCAAGTTGGGCAGGCCTCTCAGGAGTGGTTGGTGGCCAGGGATGGGGTCCGGGCTGGACCCAGGCACTCACCTCTGGTCCAGAAGGGAAGTCGTCGGGGGCAGGCTGGGAGCTGGGGGCCGGTCTCTAAGTCTCAGGAAGTGGGTGGGGTCTTGGGCAGATGGGCGTGGGGGCAGGGCGCGGAGACTGCAGGGGCTGCCGGGGGCTTGGAAATGGGGATCCCTCCCGGTGGGGCTAGAAGGGGAGCTGCCCGGTGGCCAGAACCCGGCGCCAAGCTGGGCAGGTCCTCCCGGGGTGAATGGTGGCCAGGGATGGGGTCCGGGTTGGACCCGGGTACTCACCTCTGGTCCAGAAGGGAAGTCTTCGGGGGCAGGCTGGGAGCTGGGGGCCGGTCTCTAAGTCTCAGGAAGTGGGTGGGGTCTTGGGCAGATGGGCGTGGGGGCAGGGCGTGGAGACTGCAGGGGCTGCCGGGGGCTTGGAAATGGGGATCCCTCCCGGTGGGGCTAGAAGGGGAGCTGCCCGGTGGCCAGAACCTGGTGCCAAGTTGGGCAGGCCTCTCAGGAGTGGTTGGTGGCCAGGGATGGGGTCCGGGCTGGACCCAGGCACTCACCTCTGGTCCAGAAGGGAAGTCGTCGGGGCAAATAGAAGTAAGTCTTAACTGAATGTTTTATAGATTAAGTTGAAACTCCCAAAAGCAACCAGAAAAAAAACTCCATAAAACACAGGTCAAGGTTGCATTACATAAATGCAAAAATGTCACTTAATATACAGGTAACCAATCTTTCAACAGAGTTGATCAAAGGACCAAACCAACTCATTATAGCATGTTTTTATTCTGAAGGGTCTCTGAAAAACCTGATGGCCCTGCATCCACACCAGGGAAAGAAGACACTACGTATGTTATTACGGTAAAGTGATCCTTTGTGAAATTCATTTTCATATGAATTTTGTTAAAATGCAGCAATAGTTTACCTATCACAGTTTTGCATGGAAATTTGGCCAGAGAAAAACATTCTGTTGGTGTGAATTGTCATTTCTATAAATTGTAAGTGAGTAATAAGTCCTTGCAGATAGTGGTGGCCCAATAAAGGAATGGACTGGAAACACAGTGAGTGGAAGATTGAGAACAGTCCTCACATAATACATGCTTCATGTTTGACCAAGGATGGTTTGCAGATACAAATACACCTTAGAGTGATTTTAAAACATGTCTGTGTTAATACACCTGAATACATTTTAATAGGTCCAGTGATTTCAGTTTCTAGGAATTGCCCAGGTGCCTTTACCTTTGGCATAAGTGCAGGCAGCTTTTATCTTCCTATGGACACTCCTACTTCAGGATCACATGTGAGAGCATCTCCTCTTTTCTATCTTTGCTTCTTATTTACACTAGCAGGAACTTGTGGAAATTTAGCCACTTGTAATCTGTTCATCCAAATTGTTCATTATGAAGAGATTATAGCATGTTTTTTTCTTTGATTCCCTAGGAGTATGTGGAAAAGTCTTCCTTTAGTTACATAATAGGTTTGTATTCCCCAATTAGCCAGCAGTTCTAGAAGCGAAGATTCAATTACCATATAGTAACATTTTAATGTCTGGAATTTTTGTTTTGTGTTTTAAAATAATAGACCCTTACATTCTCTGTGCCACATTTGAACATTTAAAATAGTGGTGGGTTTTAATTAGATATTGATCTATTCATATTAAAGCGACTTTATCACTGTGAGCTGCTGGAGGTAAGGAAACTGGTTTAATTGTATCCTGGAGCCTTAGAGTGAATCATAAGTTGCATATTAATGACTTCTGAATGTGAATCAATGGACAAAAGCTGTTTCATGGGTACTATGATATGGAGAACACACATTAGTGATTAAATCAGTGTTTATTTACAAATGAAAAATAATACACACCTTGGAATCCCCACCAGGATAGAGAAACACTGATGAAAGGAGGTCAATTAAAATTAATAATCATCTCATATAAGATCAGAAATTTTGAAACACTGGGAATTCAGTGTAGTCTCAGCCACAGGGCAAGGTCAAGTTTCTCAGTTCATGATGTTCTCTTATACTTGGCTAGCATAAATACAGGTTAGTACTTGATGACAAAGTAGTAATTTGTAAATAGATGAGCATATTTTGAGATATTTCAGGTTTAAGTAAGAGTTTCTACATTTTATGATTCAATACACTGAACCTTTCAGGAATAAAGTAGTTTTAATTTGTGAGGACACACACACAAAAAAAAGAATTAAATTCAGAAAAAAACAAAGAAAGTGAAACCTCTAAATTTCTATTACAGAAAAGCAAAAAACAACTATTTTACTTTACTAACATCTGTAATTTGAAAAAGATGAAGACTGAAATAAACCTGTCATCACTGGAAAAGGTAATAACTGACAATTACAAAGAAAAATATTTATTAACTGATAATTGCACCTAATATGAAAAGTAACATATTTGCTTGTGAGAGGAATGATGCCGCTGCATCGCCATGTCTGCAGTATTGCAAATAGTGTCAGAGAGAGAAACCAAGATTTTAAAATGTCCTTCACCACCGGGCAGTGGTGGCCCAAGCCTTTAATCCCAGCACTCGGAATGAAGAGCCAGGCAGATCTCTGTGAGTTCGAGGACAGCCTGGACTAGCAAGCGATTTCCAGGAAAGGTCACAAAGCTACACAAAGAAACCCTGTCTCGAAAAAACCAAAACATAAAAACAAACAAACAAACAAACAAATAAATAAAATGTTCTTCACCACCTTGATACCCTCATTTCTGGAAACACACAAGCATTTCACCCTCTAGTTCTCAACCTACCTAAGGGTGTGTCCATCTGATGACCTATCTCATGTTGTGGTGAACCTGCACAGGAAATTTTTTCCCTTGCTATTTGATAACTGTCATTTTTCACGTCTTATGAATTATCATGTCTATATCTATGTTTTCAGAAGGTGTTAGGTGAACCCCGTGAAAGACAGTCTTAGGTTTTCCAAATGGGTCACTAACCACCTGTTGAGAACCACTATTTTCATGGGTATGTGATAGTAAATTAGACTATGGAGACAAAAATCAGAAAGGGATCTCTTTGAATCAGAAAAGAAACCACACACAAATAAAGAGAGTAAACGTTAGAGAATCATGCAGTAGATAATGTCAACAGGAACCTACCAAACACTCTTGTATGACTTCAGTGGATTTATTTTAGGGGTGGAAATGTTTTGAATGCATTCTTTCTGTGCACTCTGTTTGTGGTCTGCCCACTGACATCCAGGGGCGCTTTGGATCCCCTGGCACTGCAGTTCCAGAAGGTTCTCAACCAAGATGTTGGTTCTGTGAATCAAAGCCAGAGCCTCTGCCCCAGCAAAAAGTGGTAAACCCTGCTGAGTCATCTTTCCAGACCCCAGAATCAATATGTTTCTTATGCACCTGTTCATAAGCAAAGACCAATATGTCCTTAGTATAAACGATGAGTCAGCTTTCAGGGTGGTTGCCAAAATTTTATACCCTAGGCCTCATCAGACTGCTGGTATGAAACATTGAAATGCAGAGAACTAATAGGCAGGAAGAACATGAATAGGAGGTGGTCTTGTTGGTACACTCCTCTAATCTGTGCACTCATAATGCAGAGGACACTGGTCTCTTTGAGTTCAAGGATAACCTGTTCTCAATTTATATGGTGAATGGGAAAAGGCAAGAAACTGTTTGCCACAGCTGAAGTGTGTAGGTGCAAGGATAATTTTTAGGAGTTGTTTCTATCCTCTCACCATTTCAATCTCAGGGTTCAATTGGAAGTGTCAGTCATGCTGGCAAGTGCCTTTATGACATTAGCCATTTGGTGGCCTTAATATATATGCTCTGAATGTAAATATATCAGCATTAATACACACTCACACACACTCCACAAAATACAAAAGAAATTGATACAATACACTAGCACACCAATGCCAGCAGATCACTCTGCATGCAGGCATAATGACCCGGGATCCATCCCAGAAAACACAATTACCAGCAAACTGCTTGACTACGAACGATGTGTTGAAAATACACGGTAAAAGATCATTAGACATTTTTCGCATTTTACTTCCAGCAATGAAACTCAGATCCACCTATCACATGCCAGAACAAAAGCGACCTCAAAGAAACTGAGCAAAAGAGAGTGAAACACTTTTCTTCTGTTCTGTTTTGAATTTTGGTATTCATAATTTAAAGGAACCCAGCACAGCCTCTTTTGTGTCAGAAGACGGCTTCATTTGAAAAAAAAAGCAAATAACGGTTTTGGTTCTCACACACACTTCACATACAGACCAAACAAAAAAATTGATTTCCTTAACTGAGAAGGTTCATCCTCTACCTTTCCTTTGCAGAAGAGCGAGGAAGATATTGGCTCTGCAATAAGGTCCTCCAGCTTTGAGACCATCTCTGGGGACCCGGAGCTGTCTCTGCTAGATGAGGTAATAACTGATAGCTGCAAAGAAAAAGAAATATATTTACCTTTAATTCCCACTAATTTGACATGTAATATATTTGTTTGTGTAAGGAACGATGTCTCTGTGTTCCTATGTCTGCAGTATTTCAAAGAGTGTCAGAGAAGAGGAAGCCAGCCTGGCCCATTTCTTCACCTCCTTCATATCCTCCCTTCTGGGAGCCCACAATCTAATCACCCTGTAAGGCACTAGTTCTCAACCTTCCTAAGGGTGTGGCCATCTGATGACCTATCTCATGTTGTGGTGAACCTGCACAGGACATTTTTTCCCTTGCTATTTGATAACTGTCATTTTTCACGTCTTATGAATTATCATGTCTATATCTATGTTTTCAGAAGGTGTTAGGTGAACCCCGTGAAAGACAGTCTTAGGTTTTCCAAATGGGTCACTAACCACCTGTTGAGCACCACTATTTTCATGGGTATGTGATAGTAAATTAGACTATGGAGACAAAAATCAGAAAGGGAGCTCTTTGAATCAGAAAAGAAACCACACACAAATAAAGAGAGTAAACGTAAGAGAATCATGCAGTAGATAATGTCAACAGGAACCTACCAAACACTCTTGTATGACTTCAGTGGATTTATTTTAGGGGTGGAAATGTTTTGAATGCATTCTTTCTGTGCACTCTGTTTGTGGTCTGCCCACTGACATCCAGGGGCGCTTTGGATCCCCTGGCACTGCAGTTCCAGAAGGTTCTCAGCCAAGATGTTGGTTCTGTGAATCAAAGCCAGAGCCTCTGCCCCAGCAAAAAGTGGTAAACCCTGCTGAGTCATCTTTCCAGACCCCAGAATCAATATGTTTCTTATGCACCTGTTCATAAGCAAAGACCAATATGTCCTTTGTATAAACGATGAGTCAGCTTTCAGGGTGGTTGCC
Organism: Peromyscus maniculatus bairdii; assembly: GCF_049852395.1. NCBI lineage: Eukaryota > Metazoa > Chordata > Mammalia > Rodentia > Cricetidae > Peromyscus > Peromyscus maniculatus. The sequence goes on along the minus strand of NC_134873.1, from coordinate 5,188,626 downwards.
AAAATTTTATACCCTAGGCCTCATCAGCCTGCTGGTATGAAACATTGAAATGCAGAGAACTTATAGGCAGGAAGAACATGAATAGGAGGTGGTCTTGTTGGTACACTCCTCTAATCTGTGCACTCATAACGCAGAGGACACTGGTCTCTTTGAGTTCAAGGATAACCTGTTCTCAATTTATTTGGTGAATGGGAAAAGGCAAGAAACTGTTTGCCACAGCAGAAGTGTGCAGGTGCAAGGATAATTTTTAGGAGTTGTTTCTATCCTCTCACCATTTCAATCTCGGGGTTCAATTGGAAGTGTCAGTCATGCTGGCAAGTGCCTTTATGACATTAGCCATTTGGTGGCCTTAATATATATGCTTTGAATGTAAATATATCAGCATTAATACACACTCCACAAAATACAAAAGAAATTGATACAATACACTAGCACACCAATGCCAGCAGATCACTCTGCATGCAGGCATAATGACCCGGGATCCATCCCAGAAAACACAATTACCAACAAATTGCTTGACTACGAACGATGTGTTGAAAATACACGGTAAAAGATCATTAGACATTTTTCGCATTATACTTCCAGCAATGAAACTCAGATCCACCTAACACATGCCAGAACAAAAGCGACCTCAAAGAAACTGAGCAAAAGAGAGTGAAACACTTTTCTTCTGTTCTGTTTTGAATTTTGGTATTCATAATTTAAAGGAACCCAGCACAGCCTCTTTTGTGTCAGAAGACGGCTTCATTTGAAAAAAAAGCAAATAACGGTTTTGGTTCTCACACACATTTCACATACAGACCAAACAAAAGAATTGATTTCCTTAACTGAGAAGGTTCATCCTCTACCTTTCCTTTGCAGAAGAGCGAGGAAGATATTGGCTCTGCAATAAGGTCCTCCAGCTTTGAGACCATCTCGGGGGACCCGGAACTGTCTCCGCTAGATGAGGTAATAACTGATAGCTGCAAAGAAAAAAAAATATATTTACCTTTAATTCCCACTAATTTGACATGTAATATATTTGTTTGTGTAAGGAACGATGTTTCTGTGTTCCTATGTCTGCAGTATTTCAAAGAGTGTCAGAGAAGAGGAAGCCAGCCTGGCCCATTTCTTCACCTCCTTCATATCCTCCCTTCTGGGAGCCCACAATCTAATCACCCTGTAAGGCACTAGTTCTCAACCTTCCTAAGGGTGTGGCCATCTGATGACCTATCTCATGTTGTGGTGAACCTGCACAGGACATTTTTTCCCTTGCTATTTGATAACTGTCATTTTTCACGTCTTATGAATTATCATGTCTATATCTATGTTTTCAGAAGGTGTTAGGTGAACCCCGTGAAAGACAGTCTTAGGTTTTCCAAATGGGTCACTAACCACCTGTTGAGAACCACTATTTTCATGGGTATGTGATAGTAAATTAGACTCTGGAGACAAAAATCAGAAAGGGAGCTCTTTGAATCAGAAAAGAAACCACACACAAATAAAGAGAGTAAACGTTAGAGAATCATGCAGTAGATAATGTCAACAGGAACCTACCAAACACTCTTGTATGACTTCAGTGGATTTATTTTAGGGGTGGAAATGTTTTGAATGCATTCTTTCTGTGCACTCTGTTTGTGGTCTGCCCACTGACATCCAGGGGCGCTTTGGATCCCCTGGCACTGCAGTTCCAGAAGGTTCTCAGCCAAGATGTTGGTTCTGTGAATCAAAGCCAGAGCCTCTGCCCCAGCAAAAAGTGGTAAACCCTGCTGAGTCATCTTTCCAGACCCCAGAATCAATATGTTTCTTATGCACCTGTTCATAAGCAAAGACCAATATGTCCTTTGTATAAACGATGAGTCAGCTTTCAGGGTGGTTGCCAAAATTTTATACCCTAGGCCTCATCAGCCTGCTGGTATGAAACATTGAAATGCAGAGAACTTATAGGCAGGAAGAACATGAATAGGAGGTGGTCTTGTTGGTACACTCCTCTAATCTGTGCACTCATAACACAGAGGACACTGGTCTCTTTGAGTTCAAGGATAACCTGTTCTCAATTTATTTGGTGAATGGGAAAAGGCAAGAAACTGTTTGCCACAGCAGAAGTGTGCAGGTGCAAGGATAATTTTTAGGAGTTGTTTCTATCCTCTCACCATTTCAATCTCAGGGTTCAATTGGAAGTGTCAGTCATGCTGGCAAGTGCCTTTATGACATTAGCCATTTGGTGGCCTTAATATATATGCTTTGAATGTAAATATATCAGCATTAATACACACTCCACAAAATACAAAAGAAATTGATACAATACACTAGCACACCAATGCCAGCAGATCACTCTGCATGCAGGCATAATGACCCGGGATCCATCCCAGAAGACACAATTACCAGCAAATTGCTTGACTACGAACGATGTGTTGAAAATACACGGTAAAAGATCATTAGAAATTTTTCGCATATTACTTCCAGCAATGAAACTCAGATCCACCTATCACATGCCAGAACAAAAGCGACCTCAAAGAAACTGAGCAAAAGAGAGTGAAACACTTTTCTTCTGTTCTGTTTTGAATTTTGGTATTCATAATTTAAAGGAACACAGCACAGCCTCTTTTGTGTCAGAAGACGGCTTCATTTGAAAAAAAAGCAAATAACGGTTTTGGTTCTCACACACACTTCACATACAGACCAAACAAAAGAATTGATTTCCTTAACTGAGAAGGTTCATCCTCTACCTTTCCTTTGCAGAAGAGCGAGGAACATATTGGCTGTGCAATAAGGTCCTCCAGCGTTGAGACCATCTCGGGGGACCCGGAACTGTCTCCGCTAGATGAGGTAATAACTGATAGCTGCAAAGAAAAAAAAATATATTTACCTTTAATTCCCACTAATTTGACATGTAATATATTTGTTTGTGTAAGGAACGATGTTTCTGTGTTCCTATGTCTGCAGTATTTCAAAGAGTGTCAGAGAAGAGGAAGCCAGCCTGGCTCATTTCTTCACCTCCTTCATATCCTCCCTTCTGGGAGCCCACAATCTAATCACCCTGTAAGGCACTAGTTCTCAACCTTCCTAAGGGTGTGGCCATCTGATGACCTATCTCATGTTGTGGTGAACCTGCACAGGACATTTTTTCCCTTGCTATTTGATAACTGTCATTTTTCACGTCTTATGAATTATCATGTCTATATCTATGTTTTCAGAAGGTGTTAGGTGAACCCCGTGAAAGACAGTCTTAGGTTTTCCAAATGGGTCACTAACAGCCTGTTGAGAACCACTATTTTCATGGGTATGTGATAGTAAATTAGACTATGGAGACAAAAATCAGAAAGGGAGCTCTTTGAATCAGAAAAGAAACCACACACAAATAAAGAGAGTATATGTTAGAGAATCATGCAGTAGATAATGTCAACAGGAACCTACCAAACACTCTTGTATGACTTCAGTGGATTTATTTTAGGGGTGGAAATGTTTTGAATGCATTCTTTCTGTGCACTCTGTTTGTGGTCTGCCCACTGACATCCAGGGGCGCTTTGGATCCCCTGGCACTGCAGTTCCAGAAGGTTCTCAGCCAAGATGTTGGTTCTGTGAATCAAAGCCAGAGCCTCTGCCCCAGCAAAAAGTGGTAAACCCTGCTGAGTCATCTTTCCAGACCCCAGAATCAATATGTTTCTCATGCACCTGTTCATAAGCAAAGACCAATATGTCCTTTGTATAAACGATGAGTCTGCTTTCAGGGTGGTTGCCAAAATTTTATACCCTAGGCCTCATCAGCCTGCTGGTATGAAACATTGAAATGCAGAGAACTTATAGGCAGGAAGAACATGAATAGGAGGTGGTCTTGTTGGTACACTCCTCTAATCTGTGCACTCATAATGCAGAGGACACTGGTCTCTTTGAGTTCAAGGATAACCTGTTCTCAATTTATTTGTTGAATGGGAAAAGGCAAGAAACTGTTTGCCACAGCAGAAGTGTGCAGGTGCAAGGATAATTTTTAGGAGTTGTTTCTATCCTCTCACCATTTCAAATCAGGGTTCAATTGGAAGTGTCAGTCATGCTGGCAAGTGCCTTTATGACATTAGCCATTTGGTGGCCTTAATATATATGCTTTGAATGTAAATATATCAGCATTAATACACACTCACACACACTCCACAAAATACAAAAGAAATTGATACAATACACTAGCACACCAATGCCAGCAGATCACTCTGCATGCAGGCATAATGACCCGGGATCCATCCCAGAAAACACAATTACCAGCAAATTGCTTGACTACGAACGATGTGTTGAAAATACACGGTAAAAGATCATTAGACATTTTTCGCATTTTACTTCCAGCAATGAAACTCAGATCCACCTATCACATGCCAGAACAAAAGCGACCTCAAAGAAACTGAGCAAAAGAGAGTGAAACACTTTTCTTCTGTTCTGTTTTGAATTTTGGTATTCATAATTTAAAGGAACCCAGCACAGCCTCTTTTGTGTCAGAAGACGGCTTCATTTGAAAAAAAAGCAAATAACGGTTTTGGTTCTCACACACACTTCACATACAGACCAAACAAAAGAATTGATTTCCTTAACTGAGAAGGTTCATCCTCTACCTTTCCTTTGCAGAAGAGCGAGGAACATATTGGCTGTGCAATAAGGTCGTCCAGCGTTGAGACCATCTCGGAGGACCCGGAACTGTCTCCGCTAGATGAGGTAATAACTGATAGCTGCAAAGAAAAAGAAATATATTTACCTTTAATTCCCACTAATTTGACATGTAATATATTTGTTTGTGTAAGGAACGATGTTTCTGTGTTCCTATGTCTGCAGTATTTCAAAGAGTGTCAGAGAAGAGGAAGCCAGCCTGGCCCATTTCTTCACCTCCTTCATATCCTCCCTTCTGGGAGCCCACAATCTAATCACCCTGTAAGGCACTAGTTCTCAACCTTCCTAAGGGTGTGGCCATCTGATGACCTATCTCATGTTGTGGTGAACCTGCACAGGACATTTTTTCCCTTGCTATTTGATAACTGTCATTTTTCACGTCTTATGAATTATCATGTCTATATCTATGTTTTCAGAAGGTGTTAGGTGAACCCCGTGAAAGACAGTCTTAGGTTTTCCAAATGGGTCACTAACCACCTGTTGAGAACCACTATTTTCATGGGTATGTGATAGTAAATTAGACTCTGGAGACAAAAATCAGAAAGGGAGCTCTTTGAATCAGAAAAGAAACCACACACAAATAAAGAGAGTAAACGTTAGAGAATCATGCAGTAGATAATGTCAACAGGAACCTACCAAACACTCTTGTATGACTTCAGTGGATTTATTTTAGGGGTGGAAATGTTTTGAATGCATTCTTTCTGTGCACTCTGTTTGTGGTCTGCCCACTGACATCCAGGGGCGCTTTGGATCCCCTGGCACTGCAGTTCCAGAAGGTTCTCAGCCAAGATGTTGGTTCTGTGAATCAAAGCCAGAGCCTCTGCCCCAGCAAAAAGTGGTAAACCCTGCTGAGTCATCTTTCCAGACCCCAGAATCAATATGTTTCTTATGCACCTGTTCATAAGCAAAGACCAATATGTCCTTTGTATAAACGATGAGTCAGCTTTCAGGGTGGTTGCCAAAATTTTATACCCTAGGCCTCATCAGCCTGCTGGTATGAAACATTGAAATGCAGAGAACTTATAGGCAGGAAGAACATGAATAGGAGGTGGTCTTGTTGGTACACTCCTCTAATCTGTGCACTCATAACACAGAGGACACTGGTCTCTTTGAGTTCAAGGATAACCTGTTCTCAATTTATTTGGTGAATGGGAAAAGGCAAGAAACTGTTTGCCACAGCAGAAGTGTGCAGGTGCAAGGATAATTTTTAGGAGTTGTTTCTATCCTCTCACCATTTCAATCTCAGGGTTCAATTGGAAGTGTCAGTCATGCTGGCAAGTGCCTTTATGACATTAGCCATTTGGTGGCCTTAATATATATGCTTTGAATGTAAATATATCAGCATTAATACACACTCCACAAAATACAAAAGAAATTGATACAATACACTAGCACACCAATGCCAGCAGATCACTCTGCATGCAGGCATAATGACCCGGGATCCATCCCAGAAGACACAATTACCAGCAAATTGCTTGACTACGAACGATGTGTTGAAAATACACGGTAAAAGATCATTAGAAATTTTTCGCATATTACTTCCAGCAATGAAACTCAGATCCACCTATCACATGCCAGAACAAAAGCGACCTCAAAGAAACTGAGCAAAAGAGAGTGAAACACTTTTCTTCTGTTCTGTTTTGAATTTTGGTATTCATAATTTAAAGGAACACAGCACAGCCTCTTTTGTGTCAGAAGACGGCTTCATTTGAAAAAAAAGCAAATAACGGTTTTGGTTCTCACACACACTTCACATACAGACCAAACAAAAGAATTGATTTCCTTAACTGAGAAGGTTCATCCTCTACCTTTCCTTTGCAGAAGAGCGAGGAACATATTGGCTGTGCAATAAGGTCCTCCAGCGTTGAGACCATCTCGGGGGACCCGGAACTGTCTCCGCTAGATGAGGTAATAACTGATAGCTGCAAAGAAAAAAAAATATATTTACCTTTAATTCCCACTAATTTGACATGTAATATATTTGTTTGTGTAAGGAACGATGTTTCTGTGTTCCTATGTCTGCAGTATTTCAAAGAGTGTCAGAGAAGAGGAAGCCAGCCTGGCCCATTTCTTCACCTCCTTCATATCCTCCCTTCTGGGAGCCCACAATCTAATCACCCTGTAAGGCACTAGTTCTCAACCTTCCTAAGGGTGTGGCCATCTGATGACCTATCTCATGTTGTGGTGAACCTGCACAGGACATTTTTTCCCTTGCTATTTGATAACTGTCATTTTTCACGTCTTATGAATTATCATGTCTATATCTATGTTTTCAGAAGGTGTTAGGTGAACCCCGTGAAAGACAGTCTTAGGTTTTCCAAATGGGTCACTAACAGCCTGTTGAGAACCACTATTTTCATGGGTATGTGATAGTAAATTAGACTATGGAGACAAAAATCAGAAAGGGAGCTCTTTGAATCAGAAAAGAAACCACACACAAATAAAGAGAGTATATGTTAGAGAATCATGCAGTAGATAATGTCAACAGGAACCTACCAAACACTCTTGTATGACTTCAGTGGATTTATTTTAGGGGTGGAAATGTTTTGAATGCATTCTTTCTGTGCACTCTGTTTGTGGTCTGCCCACTGACATCCAGGGGCGCTTTGGATCCCCTGGCACTGCAGTTCCAGAAGGTTCTCAGCCAAGATGTTGGTTCTGTGAATCAAAGCCAGAGCCTCTGCCCCAGCAAAAAGTGGTAAACCCTGCTGAGTCATCTTTCCAGACCCCAGAATCAATATGTTTCTCATGCACCTGTTCATAAGCAAAGACCAATATGTCCTTTGTATAAACGATGAGTCTGCTTTCAGGGTGGTTGCCAAAATTTTATACCCTAGGCCTCATCAGCCTGCTGGTATGAAACATTGAAATGCAGAGAACTTATAGGCAGGAAGAACATGAATAGGAGGTGGTCTTGTTGGTACACTCCTCTAATCTGTGCACTCATAATGCAGAGGACACTGGTCTCTTTGAGTTCAAGGATAACCTGTTCTCAATTTATTTGTTGAATGGGAAAAGGCAAGAAACTGTTTGCCACAGCAGAAGTGTGCAGGTGCAAGGATAATTTTTAGGAGTTGTTTCTATCCTCTCACCATTTCAAATCAGGGTTCAATTGGAAGTGTCAGTCATGCTGGCAAGTGCCTTTATGACATTAGCCATTTGGTGGCCTTAATATATATGCTTTGAATGTAAATATATCAGCATTAATACACACTCACACACACTCCACAAAATACAAAAGAAATTGATACAATACACTAGCACACCAATGCCAGCAGATCACTCTGCATGCAGGCATAATGACCCGGGATCCATCCCAGAAAACACAATTACCAGCAAATTGCTTGACTACGAACGATGTGTTGAAAATACACGGTAAAAGATCATTAGACATTTTTCGCATTTTACTTCCAGCAATGAAACTCAGATCCACCTATCACATGCCAGAACAAAAGCGACCTCAAAGAAACTGAGCAAAAGAGAGTGAAACACTTTTCTTCTGTTCTGTTTTGAATTTTGGTATTCATAATTTAAAGGAACCCAGCACAGCCTCTTTTGTGTCAGAAGACGGCTTCATTTGAAAAAAAAGCAAATAACGGTTTTGGTTCTCACACACACTTCACATACAGACCAAACAAAAGAATTGATTTCCTTAACTGAGAAGGTTCATCCTCTACCTTTCCTTTGCAGAAGAGCGAGGAACATATTGGCTGTGCAATAAGGTCGTCCAGCGTTGAGACCATCTCGGAGGACCCGGAACTGTCTCCGCTAGATGAGGTAATAACTGATAGCTGCAAAGAAAAAGAAATATATTTACCTTTAATTCCCACTAATTTGACATGTAATATATTTGTTTGTGTAAGGAACGATGTTTCTGTGTTCCTATGTCTGCAGTATTTCAAAGAGTGTCAGAGAAGAGGAAGCCAGCCTGGCCCATTTCTTCACCTCCTTCATATCCTCCCTTCTGGGAGCCCACAATCTAATCACCCTGTAAGGCACTAGTTCTCAACCTTCCTAAGGGTGTGGCCATCTGATGACCTATCTCATGTTGTGGTGAACCTGCACAGGACATTTTTTCCCTTGCTATTTGATAACTGTCATTTTTCACGTCTTATGAATTATCATGTCTATATCTATGTTTTCAGAAGGTGTTAGGTGAACCCCGTGAAAGACAGTCTTAGGTTTTCCAAATGGGTCACTAACAGCCTGTTGAGAACCACTATTTTCATGGGTATGTGATAGTAAATTAGACTCTGGAGACAAAAATCAGAAAGGGAGCTCTTTGAATCAGAAAAGAAACCACACACAAATAAAGAGAGTATATGTTAGAGAATCATGCAGTAGATAATGTCAACAGGAACCTACCAAACACTCTTGTATGACTTCAGTGGATTTATTTTAGGGGTGGAAATGTTTTGAATGCATTCTTTCTGTGCACTCTGTTTGTGGACTGCCCACTGACATACAGGGGCGCTTTGGATCCCCTGGCACTGCAGTTCCAGAAGGTTCTCAGCCAAGATGTTGGTTCTGTGAATCAAAGCCAGAGCCTCTGCCCCAGCAAAAAGTGGTAAACCCTGCTGAGTCATCTTTCCAGACCCCAGAATCAATATGTTTCTTATGCACCTGTTCATAAGCAAAGACGAATATGTCCTTTGTATAAACGATGAGTCAGCTTTCAGGGTGGTTGCCAAAATTTTATACCCTAGGCCTCATCAGCCTGCTGGTATGAAACATTGAAATGCAGAGAACTTATAGGCAGGAAGAACATGAATAGGAGGTGGTCTTGTTGGTACACTCCTCTAATCTGTGCACTCATAATGCAGAGGACACTGGTCTCTTTGAGTTCAAGGATAACCTGTTCTCAATTTATTTGTTGAATGGGAAAAGGCAAGAAACTGTTTGCCACAGCAGAAGTGTGCGGGTGCAAGGATAATTTTTAGGAGTTGTTTCTATCCTCTCACCATTTCAAATCAGGGTTCAATTGGAAGTGTCAGTCATGCTGGCAAGTGCCTTTATGACATTAGCCATTTGGTGGCCTTAATATATATGCTTTGAATGTAAATATATCAGCATTAATACACACTCACACACACTCCACAAAATACAAAAGAAATTGATACAATACACTAGCACACCAATGCCAGCAGATCACTCTGCATGCAGGCATAATGACCCGGGATCCATCCCAGAAAACACAATTACCAGCAAACTGCTTGACTACGAACGATGTGTTGAAAATACACGGTAAAAGATCATTAGACATTTTTCGCATTTTACTTCCAGCAATGAAACTCAGATCCACCTATCACATGCCAGAACAAAAGCGACCTCAAAGAAACTGAGCAAAAGAGAGTGAAACACTTTTCTTCTGTTCTGTTTTGAATTTTGGTATTCATAATTTAAAGGAACACAGCACAGCCTCTTTTGTGTCAGAAGACGGCTTCATTTGAAAAAAAAGCAAATAACGGTTTTGGTTCTCACACACACTTCACATACAGACCAAACAAAAGAATTGATTTCCTTAACTGAGAAGGTTCATCCTCTACCTTTCCTTTGCAGAAGAGCGAGGAACATATTGGCTGTGCAATAAGGTCCTCCAGCGTTGAGACCATCTCTGGGGACCCGGAACTGTCTCCGCTAGATGAGGTAATAACTGAGAGCTGCAAAGAAAAAAAAATATATTTACCTTTAATTCCCACTAATTTGACATGTAATATATTTGTTTGTGTAAGGAACGATGTTTCTGTGTTCCTATGTCTGCAGTATTTCAAAGAGTGTCAGAGAAGAGGAAGCCAGCCTGGCCCATTTCTTCACCTCCTTCATATCCTCCCTTCTGGGAGCCCACAATCTAATCACCCTGTAAGGCACTAGTTCTCAACCTTCCTAAGGGTGTGGCCATCTGATGACCTATCTCATGTTGTGGTGAACCTGCACAGGACATTTTTTCCCTTGCTATTTGATAACTGTCATTTTTCACGTCTTATGAATTATCATGTCTATATCTATGTTTTCAGAAGGTGTTAGGTGAACCCCGTGAAAGACAGTCTTAGGTTTTCCAAATGGGTCACTAACAGCCTGTTGAGAACCACTATTTTCATGGGTATGTGATAGTAAATTAGACTATGGAGACAAAAATCAGAAAGGGAGCTCTTTGAATCAGAAAAGAAACCACACACAAATAAAGAGAGTATATGTTAGAGAATCATGCAGTAGATAATGTCAACAGGAACCTACCAAACACTCTTGTATGACTTCAGTGGATTTATTTTAGGGGTGGAAATGTTTTGAATGCATTCTTTCTGTGCACTCTGTTTGTGGTCTGCCCACTGACATCCAGGGGCGCTTTGGATCCCCTGGCACTGCAGTTCCAGAAGGTTCTCAGCCAAGATGTTGGTTCTGTGAATCAAAGCCAGAGCCTCTGCCCCAGCAAAAAGTGGTAAACCCTGCTGAGTCATCTTTCCAGACCCCAGAATCAATATGTTTCTCATGCACCTGTTCATAAGCAAAGACCAATATGTCCTTTGTATAAACGATGAGTCTGCTTTCAGGGTGGTTGCCAAAATTTTATACCCTAGGCCTCATCAGCCTGCTGGTATGAAACATTGAAATGCAGAGAACTTATAGGCAGGAAGAACATGAATAGGAGGTGGTCTTGTTGGTACACTCCTCTAATCTGTGCACTCATAATGCAGAGGACACTGGTCTCTTTGAGTTCAAGGATAACCTGTTCTCAATTTATTTGTTGAATGGGAAAAGGCAAGAAACTGTTTGCCACAGCAGAAGTGTGCAGGTGCAAGGATAATTTTTAGGAGTTGTTTCTATCCTCTCACCATTTCAAATCAGGGTTCAATTGGAAGTGTCAGTCATGCTGGCAAGTGCCTTTATGACATTAGCCATTTGGTGGCCTTAATATATATGCTTTGAATGTAAATATATCAGCATTAATACACACTCCACAAAATACAAAAGAAATTGATACAATACACTAGCACACCAATGCCAGCAGATCACTCTGCATGCAGGCATAATGACCCGGGATCCATCCCAGAAAACACAATTACCAGCAAATTGCTTGGCTACGAACGATGTGTTGAAAATACACGGTAAAAGATCATTAGACATTTTTCGCATTTTACTTCCAGCAATGAAACTCAGATCCACCTATCACATGCCAGAACAAAAGCGACCTCAAAGAAACTGAGCAAAAGAGAGTGAAACACTTTTCTTATGTTCTGTTTTGAATTTTGGTATTCATAATTTAAAGGAACCCAGCACAGCCTCTTTTGTGTCAGAAGACGGCTTCATTTGAAAAAAAAAGCAAATAACGGTTTTGGTTCTCACACACACTTCACATACAGACCAAACAAAAGAATTGATTTCCTTAACTGAGAAGGTTCATCCTCTACCTTTCCTTTGCAGAAGAGCGAGGAAGATATTGGCTCTGCAATAAGGTCCTCCAGCTTTGAGACCATCTCGGGGGACCCGGAGCTGTCTCTGCTAGATGAGGTAATAACTGATAGCTGCAAAGAAAAAGAAATATATTTACCTTTAATTCCCACTAATTTGACATGTAATATATTTGTTTGTGTAAGGAACGATGTCTCTGTGTTCCTATGTCTGCAGTATTTCAAAGAGTGTCAGAGAAGAGGAAGCCAGCCTGGCCCATTTCTTCACCTCCTTCATATCCTCCCTTCTGGGAGCCCACAAACTAATCACCCTGTAAGGCACTAGTTCTCAACCTTCCTAAGGGTGTGGCCATCTGATGACCTATCTCATGTTGTGGTGAACCTGCACAGGACATTTTTTCCCTTGCTATTTGATAACTGTCATTTTTCACGTCTTATGAATTATCATGTCTATATCTATGTTTTCAGAAGGTGTTAGGTGAATCCCATGAAGGACAGTCTTAGGTTTTCCAAATGGGTCACTAACCACCTGTTGAGATCCACTATTTTCATGGGTATGAGATAGTAAATTAGACTATGGAGACAAAAATCAGAAAGGGAGCTCTTTGAATCAGAAAAGAAACCACACACAAATAAAGAGAGTAAACTTTAGAGAATCATGCAGTAGATAATGTCAACAGGAACCTACCAAACACTCTTGTATGACTTCAGTGGATTTATTTTAGGGGTGGAAATGTTTTGAATGCATTCTTTCTGTGCACTATGTTTGTGGTCTGCCCACTGACATCCAGGGGCGCTTTGGATCCCCTGGCACTGGAGTTCCAGAAGGTCCTCAGCCAAGATATTGGTTCTGTGAATCAAAGCCAGAGCCTCTGCCCCAGCAAAAAGTGGTAAACCCTGCTGAGTCATCTTTCCAGACCCCAGAATCAATATGTTTCTTATGCACCTGTTCATAAGCAAAGACCAATATGTCCTTTGTATAAACGATGAGTCAGCTTTCAGGGTGGTTGCCAAAATTTTGTACCCTAGGCCTCATCAGCCTGCTGGTATGAAACATTGAAATGCAGAGAACTTATAGGCAGGAAGAACATGAATAGGAGGTGGTCTTGTTGGTACACTCCTCTAATCTGTGCACTCATAATGCAGAGGACACTGGTCTCTTTGAGTTCAAGGATAACCTGTTCTCAATTTGTTTGTTGAATGGGAAAAGGCAAGAAACTGTTTGCCACAGCAGAAGTGTGCAGGTGCAAGGATAATTTTTAGGAGTTGTTTCTATCCTCTCACCATTTCAATCTCAGGGTTCAATTGGAAGTGTCAGTCATGCTGGCAAGTGCCTTTATGACATTAGCCATTTGGTGGCCTTAATATATATGCTTTGAATGTAAATATATCAGCATTAATACACACTCACACACACTCCACAAAATACAAAAGAAATTGATACAATACACTAGCACACCAATGCCAGCAGATCACTCTGCATGCAGGCATAATGACCCGGGATCCATCCAAGAAAACACAATTACCAGGAAACTGCTTGACTACAAACCATGTGTTGAAAATACTCGGTTAAAGATCATTAGACATGGTTCCCATTTTACTTCCAGCAATGAAACTCAGATCCACCTATCACATGCCAGACCTCAGGCGACCTCAAATAAACTGAGCAAAAGAGAGTGAAACACTTTTCTCCTGTTCTGTTTTGAATTTTGGTATTCATAATTTAAAGAACCCAGCACAGCCTCTTTTGTGTCAGAAGACGGCTTCATTTGAAAACGAAGCAAATAACGGTTTTGGGTCTCACACACACTTCACATACAGACCAAACAAAAGAATTGATTTCCTTAACTGAGAAGGTTCATCCTCTACCTTTCCTTTGCAGAAGAGCGAGGAACATATTGGCTCTGCAATAAGGTCCTCCAGCTTTGAGACCATCTCTGGGGACCCGGAGGTGTCTCTGCTAGATGAGGTAATAACTGATAGCTGCAAAGAAAAAGAAATATATTTACCTTTAATTCTCACTAATTTGACATGTAATATATTTGTTTGTGTAAGGAACGATGTCTCTGTGTTCCTATGTCTGCAGTATTTCAAAGAGTGTCAGAGAAGAGGAAGCCAGCCTGGCCCATTTCTTCACCTCCTTCATATCCTCCCTTCTGGGAGCCCACAATCTAATCACCCTGTAAGGCACTAGTTCTCAACCTTCCTAAGGGTGTGGCCATCTGATGACCTATCTCATGTTGTGGTGAACCTGCACAGGAAATTTTTTCCCTTGCTATTTGATAACTGTCATTTTTCACGTCTTATGAATTATCATGTCTATATCTATGTTTTCAGAAGGTGTTAGGTGAACCCCGTGAAAGACAGTCTTAGGTTTTCCAAATGGGTCACTAACAGCCTGTTGAGAACCACTATTTTCATGGGTATGTGATAGTAAATTAGACTATGGAGACAAAAATCAGAAAGGGAGCTCTTTGAATCAGAAAAGAAACCACACACAAATAAAGAGAGTATATGTTAGAGAATCATGCAGTAGATAATGTCAACAGGAACCTACCAAACACTCTTGTATGACTTCAGTGGATTTATTTTAGGGGTGGAAATGTTTTGAATGCATTCTTTCTGTGCACTCTGTTTGTGGTCTGCCCACTGACATCCAGGGGCGCTTTGGATCCCCTGGCACTGCAGTTCCAGAAGGTTCTCAGCCAAGATGTTGGTTCTGTGAATCAAAGCCAGAGCCTCTGCCCCAGCAAAAAGTGGTAAACCCTGCTGAGTCATCTTTCCAGACCCCAGAATCAATATGTTTCTCATGCACCTGTTCATAAGCAAAGACCAATATGTCCTTTGTATAAACGATGAGTCTGCTTTCAGGGTGGTTGCCAAAATTTTATACCCTAGGCCTCATCAGCCTGCTGGTATGAAACATTGAAATGCAGAGAACTTATAGGCAGGAAGAACATGAATAGGAGGTGGTCTTGTTGGTACACTCCTCTAATCTGTGCACTCATAATGCAGAGGACACTGGTCTCTTTGAGTTCAAGGATAACCTGTTCTCAATTTATTTGTTGAATGGGAAAAGGCAAGAAACTGTTTGCCACAGCAGAAGTGTGCAGGTGCAAGGATAATTTTTAGGAGTTGTTTCTATCCTCTCACCCTTTCAAATCAGGGTTCAATTGGAAGTGTCAGTCATGCTGGCAAGTGCCTTTATGACATTAGCCATTTGGTGGCCTTAATATATATGCTTTGAATGTAAATATATCAGCATTAATACACACTCCACAAAATACAAAAGAAATTGATACAATACACTAGCACACCAATGCCAGCAGATCACTCTGCATGCAGGCATAATGACCCGGGATCCATCCCAGAAAACACAATTACCAGCAAATTGCTTGGCTACGAACGATGTGTTGAAAATACACGGTAAAAGATCATTAGACATTTTTCGCATTTTACTTCCAGCAATGAAACTCAGATCCACCTATCACATGCCAGAACAAAAGCGACCTCAAAGAAACTGAGCAAAAGAGAGTGAAACACTTTTCTTATGTTCTGTTTTGAATTTTGGTATTCATAATTTAAAGGAACCCAGCACAGCCTCTTTTGTGTCAGAAGACGGCTTCATTTGAAAAAAAAAGCAAATAACGGTTTTGGTTCTCACACACACTTCACATACAGACCAAACAAAAGAATTGATTTCCTTAACTGAGAAGGTTCATCCTCTACCTTTCCTTTGCAGAAGAGCGAGGAAGATATTGGCTCTGCAATAAGGTCCTCCAGCTTTGAGACCATCTCGGGGGACCCGGAGCTGTCTCTGCTAGATGAGGTAATAACTGATAGCTGCAAAGAAAAAGAAATATATTTACCTTTAATTCCCACTAATTTGACATGTAATATATTTGTTTGTGTAAGGAACGATGTCTCTGTGTTCCTATGTCTGCAGTATTTCAAAGAGTGTCAGAGAAGAGGAAGCCAGCCTGGCCCATTTCTTCACCTCCTTCATATCCTCCCTTCTGGGAGCCCACAAACTAATCACCCTGTAAGGCACTAGTTCTCAACCTTCCTAAGGGTGTGGCCATCTGATGACCTATCTCATGTTGTGGTGAACCTGCACAGGACATTTTTTCCCTTGCTATTTGATAACTGTCATTTTTCACGTCTTATGAATTATCATGTCTATATCTATGTTTTCAGAAGGTGTTAGGTGAATCCCATGAAGGACAGTCTTAGGTTTTCCAAATGGGTCACTAACCACCTGTTGAGATCCACTATTTTCATGGGTATGAGATAGTAAATTAGACTATGGAGACAAAAATCAGAAAGGGAGCTCTTTGAATCAGAAAAGAAACCACACACAAATAAAGAGAGTAAACTTTAGAGAATCATGCAGTAGATAATGTCAACAGGAACCTACCAAACACTCTTGTATGACTTCAGTGGATTTATTTTAGGGGTGGAAATGTTTTGAATGCATTCTTTCTGTGCACTATGTTTGTGGTCTGCCCACTGACATCCAGGGGCGCTTTGGATCCCCTGGCACTGGAGTTCCAGAAGGTCCTCAGCCAAGATATTGGTTCTGTGAATCAAAGCCAGAGCCTCTGCCCCAGCAAAAAGTGGTAAACCCTGCTGAGTCATCTTTCCAGACCCCAGAATCAATATGTTTCTTATGCACCTGTTCATAAGCAAAGACCAATATGTCCTTTGTATAAACGATGAGTCAGCTTTCAGGGTGGTTGCCAAAATTTTATACCCTAGGCCTCATCAGCCTGCTGGTATGAAACATTGAAATGCAGAGAACTTATAGGCAGGAAGAACATGAATAGGAGGTGGTCTTGTTGGTACACTCCTCTAATCTGTGCACTCATAATGCAGAGGACACTGGTCTCTTTGAGTTCAAGGATAACCTGTTCTCAATTTGTTTGTTGAATGGGAAAAGGCAAGAAACTGTTTGCCACAGCAGAAGTGTGCAGGTGCAAGGATAATTTTTAGGAGTTGTTTCTATCCTCTCACCATTTCAATCTCAGGGTTCAATTGGAAGTGTCAGTCATGCTGGCAAGTGCCTTTATGACATTAGCCATTTGGTGGCCTTAATATATATGCTTTGAATGTAAATATATCAGCATTAATACACACTCACACACACTCCACAAAATACAAAAGAAATTGATACAATACACTAGCACACCAATGCCAGCAGATCACTCTGCATGCAGGCATAATGACCCGGGATCCATCCAAGAAAACACAATTACCAGGAAACTGCTTGACTACAAACCATGTGTTGAAAATACTCGGTTAAAGATCATTAGACATGGTTCCCATTTTACTTCCAGCAATGAAACTCAGATCCACCTATCACATGCCAGACCTCAGGCGACCTCAAATAAACTGAGCAAAAGAGAGTGAAACACTTTTCTCCTGTTCTGTTTTGAATTTTGGTATTCATAATTTAAAGAACCCAGCACAGCCTCTTTTGTGTCAGAAGACGGCTTCATTTGAAAACGAAGCAAATAACGGTTTTGGGTCTCACACACACTTCACATACAGACCAAACAAAAGAATTGATTTCCTTAACTGAGAAGGTTCATCCTCTACCTTTCCTTTGCAGAAGAGCGAGGAACATATTGGCTCTGCAATAAGGTCCTCCAGCTTTGAGACCATCTCTGGGGACCCGGAGGTGTCTCTGCTAGATGAGGTAATAACTGATAGCTGCAAAGAAAAAGAAATATATTTACCTTTAATTCTCACTAATTTGACATGTAATATATTTGTTTGTGTAAGGAACGATGTCTCTGTGTTCCTATGTCTGCAGTATTTCAAAGAGTGTCAGAGAAGAGGAAGCCAGCCTGGCCCATTTCTTCACCTCCTTCATATCCTCCCTTCTGGGAGCCCACAATATAATCACCCGGTAAGGCACTAGTTCTCAACCTTCCTAAGGGTGTGGCCATCTGATGACCTATCTCATGTTGTGGTGAACCTGCACAGGAAATTTTTTCCCTTGCTATTTGATAACTGTCATTTTTCACGTCTTATGAATTATCATGTCTATATCTATGTTTTCAGAAGGTGTTAGGTGAACCCCGTGAAAGACAGTCTTAGGTTTTCCAAATGGGTCACTAACAGCCTGTTGAGAACCACTATTTTCATGGGTATGTGATAGTAAATTAGACTATGGAGACAAAAATCAGAAAGGGAGCTCTTTGAATCAGAAAAGAAACCACACACAAATAAAGAGAGTATATGTTAGAGA
The DNA here is from genome assembly GCF_049852395.1 of Peromyscus maniculatus bairdii. Classification (NCBI taxonomy): domain Eukaryota; kingdom Metazoa; phylum Chordata; class Mammalia; order Rodentia; family Cricetidae; genus Peromyscus; species Peromyscus maniculatus. The sequence goes on along the minus strand of NC_134873.1, from coordinate 5,170,338 downwards.
ATCATGCAGTAGATAATGTCAACAGGAACCTACCAAACACTCTTGTATGACTTCAGTGGATTTATTTTAGGGGTGGAAATGTTTTGAATGCATTCTTTCTGTGCACTCTGTTTGTGGTCTGCCCACTGACATCCAGGGGCGCTTTGGATCCCCTGGCACTGCAGTTCCAGAAGGTTCTCAGGCAAGATGTTGGTTCTGTGAATCAAAGCCAGAGCCTCTGCCCCAGCAAAAAGTGGTAAACCCTGCTGAGTCATCTTTCCAGACCCCAGAATCAATATGTTTCTCATGCACCTGTTCATAAGCAAAGACCAATATGTCCTTTGTATAAACGATGAGTCTACTTTCGGGTGGTTGCCAAAATTTTATACCCTAGGCCTCATCAGCCTGCTGGTATGAAACATTGAAATGCAGAGAACTTATAGGCAGGAAGAACATGAATAGGAGGTGGTCTTGTTGGTACACTCCTCTAATCTGTGCACTCATAATGCAGAGGACACTGGTCTCTTTGAGTTCAAGGATAACCTGTTCTCAATTTATTTGTTGAATGGGAAAAGGCAAGAAACTGTTTGCCACAGCAGAAGTGTGCAGGTGCAAGGATAATTTTTAGGAGTTGTTTCTATCCTCTCACCATTTCAAATCAGGGTTCAATTGGAAGTGTCAGTCATGCTGGCAAGTGCCTTTATGACATTAGCCATTTGGTGGCCTTAATATATATGCTTTGAATGTAAATATATCAGCATTAATACACACTCCACAAAATACAAAAGAAATTGATACAATACACTAGCACACCAATGCCAGCAGATCACTCTGCATGCAGGCATAATGACCCGGGATCCATCCCAGAAAACACAATTACCAGCAAATTGCTTGACTACGAACGATGTGTTGAAAATACACGGTTAAAGATCATTAGACATGGTTCCCATTTTACTTCCAGCAATGAAACTCAGATCCACCTATCACATGCCAGAACTCCGGCGACCTCAAAGAAACTGAGCAAAAGAGAGTGAAACACTTTTCTTCTGTTCTGTTTTGAATTTTGGTATTCATAATTTAAAGGAACCCAGCACAGCCTCTTTTGTGTCAGAAGACGGCTTCATTTGAAAACGAAGCAAATAACGGTTTTGGGTCTCACACACACTTCACATACAGACCAAACAAAAGAATTGATTTCCTTAACTGAGAAGGTTCATCCTCTACCTTTCCTTTGCAGAAGAGCGAGGAACATATTGGCTCTGCAATAAGGTCCTCCAGCTTTGAGACCATCTCTGGGGACCGGGAGCTGTCTCTGCTAGATGAGGTAATAACTGATAGCTGCAAAGAAAAAGAAATATATTTACCTTTAATCCCCACTAATTTGACATGTAATATATTTGTTTGTGTAAGGAACGATGTCTCTGTGTTCCTATGTCTGCAGTATTTCAAAGAGTGTCAGAGAAGAGGAAGCCAGCCTGGCCCATTTCTTCACCTCCTTCATATCCTCCCTTCTGGGAGCCCACAATCTATTCACCCTGTAAGGCACTAGTTCTCAACCTTCGTAAGGGTGTGGCCATCTGATGACCTATCTCATGTTGTGGTGAACCTGCACAGGAAATTATTTCCCTTGCTATTTGATAACTGTCATTTTTCACGTCTTATGAATTATCATGTCTATATCTATGTTTTCAGAAGGTGTTAGGTGAACCCCGTGAAAGACAGTCTTAGGTTTTCCAAATGGGTCACTAACCACCTGTTGAGAACCACTATTTTCATGGGTATGTGATAGTAAATTAGACTATGGAGACAAAAATCAGAAAGGGAGCTCTTTGAATCAGAAAAGAAACCACACACAAATAAAGAGAGTATATGTTAGAGAATCATGCAGTAGATAATGTCAACAGAAACCTACCAAACACTCTTGTATGACTTCAGTGGATTTATTTTAGGGGTGGAAATGTTTTGAATGCATTCTTTCTGTGCACTCTGTTTGTGGTCTGCCCACTGACATCCAGGGGCGCTTTGGATCCCCTGGCACTGCAGTTCCAGAAGGTTCTCAGCCAAGATGTTGGTTCTGTGAATCAAAGCCAGAGCCTCTGCCCCAGCAAAAAGTGGTAAACCCTGCTGAGTCATCTTTCCAGACCCCAGAATCAATATGTTTCTTATGCACCTGTTCATAAGCAAAGACCAATATGTCCTTTGTATAAACGATGAGTCAGCTTTCAGGGTGGTTGCCAAAATTTTATACCCTAGGCCTCATCAGCCTGCTGGTATGAAACATTGAAATGCAGAGAACTTATAGGCAGGAAGAACATGAATAGGAGGTGGTCTTGTTGGTACACTCCTCTAATCTGTGCACTCATAACGCAGAGGACACTGGTCTCTTTGAGTTCAAGGATTACCTGTTCTCAATTTATTTGGTGAATGGGAAAAGGCAAGAAACTGTTTGCCACAGCAGAAGTGTGCAGGTGCAAGGATAATTTTTAGGAGTTGTTTCTATCCTCTCACCATTTCAATCTCAGGGTTCAATTGGAAGTGTCAGTCATGCTGGCAAGTGCCTTTATGACATTAGCCATTTGGTGGCCTTAATATATATGCTTTGAATGTAAATATATCAGCATTAATACACACTCCACAAAATACAAAAGAAATTGATACAATACACTAGCACACCAATGCCAGCAGATCACTCTGCATGCAGGCATAATGACCCGGGATCCATCCCAGAAAACAAAATTACCAGCAAATTGCTTGACTACGAACGATGTGTTGAAAATACACGGTAAAAGATCATTAGACATTTTTCGCATTTTACTTCCAGCAATGAAACTCAGATCCACCTATCACATGCCAGAACTCCGGCGACCTCAAAGAAACTGAGCAAAAGAGAGTGAAACACTTTTCTTCTGTTCTGTTTTGAATTTTGGTATTCATAATTTAAAGGAACCCAGCACAGCCTCTTTTGTGTCAGAAGACGGCTTCATTTGAAAACGAAGCAAATAACGGTTTTGGGTCTCACACACACTTCACATACAGACCAAACAAAAGAATTGATTTCCTCTACCTTTCCTTTGCAGAAGAGCGAGGAACATATTGGCTCTGCAATAAGGTCCTCCAGCTTTGAGACCATCTCTGGGGACCCGGAGCTGTCTCCGCTAGTTGAGGTAATAACTGATAGCTGCAAAGAAAAAGAAATATATTTACCTTTAATCCCCACTAATTTGACATGTAATATATTTGTTTGTGTAAGGAACGATGTCTCTGTGTTCCTATGTCTGCAGTATTTCAAAGAGTGTCAGAGAAGAGGAAGCCAGCCTGGCCCATTTCTTCACCTCCTTCATATCCTCCCTTCTGGGAGCCCACAATCTAATCACCCTGTAAGGCACTAGTTCTCAACCTTCCTAAGGGTGTGGCCATCTGATGACCTATCTCATGTTGTGGTGAACCTGCACAGGAAATTATTTCCCTTGCTATTTGATAACTGTCATTTTTCACGTCTTATGAATTATCATGTCTATATCTATGTTTTCAGAAGGTGTTAGGTGAACCCCGTGAAAGACAGTCTTAGGTTTTCCAAATGGGTCACTAACCACCTGTTGAGAACCACTATTTTCATGGGTATGTGATAGTAAATTAGACTATGGAGACAAAAATCAGAAAGGGAGCTCTTTGAATCAGAAAAGAAACCACACACAAATAAAGAGAGTATATGTTAGAGAATCATGCAGTAGATAATGTCAACAGGAACCTACCAAACACTCTTGTATGACTTCAGTGGATTTATTTTAGGGGTGGAAATGTTTTGAATGCATTCTTTCTGTGCACTCTGTTTGTGGTCTGCCCACTGACATCCAGGGGCGCTTTGGATCCCCTGGCACTGCAGTTCCAGAAGGTTCTCAGCCAAGATGTTGGTTCTGTGAATCAAAGCCAGAGCCTCTGCCCCAGCAAAAAGTGGTAAACCCTGCTGAGTCATCTTTCCAGACCCCAGAATCAATATGTTTCTTATGAACCTGTTCATAAGCAAAGACCAATATGTCCTTTGTATAAACGATGAGTCAGCTTTCAGGGTGGTTGCCAAAATTTTATACCCTAGGCCTCATCAGCCTGCTGGTATGAAACATTGAAATGCAGAGAACTTATAGGCAGGAAGAACATGAATAGGAGGTGGTCTTGTTGGTACACTGCTCTAATCTGTGCACTCATAATGCAGAGGACACTGGTCTCTTTGAGTTCAAGGATTACCTGTTCTCAATTTATTTGGTGAATGGGAAAAGGCAAGAAACTGTTTGCCACAGCAGAAGTGTGCAGGTGCAAGGATAATTTTTAGGAGTTGTTTCTATCCTCTCACCATTTCAATCTCAGGGTTCAATTGGAAGTGTCAGTCATGCTGGCAAGTGCCTTTATGACATTAGCCATTTGGTGGCCTTAATATATATGCTTTGAATGTAAATATATCAGCATTAATACACACTCCACAAAATACAAAAGAAATTGATACAATACACTAGCACACCAATGCCAGCAGATCACTCTGCATGCAGGCATAATGACCCGGGATCCATCCCAGAAAACACAATTACCAGCAAACTGCTTGACTACGAACCATGTGTTGAAAATACTCGGTTAAAGATCATTAGACATTTTTCGCATTTTACTTCCAGCAATGAAACTCAGATCCACCTATCACATGCCAGAACTCCGGCGACCTCAAAGAAACTGAGCAAAAGAGAGTGAAACACTTTTCCCCTGTTCTGTTTTGAATTTTGGTATATATAATTAAAAGGAACCCAGCACAGCCTCTTTTGTGTCAGAAGACGGCTTCATTTGAAAACGAAGCAAATAACGGTTTTGGGTCTCACACACACTTCACATACAGACCAAACAAAAGAATTGATTTCCTTAACTGAGAAGGTTCATCCTCTACCTTTCCTTTGCAGAAGAGCGAGGATCATATTGGCTGTGCAATAAGGTCCTCCAGCGTTGAGACCATCTCGGGGGACCCGGAACTGTCTCCGCTAGATGAGGTAATAACTGATAGCTGCAAAGAAAAAGAAATATATTTACCTTTAATTCCCACTAATTTGACATGTAATATATTTGTTTGTGTAAGGAACGATGTCTCTGTGTTCCTATGTCTGCAGTATTTCAAATCGTGTCAGAGAAGAGGAAGCCAGCCTGGCCCATTTCTTCACCTCCTTCATATCCTCCCTTCTGGGAGCCCACAATCTAATCACCCTGTAAGGCACTAGTTCTCAACCTTCGTAAGGGTGTGGCCATCTGATGACCTATCTCATGTTGTGGTGAACCTGCACAGGAAATTTTTTCCCTTGCTATTTGATAACTGTCATTTTTCACGTCTTATGAATTATCATGTCTATATCTATGTTTTCAGAAGGTGTTAGGTGAACACCGTGAAAGACAGTCTTAGGTTTTCCAAATGGGTCACTAACAGCCTGTTGAGAACCACTAATTTCATGGGTATGTGATAGTAAATGAGACTATGGAGACAAAAATCAGAAAGGGAGCTCTTTGAATCAGAAAAGAAACCACACACAAATAAAGAGAGTAAACGTTAGAGAATCATGCAGTAGATAATGTCAACAGGAACCTACCAAACACTCTTGTATGACTTCAGTGGATTTATTTTAGGGGTGGAAATGTTTTGAATGCATTCTTTCTGTGCACTCTGTTTGTGGTCTGCCCACTGACATCCAGGGGCGCTTTGGATCCCCTGGCACTGCAGTTCCAGAAGGTTCTCAGCCAAGATGTTGGTTCTGTGAATCAAAGCCAGAGCCTCTGCCCCAGCAAAAAGTGGTAAACCCTGCTGAGTCATCTTTCCAGACCCCAGAATCAATATGTTTCTCATGCACCTGTTCATAAGCAAAGACCAATATGTCCTTTGTATAAACGATGAGTCAGCTTTCAGGGTGGTTGCCAAAATTTTATACCCTAGGCCTCATCAGCCTGCTGGTATGAAACATTGAAATGCAGAGAACTTATAGGCAGGAAGAACATGAATAGGAGGTGGTCTTGTTGGTACACTCCTCTTATCTGTGTACTCATAATTCAGAGGACACTGGTCTATTTGAGTTCAAGGATTACCTGTTCTCAATTTATTTGGTGAATGGGAAAAGGCAAGAAACTGTTTGCCACAGCAGAAGTGTGCAGGTGCAAGGATAATTTTTAGGAGTTGTTTCTATCCTCTCACCATTTCAATCTCAGGGTTCAATTGGAAGTGTCAGACATGCTGGCAAGTGCCTTTATGACATTAGCCATTTGGTGGCCTTAATATATATGCTTTGAATGTAAATATATCAGCATTAATATATACACACACACACACACACACACACACACACTCACACACACACACACTCCACAAAATACAAAAGAAATTGATACAATACACTAGCACACCAATGCCATCATATCACTCTGCATGCAGGCATTATTACACGGGATCCATCCCAGAAAACACAATTACCGCAAACTGCTTGACTACCAACCATGTGTGGAAAATACTCCGTTAAAGATCATTAGACATGGTTCCCATTTTACCTCCAGCAATGAAACTCAGATCCACCTATCACATGCCAGAACTCAGGCGACCTCAATGAAACTGAGCAAAAGAGAGTGAAACACGTTTCTCCTGTTCTGTTTTGAATTTTGATGTTCATAATTTAAAGGTACCCAGCAAGCCTCTTTTGTGTCAGAAGACGGCTTTATTTGAAAATGAAGCCAATAACAGTTTTTGGTCTCACACAGACTTCACTTACACACCAAACAAAAGACTTAATTTCCTTAACTGAGAAGGTTCATCCTCTACCTTTCCTTTGCAGAAGAGCGAGGAACATATTGGCTCTGGAATAAGGTCCTCCAGTGTCAATACCATCTTGGGGGACCTTGAACTGTCTCCGCTAGATGAGGTAATAACTGATAGCTGCAAAGAAAAAGAAATATATTTACCTTTAATTCTCACTAATTTGACATGTAATATATTTGTTTGTGAGAGGAACGATGTCTCTGTGTTCCTATGTCTGCAGTATTTCAAATAGTGTCAGAGAAGAGGAAGCCAGCCTGGCCCATTTCTTCTCCTCCTTCATATCCTCCCTTCTGGGAGCCCACAATCTAATCACCCTGTAAGGCACTAGTTCTCAACCTTCCTAGGGCTGTGGCCATCTGATGACCTATCTCATGATGTGGTGATCCTTCACAGGAAAATTTTTTCCCTTGCTATTTAATAACTGTCATTTTTCACGTCTTATGAATTATCATGTCTATATCTATGTTTTCAGAAGGTGTTAGGTGAACCCTGTGAAAGACAGTCTTAGGTTTTCCAAATGGGTCACTAACCACCTGTTGAGAACCACTCTTTTCATGGGTATGTGATAGTAAATTAGACTATGGAGACAAAAATCAGAAAGGGAGCTCTTTGAATCAGAAAGTTACAACCACACACAAATAAAGTGAGTAAACGTTAGAGAATCATGCAGTAGATAATGTCAACAGGAACCTACCAAACACTCTTGTATGACTTCAGTGGATTTATTTTAGGGGTGGAAATGTTTTGAATGCATTCTTTCTGTGCACTCTGTTTGTGGTCTGCCCACTGACATCCAGGGGCACTTTGGATCCCCTGGCACTGCAGTTCCAGAAGGTTCTCAGTCAAGATGTTGGTTCTGTGAATCAAAGCCAGAGCCTCTGCCCCAGCAAAAAGTGGTAAACCCTGCTGAGTCATCTTTCCAGACCCCAGAATCAATATGTTTCTTATGCACCTGTTCATAAGCAAAGATCAATATGTCCTTAGTATAAACAATGAGACTGCTAAGTTAGGCATGTCACTGACATGTCTTGAATGACAAAGACCTGGAGTCATTATTTGTTGTGGAATAAAATTCAGTGAGGTTTTTCATCTGCCAAGCATCATCAAATACATTTTCAAAACTCATATTTCATAAATGTACCTTATTAAATAATCTGGTCTTCTTTGTATGCTATCTAAGCCAACATTATAGAATTACTTCATCTGTTTTTGCCATATTACTCTTGGTAACACCCCTTCAGTGACTCCAATATATCCTTCAGGCTTTGTTCATGTCACTTGTACTGTATTTAGATGTTAGTTCTATTACTTTCTATTGCCATGCCCAAGGCAACTTCTAGAAGGAAGGGTTTGTTTGGAGTGGGTTTTATGGTTCCAATGGGATGCATACACTTCCATCACCATCATAATTCAGGCAGGCAGGCATGGCACTGAAGCAGCAGCTTAGAGCTACACTGACTCACACAAGAAACGGAGAGCTCTCTGAAAATAGCACAAGTCTTCTGAAACCTCAAGGTGAACCAATAATGACACAACTCCTCTGAAAAGGCCACACCTCCTAATCCTCCCCTAGATAGTTCCACCAACTGGTGGCCAAGCATTCAAATATATGAGCCCATGGGGGCTGTTCTCACTCAAGTCTCCAGAGAGGTGCTGGGGCAGGCCATTATAGCTATCCTCCATGTATGACAATAGTCATAGTTAAGTAGTAAGAACTTGGAAGGCATCTCCCAGAATCCTAACTTGCAGCTCCACAGCTCCCCTCTGCTCATGCATATCAAAATCACCCTCACTGTTCTACTATCCAAGGAACTTAATGGCAATTGTGAAAGGTTGTGGGGAAAGCATTAATGCAGTGCAGAGGAGAGAGGTTCCTTTTGTTCCAAAAGCTCCTCATTGTCACATTTTCTTAATCTGGCCAGAATGCAAAATCCCAGTCATACAGACAGGAAAGGACACATTTTGTCCTTTTCCTTTTACAACTTCCCATTATACAGAGAATGACAGTGTCAGGTAGTAAAGAAAAGAAGGAAAGAAGGCATAAAGCTGAGCAGGTCCCCTTTTAAATTTCTCAAAACTCTGGGCCTTTTACTCAAACAGAAAGGAAGCAGAAAGTACTGAATATCAATGGCTGTTGTGATAAAATTAGACTGAGAAAAGAGACATTTGGGGGCTATAAATCAAGACCCTGACATAACAGATAAGTCTTAAAATGAATAAAATCAGTGAAAATGTTAATGAAAACTAACGTCTCACATTTTCCTTAAAGGTTGAAAAGAAGGCACCTTGTGATCCCCATATTACCGTTCGGCACAATTTGGTCCATTTACCACCTACATGGGATGGAGAAGGAGTTGACCCGGTTGATAATAAAAAAGGTGCGCATTCAGCCCAGGACACTGTTCTGGATCCCACAATTATTTAGGTATTTGCACTGGGCATGCAAGGGGGAGACCATATACTGACCCTGAGCCTGCTCTTGGTCACCACACTAATGACACCATGGACCCTTTTCAAACACTGACCCAGTTCTTGAAGCGTGTCTTAGAGCAGAACACAAGTGTAGTAGATTCACTACTGATCGGGAATCTTCTCTTGTTCATGTGCCATGTGACACTCCAGAACCTACACAGGGTAGCAACAAAATTTTTGGTTCTGTAAATACAGCTGACCACACCAGCTATACAATGAACACCTCTATTAAATCTATTCCTCCTCTGGCAGAAGACATGCTGCTACTCCTTATAACTCCAGCAATGTGGTTCCTGGTTTCGATTATGATGATGATAAGATACATAAGCAATATAATATTCCGCAGACGAAGTAATTTGAGAGATTACAGGAACCAAAACGTTGGACAAGGTGAGACCACAGAAATGGTTTAAAATAGATGAAGATTTTTGTAGTAGAAATCTAATTTTTTGGGCACTAGTATGTAAGATTAATAAATTTCATGCTTTATATAGAACTTTTGGGCATTTCCTAGCACCAGAAAAAATTTGATTCTTTTTTTCCCAATAATATTAAAAATATATCACATAAAAATAACAGTTTAGTCCAACGAAAGTGCCCAAGTAAAGCTGGTAGGTTCACAGTTGTCTCCTATTCTGGAACAACGGAATTTCTTTCACTCCTAATGTGAACCTTGTGTTTTTCTGAATGGCTAAGCAGAGATATATAACTGTTAAATATTAGTTTCTATTTTTCTGTGTGCATACATTGTGACTTATGAGTATAGCATCTTCTTAGAAACAAATATTTCAGAAGAAGCAACATCTGAGAATAGAACCAACAAAATGAGGCTCCACATTCTCACACCTTTTCAAACACAATGATACTAATGTCACTCCATAAGATTCTACTGATGATGCCACTGCTACTCCTGATCCTGAGATGTATGTCACCAGTGATGTTCTTGATGATGCAACTGATAGTTCTTTCTTTTCTTTTTAGTTGCTACCGAAGCTGATAATTCTCTGAAAGAACACAACAAATGACAATCTGTCAGGAAGATTTTATAAAAAATAGACGTGGTTAACTATTTTCTGGCAGAAGACATAGTATATATTGAATTCTGTATATGTTTGAAATATTTTCCCATTAAAATGCATTATGCAAATATTTTAAGTTGTTTCTTGGTATTGTACAAACTGATCACCTGACCACTCAGTGATATGTTTAAGGGGAAGGATTTTTATTATAGATACCAGAGTTTGAACAGATAGAGTGATCTGGAATGTTCAAAGCAGAAGGAGATGTTGGCTGAACATAGTCAGCCAACTGGACCTGGCTAATGATAGAAGCAGAAACAGCCAGAGAGGCAGAGAGAGAGAGAGAATGAGACAGAGGAGGAGACAGAGAGAGGGAGAGGAACATGGAGACAGGAGGAGAGAGAGACACAAAGAGAGAGATTTATAAAGAGACTGAGAAGGTGTGAGAAGGGATGCTTCTGAACTAGAGGGAGTTTAGGGTAGGGGAGGAGGGGAGAGGACCTAGGACACTAGCATAGACTTTGAAATGCATAACAAGTACTTGTGACCCTGAAGCAGCCTGGAGGCTAGCATGGGCCTCATTATGGTAATATGCACCACAGGCAGCCATTTTCTCTACTGCCAGTCATAAGGGAAATGACACCTTTGGGTAGAGATTCACAAGTTTTTGAGGAATGTTGACTTCTATCTACCTTCCAGAAATCCTCCTAAAGTCCAGGTTGAGCCCATTTCCGGATATCTGGGCCTGCCGTTGGAGTTTTGGGAATTGCAGTTTTCTTTGGACATAACAGGCATCAATGAATTTTAGTGGATTTTGCAAGTCACAAATCAGCCTTGTTGAGGTTTACATACTCAAACTGCTCAAACACAAGTAAACACCACCAAAATGCCATATTGTCCTTAACATCCATAGAGTTCATGTGTGGTTGCTTACCTGCATTTCCTTTTCCTTTAATTTGATGCTACAAGCTGCAAAAATATACAAAGGAGGATTTCAGCTGATGATGACAAAGCTAATACATGGAAGAAGCCAAGGGCCTTCGAGAGGCTCAAGGAGCCATGGTAATATTTGGCTTTTGCTTATCAGCCTTTTCCTGCTATGAGTTTCTTGTGTGCTATTGTAGCTTTTCCATCATTTATTGCACACCATTTCCCCTCTCCTAAAGGAATATTTAGATAACCTCATGCACTGACAGCTATGCACAGCCAGAACCCCAGTTTAAGCCTGTCTGTAATTATCATCACTGGCAACATCTGGCCAGGTCCATCCACAGATGGAGGAAAGTACCTTATCAGAGATACCTCTGTACTCTCTAAGAACAGACTTAAGCATCCAGACTGCCCATATGTGAAGGCCTGGCAGATGTGCCAATTAAGCTTAACTTCCTCCTTTCCCAAAACTTACTTCTAATTCCAGATCTCCCTTTAACTATCACCAGAGGAATCACAGGTTGCCTAGCAACCAAGCATACTTTCCCCCGCCCTGCAGAAAAAAAATAAAACAGCAGATAGCTTGGACAGATAGGAGCTACAGGAAAAAAGAAGACAGTTTTATTTTCTCCCATTGACCTAGCAACTTATAGATTCTTTATATTTTCTACCAATCATGTTTAAGATTATAATTGAGCACATTAAATCCCTCTTCTTAGACATTACCTGAATTAAGCCCTTAGTTAATTAAGTTCCCCATTAGTCACTTTCTTTTTGGGTTGCAAATGATTATTAACAATTACTGCCCCTCTATGTGATTCTTATCACCCCTCCATTTGACCCTGGAAGCCTGGCTTTGCAGTGCCAAAAGATTACTGCCTGTAAGTGTATATATACTGGGACTCCCAGGGCACAGGAAGACCAAGGAGAAGATATGGAAGAATAAAAGACTGGACTAAGAGCTCTGTGTGCTACGATTCTGTTTTCAAAAATAACCCTTGCCATTCATAGTTCTCTCTCCTGAGCCCCTGGGGTATATAATATTAAGGCTGGTCCCTCTAATGTTATACAAGAAATTTTATGACATCCCATCCCCAGCACACATTAACTGCACAAAATCCCTCACTGAGGGGTGGGGCTTATGAGTTCCTCACTGTGTATGAAGGTGTCCTGGACACATTTTTACAGTAATCATCTACAACCTCTGCCTCTGTCTTCCAAAGTAGGCCCTGAGCCTTGGAGGGAGTGATTCAGACATCCTGTTGAGGTCTGAGCAATTCATAGTTATGCATTCTCTAAAGTTTGGCCAGGTGTGAGTCTGCGCATTCACCACAGCCCATTGCATAAATAAATGTCTCTGATGAGGGATGATAGTTGTCCTAATGGACAGGTACAAGCCTGAATATTTAGAAGGCAGCTTGATGCCATGTAGTTTTGACAAAACAATGGAGCCTATTGTGTGGAATCAACACATCAGCCATTAACTCAGAGTCACAATACTGTATCAGGGCTGCATTAAGGAAAGAAATAAAAGCACTTCTACTTGGAGTCCTTCAACCAAGAGCAAGTCCAGGTTTGGATTTTCTACTTCATGCTCCCTATCTTCTCCCATCTGTCTGGTGCATGACTCTCAGTCTGTGCCTGTGTGAAGAAATCTGTCTGTTGCTGTCTCTGTTTTTTTTTTTTAATCTGAGTCTGTGCCTGCCCTATGTCTGTGTCCATCTGTCCCTGTGGCTGTCCCTGTGTGTGAATGTGAGTGCCCCTTTTGTTGTGCTCTCTTTTATTGACTTCCCAGGAAGAATCACATTGGGAAGGAGTGGGATACTTTACAGAAATCATGGAGTCTTACAAGGGATTAAGCCAATAACTTCAACTGACAGCAACTCACCCAGACAACAAGCAGTATTTTAAACTCCAATGTTTAACCAGCAATGCTGCTGTGTTCAATAGTTTGGGTGGATATTCATTGAAGAAGAGTGTTTTCAACCTCTATGTTTGCTATATCCCGCAAATGACACACATGAATTGTTCTGGATTGGGCCATAGAAGAGAACATAATAGGATTGCAGTTAAGTATTAGTTTAGGTTGTAAAAGTTGATTATGTGGGAAGTCCAAGGAAAGTAAAGGTGATTGTTACATCGTTCTCTTAAAAGTGGGTTTAGCGATCAGTTTGTGTACACAGTAGGGCTCACAGTCAGTGGGAGGTGTGGGGAAAGAAGCATCTGGTTTACTGCCATTCTGGAGCCCCCAGGCATCTGTTTCTTGAGGGAGCAGAGAAGGCAAGTTGCAAGGAAAAAATAGATTATTAACACCTGCACTGTGACTGCCAGAAAAAATCTTGGTTGTACTGACAAAGTAGAATGCACAAGGCAGAAGAACAGATACACCCTTCAATTGGACATCTTGGGAAACTGGAGGGTGGAGAGTCCCCACTGCTGAACAGATCATGTATCCTGCATAGGTGGCTGCTTGAGCCTGAAGAGATGGTACCAGCTTTGTTGTCCTAGGAGCCTGGCAATCAAAGGGATGCTGAGGATCACAGTGTAGGATTTTGTCCACCTGGTCTCAAGAGACTTAAGTGCTAGGAGTTTGAGGAGTACTTGGTTCCCCCAGGGTGCATGGGGCAGGCTCAGGGGCAGTTAGATCTATTGGTATGGGGGCAAGGAGATAGCTACCAGCATGTGAATGGGAAGGGACCTTAGAAGGACAAGGTAAGGGAGGTACCCAGCCAGTGAAGGAGTTTGGGCTGGAAGGTCGGTGATTGGGGAGGATGGATCTTCCATAAAAGGAGCTCAGAAGGGCTTAGACCTGTAGGAGAGCATGGGGTGGCTCAGAGGAAGGTAAAGGCAATGAGGAGATGCCCTTGTCAAAGCCAAGATAACCTGAGTTCATTGGAGAGCTTGGTGAGGGGTTATTTGGTGAATCCATGGGCCCCCTCCACATTTCATGAGGATTTTGGATAATAGGGGATGCGGATGTTCCAGGAAATGTTGAGAGCTTACAACATGAGCTCCATGACCCTGGAAGAGAAGGCTGGCCTATTGTCCATTTGTATGGTCTTGGCACGCCAATTCAAGGGATGATGTGTTCCAGGAGTACTTGAGCTACCACATCTGCTGTTTCCCTGGATGTGAAGAAGGCTTCTATCCATCCTGTGAAGGTCTCAACGAGAGTTAGGAGATAATGGCGTTTGGCTGAAATCAATCTGCCAGTTGTCACTTCATTGGTGTCCTCAAAGTTGCTGTAGACAATGATGTGTCTGGAAGACCCCTGCAGGTTGGCCGTGCCAAAAGTCTGGCAGGAGGAATGAATCTGTGAAATACAAGCTTAAAGATGGGTGGGGTCAAAGAGGGGCTCTAAGAAATGGAACAGTGTTTTGGGCCTACATATAAAGTCTGGTGAATGTCTGAAATGATGGACAATGCCAGCACCTGAGGGAGGATGAGGCAGTTATTGAAGTAAAACCATCCATCCTTTGTCTGCATGACCCCAATTTTCAGGAGTTTGTCATTCTCCTCTGGTTGATAACAGGGCTGGTAGGAGAGTACCAAAAACAAAATATATTCTGTTGATCCAGAGGTGCTGGAGGCCTGTCGGTGGGCTAATGAGTTTGCCTTGGCATTGACTAAGGCCACTGGGTCCTTAGAGGACTGGTTTCCCCTGCAGTGAATTATGGCTACTTCTCCAGTTAGCTTGGCAATAAGGGGACCATTAACTATGGGAGTGCCCTTGGTAGTGAGGAAGTCACTTTCCCTCCAAAGGACAGATGGGCATGGGCTATTAAAAAGGCATATTTAGAGTCAGTATATATGTTAGCCCATTGACCCTTGGTGGGTCACTTCAAATGTTTTAGTGGAAGTGATCACTGCATATGCTGACTGGTGGTTTCTTGATCTGTCTATAAGAGAGCTTCCCTCAACAAAGATGGTAAGTTGGGTGTTTGCAAGGGGTTGGTGTAAGAGACCAGGCCAGGATAAACATAAGACCTCTACAGCCTCTGAGCAGGAGTGAGAGGAAGTACCAAAGGAAGAAGCAACAGAAAGGAGGCTTGCAGCGTTTAGGGCAAGGATGAAGGTCAATATAACTGGGGGGGTCTAGAAACAGTAAGTGAAAGATTTGGACCTGTGATTGTCCAAAGAGAATGAGAGAGGGGTGCCTCATAATGTCTGAGAGGCAGTGGGGGGAGTATACCAGGATTGACTGGAACAGGGTACAAGGTGTGGAAAATGATACATTTCAGAAAATGTGTCAAAACCTGGTCAATTTCAAGTTTTAAAGAAGAAGGGAATGTAGCCTGAAGTTTTCCTGTATTCTGCCCAGTCTTGCATCCACTAGGTCCTAAGTAAACACACAGAGGCTTATATTAATTACAAACCAAATGGCCTATGGCTCAGGCTTCTTGCTAGCTAACTCTTACAACTTAACTCAACCCATTCTAATTGAGCTGTTTGCCATGTGTCATTGTGGCATTACCTGTCTTCCGTTACATCTTGCTACCCTGGCATCATTTATCCTATATTTGTGAGTGTAAAGTTTCATATCTAATTTTCCTTTTATCCTAAACAAGGAAAACTGTTATTATAACTATCTAGTCTTTAAAAACTCCCTCAAAGACCTCAGAAGAATATAATATTATCTGAGTAAATGGGAAGTATATTGTAAGCAAGTTCCAAAATTCTAGAAATAACAGAGACATCTGGCTGTCTGGACAGTCACCCAAAGTTCCTCTGTATCATTGGGGAATGTATCTTCAGCCCACAGGCCTAAGAGTCTCTGGCATATTTTTCAGTGAAGCAGGAAATTTCAAGGACTTGTCTGCCTAATTGCAAAGTTCATCAGTCACTTTCCTGTGTTCTGCAGAATGTCTCACAGTTTCTTCTGCAAAGCATGGTCCTGGAGGATCATCCCTCCTTGTTTTGGCAAAGTTCAGTGGTCACATTCCTATGGGTCCTGCATGTGCAGTTTATACAATATACTCTCAAGCACTTCAGGCAAGAGCAGTTTCTTGCCCCAATCTTTTCCATATTATAAGCAAACTCCATAATGAGTTTCTTAACAATGCCCATCATCCTCTTTGAAGTAATTGATGCTGCCAAGAACAGACATGTCTCACTGTCCTCAAAAGTCTAAGTTCTTAAAATATTTTAAATGCCATGTTTTGTAAGTTTTGAAGTGTTTGAAGATTACCTATGTGATTGAAATATGTTTGCATATCTATCAAACCTAACTAACATGAATATAAGTTTGATTATTATAAATGACTATTAATTTATATTTCTTAACTATACATTATATTTTTAAATGAACTCTAAAATCATAACCTTAAGCAAGAGTAGAAATATACATATAATATAACAAAACTAACATTAAATTTACATCAATAAGCCAAAATTCATACTAATGAAAAATATCTAAGAATAGTTCTGGGTTTTTTGTATTAAAGTAGATTCAATAATCTACTCTTTTATCATTTCTCTATCATATCCTCTCTTCTCCTTTTAGAAAGAGATCTCTCAATTTAACTCCTTTGTTTAGTCTTTTTTTTACCTATGACCAATAACAGTTTGTAACCAACTCCCCTTAAATGAAAATAAATATTTACAATTTTTGTAATATTTGGGCATAGTTTTGTAATTTGGCCATAGTTTTCTATACTACATCCTGCTGATTGGGGCCACTGGTAACCTTATGTGGCTCCTGAGACAATTTAGAATTATAGTCAAGTCCTGAGTGGAATAGTCTGTGAGTCTTCATCATCTCAGCCAGTTGCCTTGAAGCTGTTCTGGATATTGAATCATCTGAAGACCTCTCAAGGGGTCTTCCCTTATGGAACCATATTAACTTGGAAAAAATTCACAGCTCCTCATCTTCTGTGGAAACAAAAGCAGAGCTCTTTTCCAAAGCAACATATCCTTAGACCCAAATTTTTAAGTCAAGATACCTTTAAAGTACACATATTGGTTTAACTTTGTAACCTCTACAATCAAATGACTCTTTGCAGTTAAAAAAAATCCCAAAGACAATGCAATATTATACAGTATGCAGACTCTCTGTATAATTTCCATCTTTACATGGCTTTTTTAAAAAATGTTTCAAAGGACTTTTTCTACCGTTTTTTTTTCTCTCCCAAGCTTACCTATATTTTTAAACACACTGTTACCTACTTAGAGGATTTTCCCATCTGAATCTGTTTTATTTTGCACCTTTAATTCTTTCCTTACTGGAAGAGTTTTTAAATTGCTAAGCTGCACATCTTTGACTGCTGGTTCTGCCCCATTCATCTTTTCAACAAGGCACGACAATGAGTTAAGCTTACCTCCCCAATTCTGGGAAGCAGTATGTGTAGAGCTGTGTCCTTAAGTCTGCAGCTGTGCTCTCAAGCCCACAGGGAGAGGCTAGGAGAATCCTCTCTCTATCATGACCTGTGGGAGAGACTGTAAAAATCCACCATGCTGCTTAGCCTATGGCAGCTGGTGGACAGGTCCATTTCTGAGCTGCTGATGGCATTAGATTGTAAGACTAGGAAGCCCAGTGTGGCTTTGTTTTTGTGTATTCAGAATCTATTTTAAGCTTTCTCAGGTCTGTGTGAATTCACGACAGATAGTAGGTGCCATTCGTAAACAGAATAATCTTTCCTGCCCCTCAATACCCAAATAACCAGTCAGAGGCTTAATATTAATTACAAATCAAATGGCCTATGGCTCAGGCTTCTTGCTAGCTAACTCTTACAACTTAACTCAACCCATTCAAATTAAGCTGTTTGCCATGTGTCTTTGTGGCATTACCTGTGTTCCATTACATCTTGCTCCCCTGGCAGTGCTCATCATCCCTCTGACTCCACTTTTCTTCTCCTTGTCTTTCTGCTTGGATTCCCCATCTGGCTCCATGCTGTAGATGGAGAATTTCTCTCCAGCTCCCAGCAAGTCCCGTCAGTCCCTGAGCCCACTTATAAAATAAACACACAGACTCTTACATTATTTGAACTGCTTGGCCATTAGCTCAGGCCTATCATTGTCTAGCTCTTATTCTTATATTTAGCCCATTTCTATTAATCTATACTTTGCCGCGTGCTTTGTGGCTTATTAGTACCATATATTTTTCTGGTCCTGGAGGGGGCTCCAGGCAGTCTCTTCCTTCCCTTCCTGTTTCCTCAATTCTCCTCTCTGTTAGTCCTGCCTATACTTTCTGTCTGGCTACCGGCCAATCACTTTTTATTTATACAGAGTGATATCCACCACACTTCCCCTTTTCTTCATTTTCAAAAAGGAAGTTTTTGACATTAACATAGTAAAATTGCAAATAACAAAACAATTATCAAGCAAGAATTGCAGTTACAATATTAAAGAAAATATTCTACCTACCATATATTTGTGAGGTTAAGGTTTTATATCTAACTTATCTTTTATCATAACTAAGGAAATGTGTAACTCTCTAGCTTCAACTATATCAAAGACCTCAGAAGGATATAATATTACCTGAGAGATGGGAGGATGCAAGCAACTTTCAGGAGTCTTGCAGTGTAGACAGAGACAGCTGACAGCCTAGACAGTCACTTCATGTTCCTTTGTTAAGTTTGGGCATCTGTATTTAGTCCACAGGCCTGGAGTCTCTTGGTCATTTTTTTCAGTGTCCTGTAAAATTTCTAGGAGTTTTCTCTGTGAAGCAGGCACCTGAAGGACCATTTTGTCAAGCAAAGTTCAGTGGTCATCTTTCTATGGGTCCTGTAGGTCCAGTCGATCAAGCAGTCCAGGCAAGAACAGTTTCTTGCCCAAATGGCTATTTTTGCCAAGGTGAATATAAATTCCATATGGAGTGTTTTCAAATCCCATCCTCCTCTCTGAAGTAAATCTGGTGCTGTCAGGAGCAGACATGTCTCACTGTCCAGAAAGTTCACATTTTAAAAAAAAATTTAAATGCCATATTCTGTAGGTCTTTGACGTATTTGAAGATTACCTGTCTCTCTGAAATATATCTATGTATACCTAGAAGACTTAGCTAACATGGCTATAAGTATGATTATCATAGATGACTAACTATTAATCTGTTTGTCTAAACTATCCATTACTACCTAAATGAGTTACATAAACATAATACCTCAAACGAGAATAGAAATATATATATACAGTATAACAAAATTAACTTTAAAATTTTATCAATGAGCTAAAATCTATACCAATGTAAAACATTTCAAACAAGTTGCTCTTTAAAATTAGGTTCATTAATCTACCCTTTCATCCTATCATATCTATATCATATCTCCTTTTCTTCTTTAGAAAGAGATCACATTTATAATAAACCTGATTTAAATAAAAATATTGATTTTTTCCTGTCCCACACCAGAGGGCTCTTCTGATATGGGACAAAAGAATCTTTTAACCTTTTATTTTAGAAATATGTTTGGGTTTAGAGAAGGAATGAGCCAATTCCATCTCCAAAGGGGTCATGGTATATTTGAGAATTTGGGGACGTTGCTTCTCTTACTACTTCCTGCTAGAGTTGTAGTAAATTGTAGCTAGAGTTTTCCTGCCTGGCCCACAGTCAGGACAAATCTCTCTCACCCGCCAGTCCCACAGCCACTCAGACCCAACCAAGTAAACACAGAGACTTATATTGCTTACAAACTGTATGGCCGTGGCAGGCTTCTTGCTAACTGTTCTTATATCTTAACCCATTTCTATAAATCTATGCTTGCTACATGGTTCGTGGCTTACCAGCATCTTCACATGCGGCTTGTCATGGTGGCGGCTGGCAGTGTCTCTGACTCAGCCTTCCACTTCCCAGAATTCTTCTCCTCCTTGTCCCACTTATACTTCCTCCTGCCTGACTACAGGACAATCAGTGTTTTATTTACTAACCAATCAGAGCAACACATTTGCCATACAGAACATCCCACAGCAGAAAATTTTAGGATTATGGGTAGTCCATGAGGGTGTGTCATCTGAGCCAGTTGCCTTGAAATGGTTCTGGATGTTGGATCATCTGGGCCATGGTGTCATCAGAGAAAATTCAGGTAATCTTGGCTGGTCAAACCTGTTATATCTTAATCTGAAACAAATTCATAGCCTCTGGCTTTCTGTGGAAACAAAAGCAGATACTCCTTTCCAATGCAACATATCCTTACATCCAAATTTTGAATTCAAGGTACCATTAAAGTATACATTTTGGCATAAATCAACAGCTTTTACAATAAAATGTTTTTCTTTAGTTACCAATATCAAAGACAACATAATCCAGATTCTCTGTGTGATAGTCAGCTTTATGTGGCTTATTACCTTTTCTGTTTCTTTAAAGACTATTTTTTAAACTGTTTGTTTATGTAACTCTGTATAATCCTTTTTCTCACTCTTTCAAGCCTACCTACATCAGTCTTATGGTGAACCTATTGCTTGAAACTGCAGCATTCCAAGACTGAAACAGCATTATTGCTGCTTGCTCTGCCCAATTCAGCTTCCCAACATGGGGGTGGTACATTTTCCACCAGCTCTGAGAGCCATCAACTCTCAGAAATAGTGGGTCTATGCTTCTATCAAAGCAGTGTGTAGCCCAGAAACCTCTTTTTGTTTTGTACTAGCAAAGGCTAAATCTGCCACGCAGCTTAATGTGCCACTTGCAGAGGCCTCATTCCCACCATACTGCAGGTGGAGAGTGCACACCAGGAACCCGACATAGTAGATAGTAGCTCAAACACGCAGGTTGCCTCTACCTTGAAAGAGACAACTAGAAACAGTTTTTAGCTCTGTTTTGGAATCTTTTTACTCAGGTTTTAGGTGGAAACTCTTGCCAACCCATTGGGCACCATTTGTAGCTTGAGAATTTCTCTCCAGCTCCCACCAAATCCAGCCAGTTCCAGAGCCCACTTATAAAATATACACACAGACTCTTACATTATTTAAACTGCTTGGCCATTAGCTTAGGCCTATCATTCTTACTCTTATATTTAGCCATTTCTATTAATCTATCCTTTGCCACGTGGCTCATGGCTTATTAGTACCATATATTTTTCTTGTCATGGAGGGGGCTCCAGGCAGTCTCTCCCTTCCCTTCTTGTTTCTTCAATTCTCCTCTCTGTTAGTCCTGCCTATACTTTCTGTCTAGCTACTCACCAATCAGTGTTTATTTATACAGAGGGATATCCACAGCACTATGCTGCCTTGCCATAAGACATAGCAGCTTCTTTGTTAACCAATGGTAGCAACACATATTCACAACATATAGAAAGACCACCCCACAAAACAAGAATGAGCTTATTTTGACCTTGCTACAAGATAGCTTTTAATCTTAAGATGAAGTCAGGTTGGCCCATCACTTAACCACAGAAGAAGAGGCTATAACCCCCTTTTTGTATCCTTCTCGAGTTGAAAGCCAAATCCTCATGGCTAACGCTTCCAGGTTCTTCTGCTTGCTGGGGCTGAAATATTGCCTTTTCCTTGAATTCAATTTGCATAAGCTTTCTCTTGTTTAGGTCTAGGAAAGCCCTCAGTCCTTTTCCTTTCACAGGTTTCAGGATTAGCTGAATAACGTCTTGCCCTGAGGTTACCACTCCCTTTCTTCCATTTAACACTGTGCTTTACTTTTAACATTTAATCTCCTTGAGCACAAGACTTGGCCCCAACATTACATTTTTCTGGTACTTCTTTTCTCCTCAAATGGTACATTTTGTATTTCTCCTTATCCTGTTTGCTACTTTTTAATTGTGGATCTACATTAGAATGATAACTAATAACCATATGATCTGGAAAGTTCCCTATCTATCTCTCTCTGTGTCTCTCTCTGTGTCTCTCTCTGTCTCTCTCTCTGTCCCTCCTCTCTCTGTCTCTCTCTCTCCCTTCAAACTCTACCCCCTCATTGAGTCTCTAACAAATAAAGTGCCCAAAAAGCCCAGTTCTGCTTTCTTAGTGACTACTGCAACTTCCTCCCTTATTTCTGCCAGCTGCCAAAGTCCCTGCCACATTTAGGCACAAATTCCATTTGTGGCAGACATGTCATCACCCCTTGCCTACAACCTATAAAGTTTCCCTGCTTTTGTATGTAGATGTGCTTCCTCTGGCCTCAATGTCTGGAACTGGAGAACTTGCCCAGATGTTGCTTTGCTCAAGAAAACATGTTATAATTTTTCAATTTGGCTTGATCTGACTTTCTATGTTGGCAGAGAAACCTATTATGGGGAGGGGGCAGAAAATCTGTTACTTAGGACAAGGACAAAAAGCAGCCACATTCTTTAGCAAAGTATCCCAAGAATGGTCTCTAGGATAGCCTATAATATTTTCCTCCTAAACTTTGGAGCTTGGACACCACAGTCAAAATTGCCCTTAGCACTTCTGTCTTCCATGCTCTTACTAGAATGGCCCATTAAGCCCCATTTAAAGAACTGAACTGTTTTTGTACTCTGAAATCCCAAAGTCTTTCATATTCTTCCAACAAGTAACATTGAAGGTTTTTGCACCCACAGATCTCTAGGGTAACCAGGAACGTTAAGCCCACAAGATTGTCCTCTCAAAAGACAGGATTGATTCCAGTTCTTCCATCCAGAAATCTGGGAATTGGAGGCAATTAACAGCCTAGTGGTCTGCATTATCTATTGGTCCAATCCATATCAAGCTTCTACAACCAGGACCTGAGATACCTAATAGCGCAAATGACTTCAACATTACCTTTATGACCAAGAACAGGCCAGATCCTTCCCTAGACCTTAAGCTAATACAGGTAGCCTATCTCTGGAACTCGTCTTCTTGGATGAAATGACATTTACTTTAAGTTGAGTTTCAATGTAATTATGCCTCATTATACACCAGGGATAGTATTACATTGGGCAAATATTTTGTCCCCAAATTGTGCTGTTTAAACATGCAGGCAATAAACCACCTGACATTAGACTCCAAAGTTTGATCAAAACTGATTAAGTCAACCTGAGCCAAGTTTTCATTCTCATCTCTCTGCAGTTCTTTTCTCTGTCTGCCATGATGCTTGCAGGATCCCCTCACAGCATGATGAGACTTAACATAGCAATACCCTCTCCTGGTACCAACTTCTGCCTTAGTTACTATTCTATTGCAATAAAGAGACACTATAACTAAGGCAATTCTTATAAAAGAAATCATTTAATTAGGAGATTGCTTAGAGTTTTAGAGGGTTAGTCCATGTTCATCATGGCAGAAAGCAGACAGACATGGCATTGGAACTGTAGTGGATAGATTTACATCCAGATCCACAGGCATTGGGCGTTGGGGAGGATGAGAGAGATAGAGATATGTGTGGGAGGGTGGGGAGAGAGACAGAGAGAGAAAGAGGAGAGAGAAAGAAAAACAAACAGAGACAGAGAGAGACAGACAAACAGAGAGACAGAAATACTGGCCCTGGCATGGCATTTGACCTCTCAAGACCTACCAGAAATAACACACTTCTTCCAATAAGGTCAATACTATGTCAACATGGCTATGCCTTCTAATCCTTCTTGAAGAGTTATACTTCCTGATGAGCAAGAATGTAAATACATGAGCCAATTGGGGCTATTCTCATTCAAACCATCACACCCTACAACTATGAGTGTAAGGGTAGTACAATTGTTGCCTTGTATCCTATTTAAGAAACAGAGGACACAGACTTGTGGAGAAGACAGAAGAGGTAGAAGCTGGATTTGGTAGGGTCTGGGAGTGGTTATGATGAAAATATACTAGATGGCATTCTCAAAGAATTAATATATTGCATTACAACTGAATCTCAGTGGAAATATAGAGAATAAAAAATTGCCAGATTAGTACAATATATAAAAAATTAACATTATGAAGTGGAAGAGGAAGTTTATTTGGAGGAAAATTTAAAGGTGAATCATGAGAGAACATAATCACAACCTAAAAATTTTTATTAATTACTTTTTCATATGAAATGTTTTGCACATCCTCTTACTTTTCTTTGGCCATCTCCACCTCCCTATCCATTCATAGTCTTTTTTTTCTGTTTCTTTTTAAAACTTTAAAATCCCTACATCAAAAAACCAGTAATCAAAACAAACAAAAAAATCCAATCAGATGAAAAGTGACTAACCCCCCCACACACACAATCAAATCCCACCCAAAACTGGATGTCAACATACAGAAGATTATAAATAGATCCATATCTGTCACCATACACAAAATTCAAGTCCAAGTAGATCAAAGACCTCAACATAAATCCATTTACTCTGAACCTGATAGAAGAGAAAGTGGGAATGCATTGGCACCGGAGACAAATGTGGTGGTACTGTATTCCCCAAAATATTGTGCACGCTAATAAACTTATCTGTGGTCAGAGAACAGGACAGCAACAATATCAAACATAGAGGATAGGCAATGGTAGCACACGCCTTTAACCCTAACATTCCAGAGGCAGAAATCCCTCTGGATTTCTGTGAGTTCAAGGCCACATTGGACACAGCCAGGCATGGTGACACACATCTTTATTCCAGGGAGTGATGGCAGAAAACAGAAAGATATATAAGGCTCGAGGACCAGAAACTATACACATTTGGCTGGTTTAGCTTTTAGGCTTCTAGCAGCAGTTCAGCTGAGATTCATTTGGGATGAGGACTGACAGGCTTCCAGTCTGAGGAAACAGGATCAGCTGAGAAATTGGTGAAGTGAGGTAGCTGTGACTTGTTCTGCTTCTCTGGCATCCAGCATTCACCCAATAACTGGCCTCAAGTTTGTTTTTTATTAATAAGACCCTTTAAGATTCTGCTACAGACAACTTCCTAAATATAACACCAGTAGCACAGACACTGAGAGCAACAATTAATAAATAGGACTTCCTGAAACTGAGAAGCTTCTGTAAGGCAAAGGACATAGACAATAAGATAAAAGGCACCTACAGAATGGGAAAAGATCTATACCAACCCCACATCTGACAGAGGGCTGATCTCCAAAATATATACAGAACTCAAGAAACTAGCCTGCAAAATATCAAATAATCTAATTTAAACATGGGCTACAGAGCTAAACAGAAATTCTCAATAGAAGTATTTCAAATGGCTGAAAGGCATTGTGGTTGTTTGCACAATACCTGTACAACATCAATCCAGTCAAATTCCAGCATATATGGAAGAGAGACTCGTGGCCTCATCCCTAGCTGAAAAGCCTAGCATCTGAAGGCTGCTGACATGGGAGGTCAGTGTTTTTCAGGAAATTGGCACCTGGTACGTTGACTATGATCCAGTGGAACATCCCAAATCAATGCACCCAAGAAAGCATTGATTGGACAGAGTGGGATGCGAAAAGAGGACAAGAACTTGAGAAGGGGTTTTGTAGGGGTAGTTCTAAGAAGGATTGGAAGGGGAGTAGAGAGTGGTTATGTTCAAGATACATTGAATAAATATACAAAATTCTTGAAGAATGAAATTTTTTAAATCTTTAAAAAAAATAGTAGCTGGAGCGAGGGCTCAAAAGCTGAGAGCACATCTGGTCTGGCACAGCCCAGTCCCAACGAGTTTGCCTTTGTTCATTTCAATCAGTGCCCTTCACATAATGAACCATATCTGAGAGGAGAATGGCTTTCTGGAGTTTTGTGTGTCTTAATAAGAATCATTAAATCTGAAGGTGGTCTTTGGGACCTCAACACAAAAGCCACAGATCACTTAATCACAAGAAATAATAGGTATTTTTCTTGTCAGTTCAACCTCTCCTGGAGAACACAAAGAATGTGAGTTGAGCCAGGTGGTGGTGGTTCACGCCTTTACTCCCAACACTCTGGAGGCAGAGCCAGACAGATCTCTGTGAGTTCGGGGCAAGCCTGGTCCACAGAGCGAGATCCAGGACAGGCACCAGAACTACATGGAGAAACCCTGTCTTGAACACACAACAAAAGAATGTCAGTTGATCTTTCTTATTGAATTTGAAGATTTCCCTTCCCCTAATTCCAAATCCTCACACCATCCTTCAAGTTCTCACCATACTCAGAAATGGACAGAGAGAGACCTTTGTGATAACAGACTGTCTTTGTCAACTTGACTGGACTGAAACAAGTGCCTAGAAAATGTATACAGCACACCTCTGTGTGTCTGTGAGCACATTTTCAGAGATAATTCCATCATGAGGACCCTAACCTAATGAATGCATCAGTCCCTTGACGGTTCCTACTATGACGGCTGTATTGGAAAGTGGTCAAAAGGAGGAGGCAGGGGATAGTTGAAGGAAGTAGTCACAAGTAGTGTGTCTTGGAGAGCTGTGTCCCGTCCTAGTAACTTCCCATTTCTCATGACTCTGTTTACTGACCACCATGAAGTGAGCTGCTCTGCTCTTCCATGCCTTCCCACTATAGAGAACTAAAGCCCTTTAGAACCATATCCCAAGTAATTCTTCCCTCCCTTAGGTTGTTCTTGCATTTGAAGCACACAAATGCAACAGTGATGAGTACACCTTGGAGACCTTTCATTCCTTCTCTTTTATCTCAGCAGCCCCTCGAGAAACCACACAGAACATGTATGTTCATCCCACAGTCAGTTAGGCAACAAATTGTCCCCAGGACCCCCCTCCCAGTCCCTTCTCTCCTCCCTGGGCGGAGCTGGAAGCTTCTCACATGACACTCTCATTACCTCCCCAACCCCTTGATGCCCCCTTTTCTTGTGCCATGAGTGACTTGTAGGGCTTCCCCAGGCTGGGAAGGGTCAGCTCAGCCTTGTTCAGCTCCAGCTCCTGTTGGTACAAATGCTCAATGACGGCCACTTCAATTGAGTCTCCTAGTACATTGGTCATAGTATGCAGCCAGTCACTGGTGGAGGAAAAATAGATTAATGGGAGGGGGTGAAAGGCTCCTTCAAGAACCCAGAGTAGACTAGAAGGGCTTCTAGGCTAATTCACAACCACATGATCTAGAACAGGCCCTGCTCTTCCTCAGATTTCCTTCCTAACAACATCATTCCTTATATCCTCAGAACTCTTCTTTAATTTGTGACTCGTGTTTCTAAATATGACTAACCTAAAAATGATTAGATATGAGAGCCTGATGTAGATGGTTAGAGATTAGAATCTGATCTAGAGTGTTAGACATTCGGATCTGATTCAGACTGTTATACATGTGCATCTAATGTAAAGTATTAAACATGAGCATCTGTAGATGTAACCAACAGTCTTATTAAATAAGAAACACAGAACCAATGCAAAGAAGAAAGTCAAGAGGTCAGAGCTAAGAGCTAAAAACCTTACCCTTCCTCTCGCAGTGGTCCTACCTCTCCAAAAGAGACCTACTTCCTATGTCTGTCTTTTTTTATAGAGTTTTTGTTCTGCCTTCTCATTGGTTGTAAACACAACCACATGACCTCCTAGTCACTGCCTGTCTGTACAGAACTCCAGGTCTTCTATGGTTGGTATTGAGATGAAAGGCGTGTGTCTCCAATGCTGGATGTATCCTTGAACACACAGAGATCTACCTAGCTCTGCCTACCAAGTGCTAGGATTAAAGGTGTGTGCCACTACTGCCCGGCTTTTGCTATGGCTCTAATAGCTCTGACTCTTGGGCAACTTTATTTATTAACATACAAATAAAATCACATTTCAGTACAAATAAAATATCACCATAAGCATCTCTTGCAGATTATTAAACATGAGCATCTGACACTGATTATTAAACATGAGCATCTGATGCAGTGTATTAAACATGAGCATCTGATGCAGAGTATTTAACATGAGCATCTGGTGTAGGCTTATTAGGTACAAGTGTCTGGTGCAGACTATTAGATATGACTGTTTGATACAGACTGTTTGACATGAATCTATGTAGGTGTGGAGCAGGCTGGGATTGTTCAAATGGAACTTTAGTCCTTCTGTACAAATGGGACTTAGTCTTGCTCACAGTACCTACATTGGAATGAAAATTAGCATTTTATGTAAATTCCATGTTATAAGAAAAGAAATGAGAGAGGGAAAAATGGTGAAAGGGGGTAGTGATGTAGGAAGTATAAAGAGGAAGAAAGAGAGAGGAGAGAAAGAAAGAAGGAAAAAAGAAAGAGGGAGAGGGGGAGGAGGGAGGAGGGAGGGAGTGAAGGAAGGAAGGAAGGCAGGAAAGAAGAGAGGGAGGGAGGCAGGGAGGGAGAAAAGAAGGGAGGGAATGAGACAGGTGGAGAAAAGGGAGGGAGAATGGAAGAGAAGAAAAGGACAGAGGGAGGAGAAGGAAGGAAACAAAGGGAGGAAGGAAAGAAAGCAAGAGAGGAGGGGGAGGAACAGGGTAGGGGTGGCTCCTCCCTGCTTATAGATTAGGAGTCACTGTCTTCAGGTGTGCGCCCTCCCACAAGCCTACTAAGCTCCATGGCACAGTCTCACAGCAAGACACACAAATGGCTCTGCTGTGCTCAGTGGATCACAAACAGAAGACATGAATGTGGGGAGCAGAGTTGTAGGGAGGAAAGCTGACCGGGTGGGAAGGAGTTAGAGAGAGTGCAAAGTAACCAGAAAGCATTGCATACATGCCTGACCTGTCAAAGAACAAATTTAATTAGTGAAAAAGAACAGAGGAAAGACAGGAAGGAGAGAAGAGAGAGAACATATGCATTCATAGGGTTCAGTGCAAAAATCCACCAAAATTCTTTTGTCCATCATCACAGGTGATCGTATAAGTCAAAATTCTTCACTATTTAACGCAGCAGGTAACTTGTGTTTTCTTTTCACTTCTAAAATTCTTCAGAAGTAAGATTTCACTAAGGAAAAAACCGTTTAAAATTTTTGAGTTAAAAAATATTTGAACACTTTTGTATGATTTTTGTATGAAATGGTCTGACAAGGAGTGGGGGAGGGGCTGATAGATGGAGACCACCTTTTCAGAATTCTCCTCACCCTGTGTCCCAAAGATAATAAATCTATGGGCTTGGAGTCCAAAGCCATCACTAACATACCATCCCAATGCCTCCCTAAACCCCTCAAATCCTACAACCATGTCCTTGCAGAATCCTTCATAAAAGTTATGAGAAGAGCCCAGGGTCAAAGCCAAGTCACACTCACAGGAACCAATCCACAGCTATGATCAGCATGATGTCGTCTGTGGGCAGGCTGATGGATGTGAACACAATCACCATGGTGACCAGTCCTGCCTGGGGGATGCCAGGTGCTCCTACACTAGCAGTTGTGGCTGTGATGTTGCGGGAATTCAGGAGGAAAGAGAGAACAGAAGATTGGAAGATCGGGAAGGGAAGGGCACCTTAAGTTAAATTCCCAAGCCAACACAGAAAGAAAAATATTCCATGAGCTCTCTTTGGATGTGAAACTAAATTTAAAAAGTTGAAGTCACAGAAGCAAAAAGAAGAAACTGTGATGCTGGGCAGATGGGCTGGGAGTTGGGGAAATGTCTCTCAAAGGGTACAAGATGTCTAGATACCACATGAATGGCTTCCAGAAATCTAATGTATGGTGTGGAGGGTGTGGCTAATGATGCCGTGTTTGTATTTCAAAGAGAATAAACCTGAAGTCTCTTCTCACTATCAGCAAAGAGAAAGAGAACCGAGAAAGGGAGAGGAGAAGAGGAGGACTGACAGAGAGAGAAAAAGAGAAGGAAGGGAAGAAAGGAGAGAGGAAGGGAGGGGAAAATAAGGAGGAGATGAGAAAATAAGAGGAGAGAGGAGACACAGGCAGCAGAAGAGGGTGTGGGGGAAGGAAGGAAACCATAGGAGACAAATGAAATAATCAGCCTGACTGTTTTGATCATCTGCAGAGTGCACAGGTAGCAAATCATCATGAAACACATCTTCAAATACACACAACTTTTGTCAGCTGTCATTCAAGAAAGCTGCGGCTGGAAAAGGAGAGTTGTTTATTAAGAAGGCAAATACAGATGAGATACGGTGCATTCAGGGTGGTATGACCATAGGCAAATGGAGAGAAACTCAACGCAATTCCACTAAATTCAGGAACGAGTCATGTCTGTCCGCTTTCCCCATACTTATTCAATATAATTCTTGAAGTTCTAGCCAGAGCAATAAGACAACATAAGGAGATTAAGGGGATACAAATTGGAAAGGAAGAACTCAAGCTTTCCCTATTTGCAGATGACATGATACTATACTTAGGTGACGCCAAAAATTCCACCAAGGAACTGATACAGCTTATAAACACCTTCAGCAACATAGCAAGATACAAGATCAACTCAAAAACATCAATATCCCTCCTATAAACAATGGACAAAGAAGCTGAGAAGGAAATCAGGGAAACATCACCCTTTACAATAGCCACAAATGACATAAAATACCTTGGGGTAACACTAACCAAGCAAGTGAAGGACCTATATGACAAGAACTTTAAGTCCCTGAAAAAAGAAATTGAAGAAGATCTCAGAAAAGGGAAAGATCTCCCATGCTCATGGATAGGCAGGACCAACATAGTAAAAATGGCAATTTTACCAAAAGAAATCTACAGATTCAATGCAATCCCAATGAAAATATCAACACAATTCTTCACAGACCTGGAAAAAATAATACTCAACTTCATATGGAAAAACAAAAAACCCAGGATAGCCAACATAATCCTGTACAATAAAACAACCTCTGGAGGCATCACGATCCCTGACGTCGAGCTCTACTATAGAGCTACAGTAATAAAATCAGCTTGGTATTGGCACAAAAACCTACATGTGGACCAATGGAATCGAATTGAAGACCCTGACATTAATCCGCACACCTATGAACATATAATTTTTGACAAAGAAGCCAAAAGTATACAATGGAACAAAGAAAGCATCTTCAACAAATGGTGCTGGCATAACAGGATATCAACGTGTAGAAGGCTGCAAATAGATCCATATCTGTCACTGTGCACAAAACTTAAGTCCAAGTGGATCAAGGACCTCAACATAAATCCAGCTGCTCTGAACCTGCTAGAAGAGAAAGTAGGAAGTAGTCTTGAACACATTGGCATAGGAGATCACTTCCTAAATATAACACCAGTAGAACAGACAATGAAAGAAACAAGCAATCAATGGGACCTCATGAAACTGAGAAGCTTTTGTAGAGCAAAGGATACGGTCAACAAAGCAAAGCAACAGCCTACAGAATGGGAAAAGGTCTTAACCAACCCCACATCTGACAGAGCACTGATATCCAGAATATATAAGGAACTCAAGAAATTAGGCATCCAAACAACCAACAGTCCAATTAAGAAATGGTCTATAGAACTAAACAGAGAATTCTCAACAGAGGAATCTCAAATGGCTGAAAGACATTTAAAGAAATGCTCAACATCCCTAATCATCAGAGAAATGCAAATCAAAACAACTCTGAGATACCACCTTACGCCTGTCAGAATGGCTAAGATCAAAAACACTGAAGACACCTTATGTTGGAGAGGATGTGGAACCAGTGGAACTCTCCTACACTGCGGGTGGGAATGCAAGCTTGTACAACCACTTTGGAAATCAATATGGCACTTTCTTAGAAAATTGGGAATCAATCTCCCCCAAGATCCAGCTATACCACTCTTGGGCATATACCCAAGAAATGCTCAATCATACCAAAAGAGCACCTGCTCATCTATTTTCATATCAGCATTGTTTGTAATAGCCAGAACCTGGACATAACCTAGGTGTACTTCAACTAAAGAATGGATAAATAAATTGTGGCACATATACACAATGGAATACTACTCAGCAGAGAAAAACAATGACATCCTGAGGTTTGCAGGCAAATTGATGGATCTAGAAAAAATCATCCTGAGTGAGGTAACCCAGACTCAGAAAGACAAATATGGTATGTACTCACTCATAGGAGGATCCTAAATGTGGAACAAGGATGACTGGACTGCTGCTTACATCACCAGGGAGGCTACCTGGAAAACAGGGCCCTAAGAAAGACACGAGAATCACCCAATTACAGAGAAATGGCTGAGATCTAAATGAACAACCTGGACATGAGTGTGAGTGATGAAGGGAAAGGGTCAAGGGAAAGAGAGCCTGTGGGAATGGGAGATCCCACCTGAATCAAGAACAGAGAGGGAAAACAAGGAGTAAGAGACCATGGTAAATGAAGACCACATGAGAATAGGAAGAAACAAAGTGCTAGAGAGGCCCAAAGAAATCCACAAAGATACCCCCACAAT
Organism: Peromyscus maniculatus bairdii; assembly: GCF_049852395.1. Taxonomy (NCBI): domain Eukaryota; kingdom Metazoa; phylum Chordata; class Mammalia; order Rodentia; family Cricetidae; genus Peromyscus; species Peromyscus maniculatus. The sequence goes on along the minus strand of NC_134873.1, from coordinate 5,138,073 downwards.
AGACTGCTGGCAATGGTTGAGAGACAGCCGGAACTGACCTACTCTGGTGATGGGATGGCCAAATACCCTAATAGTCGTGCCAGAAACCCCATCCAACGACTGACGGATCTGGATGCAGAGATCCATGGCTAGGCCCCGCGTGGAGTTCCGGGATTCTAATTAGTGAGAAAGAGGAGGGTTTATATGAGTGAGAATTGTTGAAACCAAGGTTGGATAAAGCACAGGGACAAATAGCCAAATGAATGGAAACACATGAACTATGAACCAAAGGCTGAGGGGCCCCCAACTGGATCAGGCCCTCTGAATAGGTGAGACAGTTGATTAGCTTGGTCTGTTTGGCAGGCATCCAGGCAGTGGTACTGGGTCCTGTGCTCATTGCATGAGTTGGCTGTTTGAAACCTAGGGCTTATGCAGGGACACTTGGCTCAGTCTGGGAGGAGGGGACTGGACCTGTCTGGACTGAGTCTACCAGGTTGATCTCAGTCCTGGGGGCTCTGGGGAGGATTTGCCCTGGAGGAGGTGGGAATAGGGGATGGGCTGGGGGGAAGGAGAGGGATGCAGGAGGGGGGAGAACAAGAGAATCCGTGGCTGATATGTAGAACTGAATTGTATTGTAAAATAAAATAAAAGGGAAAAAAAGGCACATAGAGCTCACTACGTTGAAGGCCAGGACATTCCGGCCCCTCTTGGGTTTGAAGCCTATTTCTTTCTTGATTTAAGTTGTTTGTTTTGTTTTTTTATTCTCATATGTATAAATGTTTACCTGCATGTATGTTGTATACTGCATGTGTGCCTGGTGGTCATGGAGTCCATAAAAGAACATTGGGTCTCCTGGAATTGGGGTGATAAACATCAGTTATGTAAGTAGTGGGAACAAAACTAGGTCCTCTGTAAGAGCAGCAAGTTCTCTTAACTCCTGAGCCATCTCTCTGGCCCACGGAAGACCATTTCTTGCTCAGGTAATCTTTTTTAAAAATTAAAAAGCTAACGATCTATGTCAGTGGTAGAATACTTGTCTAGCAGGTATAAATCCTTGTTTCCACTTCTAGTCCCGCAAATTAATATGAAATTGAAAGTAGGATCTATGGGGTCACAGGTGGCCTATGTTAAAACTCCAGAATTAACTCCAATTACCCCCCCCAAAAAATGTAATATGTATTGTGAAGGCCCCTGAGTTTCCCAGCAAAGGCAGTAGTGCCCTCGAGATGCCAGCTCTCTCCTCAGTAGTTGAGGAAACCCCTTTCTAGCTTCTATAGCCATACACACAGAACAAGGGGAGATGATTAGCACAGAGGACAACTCTATCAGAATGGTGGTTGAGCAAATACTCAGACTGGTATTGAAGAATGGGACTTCAAGGGAGAAGACTCCATTCATGAGCTTTATACCTTGACATGAACTCAGAGCCTATCCTGCCTCATCAGGAGAATGGCAGACACATGCCTATCTTCTCATTGTGACAGAAAAGAGCCAAGGACAGTGCCTGTCTAGGCTTCTCCTCTGTTACTCAGATTTAAAAAAATGTGCCCAGAAGAAACTTGGGGAGAAAGGGTTTTATTTTAGCTCACAATTCCAGGTTATAGTCCATCATTGTAGAGAAGTCAAGGAAGGAACTTGAAGCCGTTAGCCACAACACATCCGCAGTCAAGAGCAGAGAAAATGTGTGCATACCTATGGGTCTGGTCTCTCTCAACTTTTAAACAACTCAGGAACCAAATCAAGGGAAGAAGTACTGCCCACTTTTAGGCTGAACCTTCCCACGTTGATCTCCAACAAACATACCCAAAGGACAATGGGCCCTTCTTGAGATTATCTCCTCAGGTGATTCCAGATTCTGCCAAATGTACAATTAAAACAAACCACCACATCACTAGTGGAGGAAAAGATTCCATTAGAAAAAGAAGTGTAGGGCCCTGAGAGATGGCTCAGTGGGTAAAGATGCTGTGCTGCCAGTTCTGACAAACTGAGTTCAGTCCCCAGGACCCGCATAGCAGAAGAGGAAAACTGAATCCTGTGAGTGGTCCTCGGACCTCCACATGTGCACTGTGACACACACACACACACACACACACACACACACACACACACACACACACAAGAGCACACACACGTGCAGGTGCACAGGCACAAATGTAATTTTTAAGCTCTTTTAAACCAAGTGGCTGGAGATAGTTCAGCAGCTAGGAGCACTTACAGCTCTTGCAGAGGACCCAAGCTCTATTCCTGGAACCCGTATCAGGCAGCTGCCTATAACTCCAGTTCCAGGGAACTTGAAGCCCTCTTCTCATCTTAGAAAACACCTTCACACAAGAGGTGAACACAGACTCAGGGAGACACATACAAAATAGAAAAAAATGTGAAGTGTAGTTTCTACTGACCATGTATAACACTCACATCCTTATAAGCCAAAATATTATTCCATTACCAGGAATGATGGCACATGCCTACAGTCCCAATTAGCCAGGTCAGAGAGAGAGGAGGAGGGAGAAAGGGAGAGAGGGAGAGAGGGAGAGAGGGAGGGAGGGAGGGAGGGAGGGAGGGAGGGAGGGAGGGAGGGAGGGAAAGAAAGATCATAAGTCAAACCATCTTAAGTCAGGATGTGTCTATGGAAGAAATTTCCAACGAAGAAAATACTTTCCTTCACAGTGTTTACATTTTCATTCTTGTATGATAGGCAGACAATAAGTAACATGGATGAGTAAAAAATCCCCCATGGATACAAATGCTGTGGAGCATCCTACATCCTTCATCCAAAATACTGGAAATCAGAAATATTGCACATGTTGCTTTGTTGTTTTTCAGATTTTTTGATATTTGCATATACATAATTTTATATCTTAGTTAGGAATGAGATGCAACTATAAACAGGAAATTTGTCAGTAGACCTTGTTCACCCAGCCTGTCCTATTCAGTTGATATTCATCGTCTCACCTGATTGTGGTAATCTGGCCCAGGTTGAGCTCATAGTTGTTGACTTGAGCAAAAAAGATGGCTGCCAAGGCCTCATAGAGTACAGTGCCATCCATGTTGACAGTGGATCCACAGGCAGCAGGAACCTGGTGATGGGTCAGTCCACACCCAGACCCTCCTCCAGGCATCAGAAAGTGATAGGCAGGGTTGCAGAGCTGGGGGAAGAGAGCTCTGGAGGCTGAGAATAGGGAGTTGAAGGATGGGGAGAGGGCAGTAGCAGCAAAGGGCCAAAGGAGGGCTCCCCTCTAGCACATGGAGAACAGGTTGGAATGTGAGCAAGGAGTAGAAAGTGGGAATTACAGTTGTGCATGGGGGAGTGGGACTCCTAATGCAGAGAGAACTCAGAGGTAGACATTCCCAGAGGAATGTCTCTTGACCCATTCACACCAAGATTTTATGACAGTCTATTCCAGATTGCTGACTTCCACACCGAAGCCTAAAGATGATGGCTAACTTCAATTATCAAGAACTGAACCAGGAACTACCTAAGAAGAGAGTCTCCATGGGTCACTATGTTTGGTCATCCTATGGGAATCATCTATGTGGGATTGTCTTAACTAATTCATATGAGAAAACCCAGCCAACGATGAGTGGTGCTATTCCCTAGGCAGGGGGTCCTGAACTATTTAACAGTGGAGAAACCAAGCTGAGCATATGCAAGAAAGCAGCAAACATGCATTTATTCTCTGTGCCTGAGTGTGATGTGACTAGCTGCCTCAAGTTCCTGTTTAGATTTCCCCACAGAAATGGGCTATAACCTGTAATTGTAAGCCAAATAAATTTCTTCCTCACACACTAAACTACCCTTCATCAGGGTATTTTGTCACAGCAACAGAAATGAAAGTAGAACAGTAAAAGACAGAGTGTTTTTCTGCACAAGAAACAACCCAATCTACAGCAGCTAGGGCTCTCCCCAACTACTTCACAGAGTATACTTTCATTTGACTGGCAACTTAGTAGAAAGAGTAGGCATCTCATTTGGGGTCAGGTTGTCTGCAAGAACTGACCCCTGTGCGGTCAGCTTTATGCTATGAAACTTAAAGCTTGGACTCAAGTCTTTGGCCCTAGAACAAGACATTGCCTACTGCAAAGCACCCAATTCAATTTCAACCTTTGCCAAGCATCAGAAACAGCACTGGAGGTGGGAGCAGGGGCTGATTAGCTCCATACTGATCTGATTGGTTTAATTCTATGTACAATAGTATCAATCCTATTTAGCCCCAGATCAAAGATCAAAAGGCACATTCTCCAATCATCATGAGGACAATAAAAAATATTTTCTCCTATCTGTTTGGATCTTGGGATACTTTGTCAAGCTGTTTTAAATTTGGATGGTGAGAGATAAGGATCACTTTTTTAAGCCCCTAAAAGCACAAACAGGAGAGGAAAGCCTAAGAAGCCAAGACTCTCTGAGCTTGTGTTTCACCCCCAGTACCACCTTAAACAAAGAACTGGCATCTGTCTCTCCTCCTTATAACCTAGAGAAACAAAAGAGACAAGGAGGTTATGAGAGTCATCACAAGACAAAGACTATATCCCCAAGTATAGGCCACCGGTAGAAAGCTTCAAGAGTTACCCAATACTATTGTATAACCAGAAGAGGTGTTTGGAGAGGTGGAGAGGAGAGTACCTAAAAGAACCTATGAAAGATGAAGAATGGACTCAGGGAGAGTTCCGGGAAAGGCCATACCTGGAAGAGGTACCTATGGCTGTGATGAGGGCCTGTAGCGGGCCCCCAATGAATGGGAGGGGGTTCTGATGGGTGACAAGAAGGCAGATGAGGGGCAAAACACCACCAGCACGGAGGAACAATCCAATGATGACAGTCAGAGTATACATGCCCAGCTGACCTCCAAGGGCAGCCATGTCTTTCATTTCCAGAATCTTCCCAGCAATCAGGAACAGGATGCCCACAGGTGCATACCTGGGCAAGGCACATATGTATTAGGATGATCTTCCTCACAGGTCTGGAGCTGGCATTCCCCAAACTTTGCCCAAATAGATTCAAGGAGCCAGACAGTACCTACCATGAAACCACAACTCCACCCCAACCTTTCCTGAGTATCAAAGCCAGCACTGGGACACAGGGGAAATGGCCCTGTGGTTAGGAGTACTTGCTGTTCAATGATGAAATTCTCATTTTAGACACATCATCCACACTGGACAGCTCAAAAACACTTCTAACTCCAGCTCAAGGGATATGGCACCACTTTCTGGTCTCTATGGGTACCCACAGAAACACCTGCACACCCACTTACACATCCACACACATATATAAAATAAAATATTTTAATAGCATTGTTGTTAGGGTTTTCTCCCAAAATATTTCCCCAGAGGCTCATATGTTGAAGGCCAGTGCTCTGAGGTGGGACCTGTAGAAGCTAACTGTTCATGAGAGTTCCAATCTCTGCTATGGGTTATCAATTGATGGAATCATAGCTGAATGAGCTATTGGGAGCAAACTATAGGAAAGGCCTCGTAAAAGGCAGTAGATCATTGGGGGTATACCCTTGAAGGACATGTCTTCTCCGCAGTCTCTCCCTCTCTCCCTCTCTTTTTCCTAGATGCAGTGAAGTTAGCAGCTGCATTGGCTATATCCATTCACCATCATGGCCCAAACGCAATGGAGCCAGCCAACCATGCACTGTTTCCTGCAAACCTGTGAGGCAAAAATAAACCTTCCCTCTTTAAATTGGTTTTCCCGGGCATTTTGTCATAGCAACAGAAAAGCTAATTAATGCAATTGGATTCTATGAATGTACCACCTCACATTGGTTACTCACTGCTCATCTGATAAGCAGAAAAGTTCCTACAACATCAGCATTGAGCCTTCTGGAATCTTTATCTCATTCTCTCATTCAAGCCCCTTTCAGCTCAACTCCAGATGACTATTCCCTTCAGAATTCGGTCCTTAGGCATTAATTACTAAGTATGGCAGTTTGAATGAAAATGGTACCCCTAGGCTCATAAGGAGTGGCACTTTTGGGAGGTATGGCCTCATTGGACTACATGTGGTATTGTTGGAGGAAGTGTGTTATTGGGGGCAGGCTTTGATGTTTCAGATGCTCGAGCCAGGCCCAGTGTGTTTCTCTCTTTCGGCTGCCTGCAGGTCCAGATGTAGAACTCTTTGCTCCTTCTCTAGCACCATGCCTGCTTGCATGCCACCACACTTCCTACCATGAAATTAATGAACTAAATCACTGAACTGTAAAACAGCCCTAATTAAATGTTTTCCTTTATAAGAGTTGCCATGCTCATGGTGTCTCTTCATAGCTATAGAAACCCTAACCAAGACACTAAAACATCCCCTATCTCTGGCCTTCTAAATTTCCACAAATTGCTTTTTGTGCTAGTTAGTTTGAAGTTTCAACTTGACACAACCTAAAATCACCTGAGAAGACAGTTTCAATGAGGAATTATCTAGAGTAGGTTGGCTTATGGGAATGTGCTTGGGAGACTCTCTTAATTGCAAATTGTTGTAGAAAGAGATAGTCCACTGTGGGCAGCACTATTTAATGGGCTTGGCCCTGGACTGCGTAATAATAGAAGAAGCTGGCTGAAACTAAGCAAGCAAGCAAGCAAGCAGGGATTCATGTGTTGATTCTCTCTACTCTTCACTGTGATGTGATGTTTGAAGTTCCTGTTTTGTCTTCTCTATAATAATGGACTGTAACCTAGAAATGTGAGGCTATAAATAATCATTTGCTCTTTATGTCAGAATTTTATCACAGCAACCAAAATGAAACTAGAGTCCTTCTTGTCCAGTCACTCGGCGTTTCTCAGGCTTTGCCTGTTCTCTCCCTTGTTGGTGATGTACCTCTCTCCTCTTCACATCTAGTTAGGTTCTTACTCTCCTTTCAAGCCCAGATGTATGGCTCACTCCTCATCTTCCCAGGGAGCATCCACTGTATATGGGTCCATCCACCACTGCTGGAGCTTTGCTATGGCACCTATGGCTTTGTGTTACACATAGTGGTCTACATCTGTCTCCCCATGGATTTTACAAACTTCTTCAAGATAAAGTATGACTTCAGTGTATCACTGTGTCTCAAGCCTGGGAAACTGTCTGCTAGACGAATGAGCTAGTGAAGAGTGAAATAATTTTGAAAAAAATTAATGTGAAAAGGGGACATGGGTGTTGGAAGATGGAGTAGTGGTTAAAACACTTATCATGTAAGCATGAGGACCAGAGTGTAGACCCTCCAAAACCTATGTAATGCTTGATAGGCTAGGCCAACCCAGCCTCAGAAGGGGAGTCAGGTCAATTTGGCTAGCAAGATGAGCCACTTCCTTGAGCTCCAGATTTGACTGAGGGATCCTTCCTTAATGAATAAGAGCTATGGAAACCAGCCCTAATTAAATTTTTTCCTTTATAAGAGTTGCCATGGTATAAGAGCTATGGAAAATGATACCCAACATGCCCTTGGGCCACCACACACATACTTCCCCCCACTCATTCAAAAATAACATACATTCGCATGCACATCACACCATACCCAAATGTAGAAAGGAAAATAAAACAGGGCATGAGTAAGTATGAAAGTGAAGAGATAAATGGAATATCTGAGGGAGTAAATGAGAAAATGGCAAATGCATACATAAATCAACAGGTTTGGGAGTGAATCCAAGTGTGCTGGTTTGGGTGAGTAAATACACAAATGCAGTCAATGTCTTAACTAATGGTGTTAATACTACAGCTCAGTGTCACAGTTATTGCCTAGCTTACTCAAGGCCCTAGGTTCCATCCTGAGCACCAGGGAAAAAAGATTATTATTTAGGAAACTGAAGGTACAGCTCAGTGGTAGAGTGATTGATTATCTAGTAGACATAAGGCCTTGGTTCAACCCTAGCACTTAAAAATAATTACAGGGGCCAGAAAGATGGCTCCCCAGGTAAAGATACGTTGTGCCAAGCCTGAAGGCCTGAGTTGGATCCTGAAATCCACATGGTAGGAAGAGAGCACTAACTCTCACAACTTTATCCTCTATGTCCACATGCATGCTATGGTTTGCATATCCATACACATGTACTCTGACACAATAGATAGATAGATAGATAGATAGATAGATAGATAGATAGATAGATAGATAAATGTAATAGAGTGATAATTGTGAAGTAATTTAACTAATGAACATATTTATCAGTGAATAGATACATGAAGAAATTATTTAACTGATAAATAGAAAAAGACTTTAAAAGAAGATAAGTGAGTGGGCCAGTGCTAGAAAAATGAGAATGAATGAGTGAATACAAGAAATAGATGAGGGAATGAATGAAAGAAAAAGTTACTGAATTGAATCACTGCAGAAAAGAATGAGGAAGTGAATCAGTGAGTTGATGATTGAATTAACAAATGCAGAAATGTGGTGGTGCATGCCTGTAATCCCACTAATCAGGAGGCTGACAGAAAAGGTTGGCAGGTTCCAGACAATCCCGGGCTACATAGTAAGACCTGTCTCAAAAACAGCACAATGACCTCACAGCAACTGTAGTTGTCTGCACAAATTGACACAGGATCAAGCCAGTCAATATTCCAACATGGACTGAGGAGAGACTCACAAGCCCTGCTCCTAGCTGAGAAACTATTTTGAGAGTTAATGGCTTCTGGGGAATGGAAAGCCAAAATTTTTCCTGGATGAGGCATCCTGTAGGTTGCCCAAATCAGTGGCCATGCCCTCATCCATGTTCACACAGACAGTTCTCATTGGAATCAATGGGAGATATATACAAATACATGCATATGATGATATAGAGTTGGAAGGGGAACATGAGAGTCTGAGAGAAGTCGAGGGAGAATGGGAATATGGGTATTATCAAGACACTTTTTATACATGTATGAAATTATCTAAGAACATATTTTTATTACACAAAAATGGGAGGAAAGTGGGTGACCCAATGTGTGGGAGGATGAACATAGATGAATGAGTGAATGAATCACAGAGTGAATGCACAAATGAGTGAGTGAGTAAATAGATTAATGGAGTTATGAACTGCTGAATAACTCACTACAGAAAGATATGAATGAACTGATGATTTGATGATTAAATTAACTAACACACAGATGAATGAGGGGCCAAATGTCTCCAACAGTCCCATCAGCCTGGTCACCGTCACCCCCAGGAACCACCACCACTGCCTCACCCAGGCACATGCACCCACCAACTACTCACCAGATGCTGATGCCCACCAGCCTCATAATAGCCTCATTGAGGCTGTCAAAGAAGTCCCTCAGGACATGGCCTTTGTGCTTCATGCCACCAATGACCAACCCGAAGGCCAAGAGAAGACCACAAGGCCCAAGGTATTGATGCCACTGGCTGAACCAGGCACAGGCACAGTCTCCTCAAAGTTTATCACCTCCTGCAGGGTGCCCAAGGCTTGGGTGACATTTTCCAGGATGCTGGTTTCATTCTCCACTGAGGATGGGGGAGACATGGAGGCCCCCAGTTCTGACCCATTCTCTGTCCTTACAGTCATCCTGGTTACCACTCGTGTGCTGTACTGCATCTTAAACTGAAATGCAGAGAAATTGATACCAGATTCAGTATGGTGGTTAGCTCTTTCATAAATATCACAAAAAAAAATATAAAAAAACTGGAGTTAGGCCTGTGAGGCCCTGTGTTCCATACATCTCATTTGCACGAACACACACACACACACACACACACACACACACACACACACACACACTGAAAATATAACGATAATGATAATAAAAAAAGAAATTAGTAACTGGCATTTGCCTAATATAAACAAGTCCTGGCTTTCATCCTCTTCACCAAAGAAAAGAAATGAGTAACCAAATAGTGAGGATGTTAAAAACCAAGCATAGAAAATGGATATATAGTCTACATCTTTATGTCTAGCCTTCAGTGAAGGGGTTGCTATGCGCCCCCTGCTGGCCAAATTCAGTCCACTACTTGCTTCTGTAAATATAGTTTTACAGGAAAGTGTAAGTCCTCTTCACATGTTGCCTGTGGCTGCTTTTCTACTATGAACCCCAAGCTCATGCTCAGACAGATTTTAGCACATCTGTGATCAGAAGTCTCAGAACCTCGACCCCAGCATCCTAGCCTCCATGAATTCCATAACCTGGCCACCCTTTGCATCACCAACATAGCCATGTGTGGTACACATATTCTCCCAGAATCGTCCCCAAGGTCCCCCCACTCAGGCCCTTCTTCCCACCCTTCTCCTTGGGAAGTAAGCTCCCTCCACCCTCCATCCCTCCTTCATTAAACCATGTGCTTCTCCTAACCTGTTTGAAGCAGGCCTCCACAAGTTAGGTGGAAACATATTTCTGCACAAAAACATCAGAGAAGGGAAAGTGGTTAGAGTTTGGGAGTGAGCCAAAGGGCATTCCTGCACTGATAACCATGGCAACCGTAGCAGCAGACAATATAGAAATGCATGGTGTGGGCCCAGGGTTGAGCAAAGTACCTGCCCTTCATCATCTGACATAAACCCTGCAATGACCCTAGAAGTAAACACTGTAAACATCTCTAGCTTCCACAGGAGGTAACCAAAGGCCAGAGGAGATCGCCCAGACCCATAGAGCTGCTCAGAGTTGCAGATGTAACTTACCATGGATTGATTATAATTAGGCCCCACCCAAAGTCATGGAATCTGAGTGCCATAAAGTTGATGGTGGAGCCTTGGACTAAAGAAGTTTACAGAGTAATAGGAAGTGGCCTTGTTTTTGATATGCTTGCTCTTGATAACCATCTTGTGCTCTCTGCCGTGTTATGATGCAGCTAGAAGATCCTCACTAGATGCTGGTGCAAAGTTGTTGGGCATCCTAGATCCCTGAACATGAGCTAAATAAACCTTTGTCTTTTGGTTCTTTGCTTTTGTTTTCATTTTACAACTAACTCAGTTTCAAGTATACTTTTCATTTAAATTTTAATACACTTATTCAGAGGCACAGTGCCATGGTATACAGATAAAAGGTAGACAACTTGTAGGAGTCGGTTCTCTCATTCCACCATGTGGATCCTGTCAGGTTGTCAGGCATGGTGATAAGTGTCTTTACCCACTAAATCATTTCACTGGCCCTAACTTTTATTTATTTAGGCGTGTGTGTGTGTGTGTGTGTGTGTGTGTGTGTGTGTGTGTGTGTGTGTGTGTGTGTGTGTGTGTGTGTGTGTGTGTGTGTGTGTACACATATGCCACAGCATGTACATGGAGTTGGGAGGACAACTTACAGGACTCTGTTCTCTCCTTCCACCATGAGGATGGTCCAGAGGATTGAACTCGGGTGGTCAGGCTTGGCAGCAAATACCTTTATTCACTAAGCCATCTCATTGGACCTCAGCTAGTGTATAATAGCAGCAGAGAACACCGTAAGAGTTCCTAAACTCTTCCGGTGCCAAGTCAGTACCATAGGAACAGTATGACTGGATTTGACATTACTTCTGACAGGCAAAATCTTATTGGACTAAGAGAATCATTTGCACGGGTTGGGGTTTTAGCTCAGTGGTAGATCACTTGCCTAGCAAGTGAAAGACCCTGGGTTCAGTCCTCAGCTCCAGAAAAAAAAAGAGAATCATTTGCTCACCAAAGAGGTTATGAACACCTATTGAACAGCAGCAGCTCCTCTTACTCCGTCCTGGGATACTACAACAGTGTCCTCTCCAGCCTCAGAGCTCAAAGATCAGACCTAGACTTAGCTTTCTTAAGGATATGCAAGGATCCAGGGCAGAAATGGCAACCAATAGTTGCTTCCTTTTCCAAACTAGATCTACCTTTTCCTGTAGTCTCTCATAGAAAAGAATTGCTGCATGCATATCTGGAAGTCCCAACAAAATGTGAATGTCACCTGACCAGGTCCATGAATGCATGAGCTGTTGGGACAGTCTGAATTTGACTCTCATGGTGCAGCCCCTCCTTGGAGCCTTTCCCAAGATGGATGATGGTGACCATTAGGATCCCAGTGAAAACCACAATGACTGTGGTCACCATGTAGTGCACAGCTGCCCGCATTCCCATCCTCCCTGTTGCCTTGTTGTCCAGGGATGCCATACCTAGAAAAGAGATAATGCAGTTCGTGCAACAGCACCCATTCCTTTTAGCCTCCATCTGGTCCACCCATTCCATACCATCAGCTCAAACTCATTGCACATCCCTTAACTGAAGATGTCCACAAAAAACATGGTTCACCTTCTAATGCTGAGAGTTATCTACACAACAAATTTTATGCTATCACAAATAAATATATTATCAGGCAAAATATAATTTGATTATAGTTTATTAAGTTAATAAAGGGAGCTGGTAAGATTACTCGGTATTAAGAACACATACTGCTCTTACAGGGAACCCAAATTCCAGTATCAACACAAATATTCTGTGGCTCACTACCACTTGTAATTCCAGCTCCAGGGTATCTGATGCCCATTTCTGACCTCCATGGGCACATGCATTCATGTGTACATACCCACATAGACACATGATTAAATAATAATAACAAAATAAGTATATAAAAGTAAATAAAAGTTTTGTGTCACTTTGAAATAAAGTTTTACAGTGTACAGTGTATACCCACCACCTAGAGATGATCTGAAAGAACACGAGAGGAGAGGCATAGGTCATCTGCAAACACTACATCAATTTACAGAAAGGGCTTCAGCATCCTCAGGTATTGGTGTTTATACGGATCTTGAAACCAATCCACTGGTGGTTCAACCCAGGGATGATTCAGTTTTTGATTCTTAGGCTAAAAACAAATGGACACATACCACTCCATTTTATTACTACAAATAACTGCACCAATCACAGTACCTCCCCTTTACTCTAAGTTAACCTTTCAACTTCCACCCAACCCTCTCCTTATCCTGCACCATAAATATCACAATCATTGAAGTCTTCATCCCAGGGTCCATCACAACTCCCACTTCACTTGAACCCACCCCTTTCTACATTTAGCCTGGATACTGTTCATGCTGTACCTATATGTCTCTTACCAGGCCATGCAACCATCCAGTTGCTATGAGTTTGAGATACTAACAATCTGCACTTTTCTCCTGAGAGTGATCCTCAGCAGAATGGGAGCTTCCTCCTCCAGAAAGGTCCCATTGTTCTGCAACAGTCAATGATTGCTGGTGCAGGGATTCAGATGAAGACAGAATTGGTGGTGAGAGACACCTCCATGATGTTGCTCACACTTCAGAGCCCCTGCCCAGTGGGAGCACACTGAGACACCAGCCTTCTTCTGAAAACATGCCTTTGCTTAGCTTCCTTTCCCATCCTGTCCTTCTATCTTCACTTCTTCATGTGTTTCTCCCTTGGTGAGTTTCTGGTGACCAGATCTACATGTCAGGCTTGGCTTCAAAGAAGCCCAACCTAAGAAACCAGCCTTGATCATTATTTCTGTCCCTAAACCCAAGGCTTACTAAACATCACCTATGGCCTAAATCTGGTGCACTATTTACTTTTGTAAAGTTGTATTGAAACACAACTCTGGTGAGTAGTTTTAGTTGTTAACTCAACACGAGCAAGTACCACTAGGAAGAGAGGCTCAATGGGGAATTTTATAAATCAGGTGGACCTGTGGCATGACTGGGGGGTCCAGATTACATTGAAGGAGGAAGGACAATCATTGTGTGTAGCACCATTCCCTAGGAAAGGGATTCTGGACTGTATACATGTAGAGATGTAACTTGATACAAATAAGCATGTGTCCATTTATTTTCTCTCTGCTCTTGGTTGTGGATGGGTTATGATGAACTGCTTCAAGTTCCTATGTTGTCTTCCCTGAGTGATAGACTCTAACCTGGAACTGTGAGCTAAAATAAACCCTTTCTCCCCTAAGTTGTTTTGTGTCAAATATTTTATTGTAACAACATAAATGAAACCAGGGCAACAGCCATGCACACTTGCCGACATATTGCCTATACATGCTCTTCTACTCCAGCATCAAAGGTGAACCATAAAATGAAGATCCGATGGCCCTGAAGCAAAAACAACTACTATCCAGAAGAAAAGGTGCTACATAACACATCAAAGCTCCTTTCCTTCCTCCACCCTCCATCCTGGCACCTCCATCCCACTCACTTCCTCCATGTTCAACCACATTCCATTTATCATCTACCCCATATCCAAGCTAACTCCCCTGACCCTCCAAAGCCTTTCTTCCCCCCCTGGAGAGACCAGAGCTCTGGCAGGATGGGATTTTACCTTCAACAACAAGTACAAGGAAGTTATTGGGACACAAGGATCCTGTGACAGCAAGACTGAAGCAAGAGCTGGGCACAGCTTGAGTTGATGTGTTTGGAAAGGGCCCCCACTGGTGAGGAAGCCCTGGCTCTTTTCTCAAGTGTGGGCTTGGAATGGGTCCTGTAGATGCACAGTGGCTTGGGGTCTCACCTGGGACAAGGCTGGAGACGATGAGGGGGAGCACCAGCATCTGCAGCATCCTCATGAGCAGCTCACCAGGAAAAGAGAAGTACTTGATCTGGTGGTAGAAGAGCTGGTGTGGGCACAAGGCAATGCCAGGAAAAGTTCATGGAATGAACTATGAATCTCAACCCCAAGCACTGTCCATCCATCTCTAAAAGAGTATAGTAAGGTGAGCAGTGACTATTCTAGGAGGTGCATTTGTGTACATGGGTATTACATGGATTTGTGTGTGCATGGATACATTTGTGCATGGGTATGTGTATGTGTGTGTGTGTGCTTGTGTTATAGACAAATGTGGGTGTTTGTGAATGAATGGGCATGTATAAAAAGATGTATATATGGGTATGTATGTGCATGTGTGTAAGTATGTGTACATTTGTGTGAGCATGGGCATATATATGTGTGTGCATGATGAGGATTTGTGTGAATGAATGTGTGCATGTAGTTGTGTGCACATGGATATATATATATATATATGTGTGTGTGCATTTTATGCATTTGTGTGTGCATAGGTGTGTGTGCACATTCATATGTACATTGGATCATATATAAAGATATGCACATGCATTTCTTGGGTGTGTCTATAAGTATGACTCTTTTGTCTGTGTTATCATTTTCTTTTTTTTTTTCAGATTATGCATACAGTGTTCTCCTGTGGGCCAGAAGAAGGTACCGGACCTCATTACAGATGGTTGTGAGCCACTATGTGGGAATTGAACTCAGTACCTCTGGAAGAACAACCAGTGCTCTTAACCACTGAATCATCACTCCAGCTCTATGCTACCACTTTCAAATATGGAAGTGCATATGAAATTGGGCTTCTAAGCATGTAGATGTAAATGCATAGATGAGTGTGTGAAAGTATTCACAAAGTCCAAGACAGCTGGCTGTGGTACCCTTGGAATCCACACTGTCTAAATAATCAAGTACACATGGAAATTTTTAAGGGGAAATTATCTGTGGAAAGCAGAAAAGGGGCTATTTGGGGAGAGAAAAGGAACCAGCAGAGGGTGACTAGGTAAGAGGGGGTAAAGGAAAAAGAATATGATCAAAGCACATTGTATACAGATATGAAGATGTCATGAGGAACCCATTATTTTATACAACCTCATAATTCCTTAAGTTGTGTCTGTTGAACGTGTAGAGATTTTTTTCTCTTATCAATATTTCCTAGACAATACAGTATAACAACTATTTACCTAGCAGTTACATTGCTTTGGGTGTTACAAATAACCTAGAGACCAAGATAGCCACAGATCTGGCAAACACTACCCCATTTTATTTAAGGGACTTGAGCATCCACAGATAACAAATGCTTGTGGACATCCAAACCAATAGACAATCAAGTTCCTTAAATAAAATGGGGTAGTGTTTGCAGAACCAATCTCTTAAGGGTATGATGGATAGCTGCATATTTTTATGAACGTTAGCACAGTTTATGTGACTGCACTTCTCAATTAAGATATGTAAGATATATTCATATGTAAGATATATTTATCCTTCTCTGTGTGTAGTCGTAAAGTGCATGTCTGTTGAGTGTACTTGCGGATGCCCATACCCACACATGTGACATCACATCGTGTTCATACAGCTGTTTTTGTGCATGTATGTGCCCTCTCTACCTGAGTCCTCTGATGGGCTAAGGGATTGTGCGATGAGTGCACCAGAGAGGGTGGGTAGTTAATAGAAGTCCCGCCTCCCAGAAGCAGAGCTCACCAATGATCACAGCGCTGACTGTGAGCAAGATGAAGGCATTTCTGCACAGAAAGCGCCACACATGCTCTCTGATCATGGACTGCAGGCGCATGCGCATGCGCAGTGCTCTCTGCTGCCAACTGTCCTGAGGTCACCAGGAGAGCCCACACCACCCAGGTGCTGGCTGCTCTGCCTCAGGAACAGACTGTTGCCATGGCTGCTCATCACCTCTCTCTGGGGACAGAGGAGACCAGGTCTGGTGAGGGAGGATTCCAGGAAAGGAGAGGGTAAGGTGGAGGGGCAGGCACTTGCAGCTCAGAAGTCAGGGGAGGGGCGATGCCCATGTGGAGACTACTGAGAGCCTGCCCTGGATGAGATACAGTTTTTAATCCCAGCAGCAAAAGGTTAAGGTCTTCGGACCCAAACACTAGAGAGGGTGGTTAGAGACAGGGTAGAAAAACAAACAAACAAACACACACACACAAACAAAACACACAAAATACTGCACACCTTTCAGGTTTTCTGCCTCCAGCCTCCTTCACTGAGATCATCTCAAGCAACTGGGAGCTGCTGCAGCTCTCAAACTAAAGTGCCAGGCCTTTGCTGAATACCCATTGCATAAGAGCTCTTGAAAGGGCACTTTAGGCTAGTCCCCCTATCCACAGTAGTTGGGTGTCCAGCCCTAAGACGCCCATAGTCGACTTTTCACAAGGACAAAATCAGCAGGTGCCTGGGAAACAGTGGTAAGCAACTAATATGGCTGCCCAGTGTGCGTGACCAGGACAGTAATGCTGTAAGGGAGGGGTCACTGGGAAAGAAATGATGACACTTCTAGTCCCAGCTGGAGGTTCATGACCCTCTTTTGGGGTGAGACCTCAGACTTTGTGCCCCCCCCTTTTTTTTACCTGTGTCCGTATTTATTTTTTCTTATTAACTTACTTTATTTGCTAAGATAACCAAAACGGGATGATGTGTTTTTCATGAATTAAATAAAATGCTCATAAATATAAAACCTGCCAATCTGTTTAGCAGCCAAACATTTGGAAGTTACCAAACAGCTTAGAAACCGTGGCTTTTGACCCAGCCGTTGACAGCCCTGTAATATCAGCTACTCTAGAGGATGGTGGTGGAAGGCTGTTTACAAGATCAAGTCCAGCACCTGCAACTTAGTAGAACCCTGTCTTAAAATAAAAAGTTAAAAAGAGAGCTACTGGGCAAGGGGTGGGAGATGGCTCAGTGATTGAGGGTGCATATTGCTTCTGTAGAGGACCAGAGTTCCATTCCCAGCACCCACATCAGGCAGCTCAGAACTGCTATGCCCCCTGCTGGCCTCATTGGCACCTGCACTCACATGTACAAACACACACACACACACACACACACACACACACACACACACACACACACACACCAAAACCGAAAATAAAATTCTCATTTAAAGAGGGACAGACTATATAGCTCAGTGGTAGAGTACTTGCCTACTATGTTCAAGGCTCCAAGTTCAGTTCTCAGTACTGATCCCCTCAGCTTCCCAAGTAGCTGGGATTGCAGGCATGCACCACCATGTTGAACTGTTCCAGCATTGTTTGGATGCCACTACCCACGTGGCTGTCTTCTAAGATGGCTGCCCTCTGTATCTGTCTGAGTTCTCCACCTGCTTCCAAAAGACAAGTTGCCTGACTAGGCTTTCCATGCCCTGCATCCTGCAACTCCTTCTCAGTGCGAACGAAGCCCCTTTCAGGATTTTGCTCCAAATGAACTGGTCCTCTGAAGCCTCAGTGTTGCTTCTCACTTTGCTCTGAACACTCACAGACACAGGACAGCACAGAAGATGAGCAGTCTCTCTCTCTTCTCTGGGACATCAAGTTCCTAGTTACTAAATGATAACTTGAAATCACCTAAAATCCCAAGAGCATTCAACAGAGTCCAAACCAGTCAGGATCCTGAACATTTGTCTCTTTCCTACAGTCCAGCAGCTGGCTCTGCAGATCCACAAATCAACCTCCTCAATAAAACCAACACTGGATATAAAGTGTTCAGTTAGTCAAGCCTAGAGCTGCACTCCAATTATCTCAGCATTTAGGAGGCTGAGACAGAAGAAGCAGGAGTTCAAGGCCAGCCTGAGTTGAGTAGAAACACCCCGTATCAGAAAGTCAATCAATCAGCTCACATCTAGCTTCAAGAGCTCTTGACAGTTGATGGGTTCTGGAGGAAGAAAGGGCAGTTTTCTTCAGTAGTGTGGCCCATGATAGGTTGCCCATGCTCCAGTGGTTGGTGGGCAGCACTAAATGGACTCCGTGGATAAAGAGGAGGAGGTAGCAACATGAAGTTAAAAGGAGTTAGGAGGAGTCAAGAAGAGTTGAAGAGGAAAAAGAAGAGAGTTAGACATGATCTAAATATACATGTGCTCATATATGAAACTACCAAGGAATACTTTTTAAAACTCTATGGTAAGGCTGGAGAGATGGTTCAGAGGTTAACAATGCTTGCTGTTCTTTGAAAGGACCAGGTCAGGTGGCTCAGAACCAGAGGGTCCAACTCTTTCTTCTGTCTCTGCAGTCACCTGAACTCAAGTGCACATAGCCACATGTGAATACACATAATTAAAAAGATAAAAATAATTTCTATTTTATGTGTGTGAGTGTTTGACTCCATGTATATATGTGCACTGTGTGTGCTGTGACCATGGAGTCCAGAAAGAGGCCTTGGATCCTCTGGAACAAGAGCTACAGGGAGTTGTGAGCAGCCCTGTGGGTGCTGGGAGCAGAATCTGGGTTCTCTGTGAGAGCAACAGGCACTCTTAAATGTTGAGCCATCTCTCCATCCTCAAAATAAATCTTTTTTAAAAAATCAGTGGTAGTGTGAGTTTAGAATGTGCAAAGGATTGGATTTAATTCTCAGCACCAAAAATCGATCAATCAATTGATAAAAAGTTGTTCAATTTGCATCTGTACTGGGCACAAACAGACTTTTCTTCTTATTCCCTAAACAATATAGCATTGCAAGTATATGCAGAGTATTGAAGTTGTGCTAGGTGGAGTTATTCTTGTATTTATTACTGCATGTGTGTGGTCAGAGGACAACTTTTTTGGCGTCCATTCTCTCCTCTACCATGTAAGTCCCAGAGATTGAACACAGGACTTCAAGTTTGGTGACAAGCTCCTTTACCCACTGTGCTAGGTGTTAAACGTAATATAGAGATGAGTTAAAAATGAAAGAAGACAGGAATGTGTTCTGTGCAAATATGATGCCATTTTATGTAAAAGACTTTAGAAATACAAGGGGTTTGGAGTCTACCTAGGATGGAGGGTGTGTCTGGAACAAATTCTCTAAGACCCAGAAACAACAAGATTGTGTGGGAGTTGACATTTTAGTCTGTGAATCAAATATGGCCTGATATCTGTGTTGTTGGCATTTTTTAATCATGGTGTTAAAACACAGCTGCATTTATTCACTGTGTAGTTCTGCAGGTGCTTTCAAGCTGCGGTGGCAAAGGTGAGTTGCTGGAATAGAGTTCACAAAACAAACTATTTGCAGAAGTGGGGGTGGGGAGGACAAGGTGGTTTGATGGGTAAAGAGGATTGCTGCCAAGCTGGATGGCCTGAGTTCAGTCCTGGTCCCACACGGTGAAAGGAGAGAACTAACTCCCACAGACTGTCCTCTGACTGCTTTGTACACACTCACACACACACACACTCTCTCTCTCTCACACACACACACATACACACACTGAATAAATGTGATTTTTTTAAAGGCTGACTGTAGGCTAGTAAAAGCATACATGAGTGATGGAGTAAGAGGGCATGGCTCAGGAGTAGAGCTTTCATCAAGTGTACAAGAGGCCCTGAGTCCCATCCTAGAACTAGAGGGAGAGAAGGTCCAGCAGGGAGTAATTAACCATTAAAAACAATTCAATAAATAAGCAGAAATCCAAAAGGTACAGGGTTGAACTCAAATGCAAGTCTATGTACCACACCTTCACCATGCCTGCCTAGATCACTGTAAATGTATACAGCTGTGATTTTCACTATGTTAATTCTTTCCTTTTGTCTCACTGGACATGTGATAACTGCTCGCACTCACAGAGTACAGTGAAACCTTTCAGAACAAGAAGGCAAACCATGATGCCAGATCAAGTTTCTTAGCACTTTCATCCCCATTAGCCTGGAATATTGAACCCCTGTCTTCTAATCCTTTATACAATTTTTCCACACACAAAAAAAAATGGGTTTTATGTGTACACTGGAAGAAAATTGGGCATTGTTTGAAATTTTAGGCAGTCTGACAATGGAACAACTATACAAGAAGATTAATATTGATCGAATGATGCACTTTATTGCTTTTCTTATGCTATTTTAATATTTAAAAAGATAGTCAATTTAAGTGCCAGGATAAAAGTTTTAGAAAAACCTGTTAAACCTGTTAAAATGAATTATAGAGAAATTCAAATTCAGCGAGAAGAAAGTAACAGTGAAGTTGTTTCAAGATTGGATCATAAGGTTACAGAAAGAATGCCTGTTTTCACACAATCAACCTTAATTTATACAGTAACTGTACAGCAGTTACCTGATCAAGTGAATACACAAAATATTTGGACTCCAATGGAAATGTTAGATTTATGAAGGTTTAAGGAAGCAATAGTATCTTATGGCATGCATTCCCCATATGTAAAGCAAATGTTAAACTCCTGGTGAACATATAATAGGATTATACCACAGGACTGGCAGGAGATGGCACAGGCTGTTCTGGAACATGGTCAACAGCTCCAGTGGCAAATGTGGTTCACGGAAGAGGCTAAAAACATAGAAAAACAATGGAGGGATAAAGGAATACAAGTCTTCCAGGATCAGCTTGTTGGAGAAGGCCAATATGCTGTAGTACAAATACAATGTTTATATGATATCCAACCCTTAATTCTATGTCAAATGGCAGCCTTGAATGCAAGGAACAGAGTTGAGGAATCAGGAAAGAAAACTGAGTCATTTACAAAGGTTATACAGGGCCCAAAAGAATCTTTGCACAAGCATCTAGTGAGGACCTTCTAGCTGCATCCTAACAGGCAAAGAGCACATGATGGTTATCCAGAGTAAGCATATCAAAAACAAGGCCACTTCCTATTACTCTGTAAACTTCTTTAGTCCAAGGCTCCACCATCACTGTTATGGCAATCAGATTCCATGACTTTGGGAGCGGCCTAACTATAATCAATCCATGGTAAGTATATCTGCACCTCTGAGCAGCTCTATGGGTCTGGGCGATCTCCTCTGGCCTTCGGTTACCTCCTGTGGAAGCTAGAGATGTTTACAGTGTTTACTTCTAGGGTCATTGCAGGATTTATGTCAGATGATGGAGGGCAGGTACTTTGCTCAACACTGGGCCCACACCATGCATTTCTACATTGCCTGCTGCTACTGTTTCCATGGCTATCAGTGCAGGAATGACCTTTGGCTCACTCCCAAACTCTAACCACTTTCCCTTCTCTGATGTTTTTGTGCAGAAATATGTTTCCACCTAACCTTGTGGAGAGCTGCTTCAAACAGGTTAGGAGGAAGCCCATGGTTTAATGAAGGAGGGGTGGAGGGTGGAGGGTGGAGGGAGCTTACTTCCCAAGGAGAAGGGTGGGAAGAAGGGCCTGAGTCGGGGGACCTTGGAGAGGATTCTTGGAGAATATGTGTACTGCCCATGGCTATGATGGTGATGCAAAGGGTGGCCAGGTTATGGAACTCATGGAGGCTAGGATGCTGGGGTAGAGGTTCTGAGACTTCTGATCACAGATGTGCTAAAAATCTGTCTGAGCATCAGCTTGGGGTTCATAGTAGAAAAGCAGCCACAGGCAACATGTGAAGAGGACTTACACTTTCCTATAAAACTGTATTTACAGAAGCAAGTAGTGGAATGATTTTGGCCAGCAGGGGGTGCATAGCAACCCCTTTATTGATGGCTAGACATAAAGATGCAGACTATATATCCATTTTCTATGCTTGGTTTTTAACAGCCTCACTATTCGGTTACTCATTTCTTTTCTTTGGTGAAGAGGATGAACCCCAGGACTTGTTTATATTAGGCAAATGTCAGTTACTAATTTCTTTTATTATTATTATTATTATTATTATTATTATTATTATTATTATCATTATCGATATTATTTTCAGTGTGTGTGTGTGTGTGTATGTGTGTGTGTGTATATGTGTGTGTGTGTGTGTGTGTGTGTGTGTGTGTGTGTGTGAATGCATGTCAGGTGTGGGTGTGGAGCTCACATGACAACTTTTGGGGCTTGGTTCTCTCCTCTCACTATGGGTCTGAAGATCTAACTCAGATCATCAGGCCTGTGCTCAGGAAATTCTTTGACCTGCTGTGAGCTGTCTTGCTGGCACAATTATTCATTTCTTTAGTTATAAGTTTTATTAAGAAATTTAAAATAGAGATACAAAAAATTGTACTATTCTTTGGCATTAACAAAGATTGTACACAAAATCTTTGCTGCTCAAGTCTCTTCTATCTAGGGTAGAATTTGCAGATGACCTCTAGATCACGTCTAGGTGATGAAGGACAGCTAACACACGTAAATGATCTGCAGACAGCTGTTCTGAATTAGAACCATTTAGAGCAGTGGTTCTCAACCTTCCTAACGCTGTGGCTCTGCAATGCAGTTCCTCATGTTGTGGTGAGCCACAACTATAACAGTATTATTGTTGCTACTTCGTAACTGTAATTTTGTCACTGAGTGGTGTCACAGTTCCTAAGATGATACGAAATACGTGTTTTCTGACAGCCATGACCAACAGGTTGAGAACTGCTGGTTTAGAAACTAATGACAACCAAAGGTCTGCATGTGTTCACTACACAAATGGTTTTTTCCAGCATTTTCAATCCATGGTTGCTTGTATCTATGGACATGGAATTTATACATGTTGAGGAGTTGTATCTAAACTTTTTCTGGGAAGATAAAACACACAGGTCTGTCACCCAATGAGAGACCAAAGTCATGATTGCACCAATTTGGTGAGCTAATGACTTCTTGGCAGGCTTTTTAATTGGAGTGTAGGTGAGGGGTTACTTACAGGAGCAGGCGTGACTCAAAAGCAGTTGCATCACCAGAAAAGTCCATCCCAGCGTGGGTGGCAAGTGTTGAAAGCTGTATTCCTGGATGAGCTCTCTGTGCAATTTGCAAGCAGCTCACCAGGTCCAAAATCTCCTCTAGGCAGTTTGGCAGGTCAGAGTCTCCTCCATTTATCTAATGTTTTTATAAAGACAGGGAAGGGACTTCACAAATCTTGTAAGCTTCAGATTTCTCAAATGGGAAGTATGTTTACTTCCTGAATTTCATGAATTTTCCAGCTCCCTACATGAGTGAATTTTTCAATTTAGAGGAAGCTGCTGTACAACAGGACAATATGCTATAAGTCTTTATGGAACTTTGAAATATATACATGCAGATATGTCATATAAATATGATATATAAAACACATATGAAACATGTATATATATTCATATATGATTCATTATGTATGATAAATGCATATATTTCATGTATAAATGCAAAATACATAAATATATATGAAATACATATATATGGTGAAATGTCCAAATCGTTCCAATTAAACAATCAGAAAAAGGCATACACACACACACACACACACACACACACACACACACACACACAAATAAATCTTTAAAAACTTTCCAATTTTGGTGCATTAGAGGATCATGGGCAAGCAGCTGGTTGAGCTTTCTGATTTCCCTCAGCCAAAGGCCCTGGGTGTCCAGAATAAGCACATAAGTGCCTTATGAAGAAAGGACAAGTTCTCCTTTGAATAAGTGTTTGTAATTTCCTAAACAAATCCCCAGTGTTGGCAACATTTTTATTTTGACTGGTAGTTTCCAGCAAAGTCACAGAGTGTGTAATGTAAGCACTATCTGTATGGATATTAAGAAATTGATCAGAAAATGCTGAAAAACTGCAATGACAGCATGTAGCTCTGTTATTTATGCAAAGGAGCCATTTGTAGTAAATTGTACTACTTCATAATTATAAGCAAAAGCATTGGTGCCTGTTGAGGAGCCATCAGTGAATATCAATAGGGCATACCTCAAGGGAACAAATGATGTCACATAGAAAATACAAATTCATGCTTATTGGCAAAATCAATAAGTTTATCTGGAGGGTAATGATTATCTAAGATTCCCAAATATGAGGCCAAAGCAATAAGCCAGAATTCAGTAGTTTGCATAAGCCAATCAATTTGTTCTTTGGTATAAGTATGTATAATAACATCTGGTTCTCTACCAAAATAGCACCTTCCTTGTTCTCTCCCTAAAATTATAAGATGAGATACAGCCTCATAATATGGTCCAATGTCCCTTTTATGTGTGGCCGGGAGATGCATCCACATTAAAGGTGCAGTCTGCCAAAAAACAGCAGTTGATGAAAGAACTGTTCTACATATAATAAATTTCAAAGGTTTATCATAATCCATAAATGTGGCAGCTTGTGATCGTATGGCTTGTTCTATGATTTGAAATGCTTTTCTCCCTGCCAGAGTAAGCTCACAGGGAGACATGGCACTAGCATTTCCAGGTAATATATCATAAAGAGTTTTTACATCACTCTTACTGAGATTCAAATATGGGATAAGTCAATTAATATCTCCAAGAAGTTTTTAAAAATCATTTAAGGTTTTAAATTTACCTAATCTTAACTCTAATTTCTGAGAGGAAATTTTAGACGCCATCATTTGGAATCCATGATAAGTATATAGAACCTTTAGCTGAACTTTATCAAGTGCTATCTCCAGTCCCTTACTTTGCAAGGCATTATTAGGTTCATCATAACATTTTAAAACCTTGCCACCATCTTTTCCAGCTATCAAAATATCATCCATATAGTGGATTATATACATTTCTGGCCAATGATTTCTTTCTTCTTTTTTTTTTTTACTTACAAACTGTATGGCTGTGGCAGGCTTCTTGCCAACTGTTCTTATAGCTTAAATTAATCCATTTCTATAACTCTATACCTTGCCACGTGGCTTGTGGCTTACCAGTGTCTTCACATGCGGTTTGTCATGGTGGTGGCTGGCAGTTTCTCTGACTCAGCCTTCCACTTCCCAGAATTCTTCTCCTCCTTGTCCTGCCTATACTTCCTCCTGCCTGGCCACTGGACAATCAGTGTTTTCTTTATTGACCAATCAGAGCAACAGATTTGACATACAGACCATCCCACAGCACAACTGTATTACAAGGTTAACAAATAGTTTTACTAAGATATGTGAGAATCTATACAAAGGGCAAAATGTTGCCTCATCAGTGCAAGATAGTAGTTTTTTATTTTAAATTTTTTTTGAGAACTTTATATATGACCACTGCATCTATATCATTCCTGCCTCTCCACTCCAATATAATACTTTCTAAAGAATATGAGCAATTTTTTTTTTTGTTTTTTCGAGACAGGGTTTCTCTGTGTAGCTTTGCACCTTTCCTGGAGCTCACTTGGTAGCCCAGGCTGGCCTTGAACTCACAGAAATCCGCCTGGCTCTGCCTCCCGAGTGCTGGGATTAAAGGCGTGTGCCACCACGCCCGGCGCAAATATTTATTTTGAACCAAGGACTCACTAAATTTTATTTCATGAAACAAACTACATTTACCAGTTGTTGAACATATCAGGATACATATGACAATTGATGACAAGAAGTTTGTTCAAAATCCACTTGGGATGTGACTAAATCCAGAGTTATTATGAGTTACATAAACTGGAAAAAGACAGTAGGTAATAGTTTGGTAAAAATAATCTTTTCTAAATATCCTGCATTCAGAATGTGGCATAAGTAAAAATTAAGGTATTAATTAACCTTGTCATTATTTCAGGTAGCTTCCATATTAGAAGAAAACTTCCTGAAGATGTTGGATATTTCATAAAATACCTCAATTTGAATAAAATAATGTTCCCTAGCTTTAGAATTACTGTGACTTAAAATTTTTATCTGAATGGAAATGATTTATAAATTTATTTGATTTATTAAGCCTTGGCTGGTTTGTTTGTTTGTTTGTTTGACTGGACTGATACTGGACTGAGGTTTCACCACTGCTGTGCATGTACTCTACCACCCACCTGGGTCTCAAGCACCTTTTAAATTTTTATTCATTTTGAGACAGAGTCTCATTCAGTTGCCCAGGATGGTTTTGAACTCACTCTATAGCAGGATGGCCTTGAACTCAGCATTCTTCTGCCCCAGTTTCCTAAGTAATTAAGCTTAGAGGCCTGCACTACCAAGCCTATATCTAAACATGGTTTTAAAAACTGCTCATTTTACATTCTTAACAAAATGCTTTAAATGTATATAAAACTAGAGACTGTTGCATAGTGAATTATAATACTTGTGTGCTTAGTCAAGCTTTTGGGTTGTTGAAGGTAAGTTTCTGAGGAGTCCTCACACTCAGCACAATCTATTGCATGTATGTATGTATGTATGTATGTATGTATGTATGTGCAGGGATGTGCGTGTATACACAGACACGCCATGGTACGTGTGTGAGGGTCAGATGAGAACTTGCTAGAGTCAGGTCACCCCTTTCTCCACGTGGGTCCCAGGAATTTAACTCATATGATGAGCTTTGGCAGGAAGCACCTTCACCCACTAAGCCATCTGACCAAAGCTGTAACTGTGGTGTTTGTTTCTTTGTTTGTTTGTTTGCTTGCTTTTAGAAGTGGGGGAGATAGAAACAAAAGGAAAATGATGGAAATGAAATTAGTGTGCAGCATGACTGGCCAATGATTTCTTACTGATTACATTGCAAGAGCAACATAAGATTTATATAAAGTGGGATTATTAGCCATGTCCTGTGGGAGGACATGCCATTGACATCTCCTCACTGGTGCTTTAAAATTGATGGCAGGTAGGCTGAATGGCAAAGCATTTTTGACCCTCTGGGTGAAAGGGGATGGTAAAAAAAAGCAATCTTTCAAGTCTATGATAACTTTGAAATGTCCCAAAGGTATGGTGATGGGTGAAGGGAGGCCAGGTTGAAAGTCTCCCATCAATACCATCATTTTATTCACTGCCCTTAAAACTTGTAATAGCCGCTATTTACCTGATTTTTTCCTTAATAACAAAGATAGGAGTATTCTAATGAGAATTACTAGGGGTGATATGGCCAGCTTCAAGCTACTTCTGTACCAGCTGCTGTGCAGTCAATAATTTTTCATGGGTAACAGGCCATTGATTGACCCACACAGGCTGATTTTTTCTGCATGAGTCACAGGAGTATCAATGACCCCCATGGAAAAAATGGTCTAATCCTGCTCTTTTTGACTAGGGGTGGCCTCTAGAGGTTTTAGTATTCCTGTTCCATGTTTTCCTAAGTTTTTACCTGGTAAGTACCCATTTTTCAACATTTGAGTGGTAATAACATCATTAGTACTGCACATGATTATTCCAAGTTGAGATAAGTCTCTACCCAAGAAGATGATTGGTAATCTGGCTATAACACAAGGTTGTATGATACCTTGATAACTGTCCTGATCTTTCCAATTTAAAATTTTTGAACTCCTTTCATGGTTTTGACTTTGTCCTATTCCCTTCAAAGGGGTCAAGGTAGCATCTAATGACCAAGTTATGGGCCATTCCTCCTTTCTAATAATGGTAACATCTGCACCTGTATCAACCAGATCCGATAATTCCTTGCCAGCCAGCCATAGGGTCATGAGAGTTTTCTGTGCTACTTCTGATACTACTACTGCCCAAATGTACATATTTTCCTTTTAATTAGTATCTTTCACATTAAATGACAAAATATTTCTCACAGTAGTTTGAAAACATGATACTATGTGATACATGTTTGTGTACCTTAGATGATTTTGATAGTTCATGTTGAAGGTATAATATAACATGAACTTTGGCTTGTTCAAATCTGTGAAGTTTTATTTATTCTTCCTTCTTTCCATGTGTCATCAATTTAAATTATAGAAAATATACTTATACTTAATACTTTAGTGTAGATGTAACCAACCATCTTATTAAATAAGAAACACAGAACCAATGTAAAGAAGAAAGCCAAGAGGTCAGAGCTCAGAGCTAAAACCTTACCCTTCCTCCTGTGGTGGTCCTACCTCTCTGAAAGAGACCTACTTCCTGTGTGTCTGTCTTTATATAGTCTTTCTGTTCTGCCTTCTCATTGGTTGTAAACCCAAACACATGACTGCCTCATCACTGCCTGTATGTACAGCCCTCCAGGTCTTCTATGGTATTGAGATTACAGGCATGTGTCTCCAACACTGACTGTATCCTTGACCACACGGAGATCTGCCTAGCTCTTCTACCAAGTGCTGGGATTAAAGGCGTGCACCACGAATGCCTAGCTCTGCTATGGCTTGCTATTAGCTCTGTCCCTCGGGCAACTTTATTTATTAACATACAAATAAAATCACATTTCAGTACAAATAAAATACCACCATACTTTAGAACCCTCCTTTAGCAAAAATTAGTTCTTACAGTGATTTGACTTTTTTCTGAAAACAGGTATTTTGGCACATGTGTAGAACAGGCACAGATACAATCCCAGCACTTGGGAGGCAGAAGCTGTCAGATATGTCTCAGTTCAAGGCCAGCCTGGTCTACAAAGACAGTTCTACTCTACACAGATATACATAGTGAGACTACATTCATTGGTAGAGACGTCTAGACTTTCCAGATATTCTAAAGTTACAATGGGCTTAATAAGTAGAATTAGTAAATTAGCATACTGTGTCATTAACTTTTTCCAAAATTCAAATGAAGTATCAGTTTTGGAGGATAGCTAGACCCTCTATGATGTCCCCATAATTTTTTATGTCCTGATTCTCAGAGAAGGAAATGCAGGCTGTAAGTCTATGTGCTCAGAGTTTTGAAGAAGACCAATATCCAATGTTGTTTTTCATTGCTGTATGGACTTTGCATTTTGAGGACAAATGAGTCTTAAGTTACATCACCTTGTCTCCATAGACATGGAAGGTCTTGTCAGTGTGTGACAAAAGAATTACCAGAATTGTTCTAGTTTTTGTATATTTTGTATTAAAATTCATAAAAATGATTGTCTTGTCAAAGTTTTGAGCATTATAGGCCACTAGTTGTTAGGAAACAAATGAATTCTTGACCATGATGCTCATATTTTGAAGAAATTTTAAAGTTATTTTTTTTTTTTTTGGTTTTTCGAGACAGGGTTTCTCTGTGTAGCTTTGCGCCTTTCCTGGGACTCACTTGGTAGCCCAGGCTGGCCTCGAACTCACAGAGATCCTCCTGGCTCTGCCTCCCGAGTGCTGGGATTAAAGGCGTGTGCCACCACCGCCCGGCTCTTAAAGTTATTTTTATATGAGCACAGTTTACTGAAAGTTGCTTTTTTCATACTGAACCACCTCTCCTTAATGTAAACATGTAATCTATCTAGAAATTCAGACATGCTCAATTTTGCTAAATATAGAAGTAGAATTAACATTCTACATAATTTTACTTTACAATTTCTTTATTTAGTCTTTTTCCAGATGACTTGCCTATCAGTGAGAATGAGGTACAATATCACTTTGTTGACATTGTTCTGTAGTTTTAAACTAAAACTATTTTATGAAATCTGGTGTCTCTGTGTTGAGTGAATATATAGTTAGGATTGTAGTATCTCTTTTAGGAGTATAGCATTTTCTTCCAGTCTCTTCAGACTAGGTCTGGTTTGAAATCAAAATGATGAGATATTAGAATAGCCATGCTTTCTTATTTTTACTTACATCTATATGGAAAATATTTTTCCAACTTGTCACCCTTAGTTTATGTCTCTCACTGGTAGTCAAATCTGTTTCACAGAAGCAAAACAAACAAACAAACAAAAAAAACATCGACCTGCTTTTCTTACCCATTCTACTTGTCTCTATCTCTTCCTTAGGCAGTTAAGACCATTAACACTTTTAGTTATTATTTAAGGTCGTCTGTATATAGTTTTGAGGGTTGTCTGCTATTTGAGAAGCATGGGTTAGAACTACCAGTTCAGCCTGCTGATTTGTGGTATGGGCTGGAAGAGCTTGCGTTTTGACCACTATGGTATCTGAGACAATTGCATATTCCACTCCATGTACTCCTTTATATAGGAAGATGCTGCCATCTGTATACCATGTATAAGTGGCCTGAAGTAATGCTCATTTCTGCATATGTATCAGATGGGGTGGTAACTCTCTTAGGGTCTCAATGTGTGAGTGTGATGGGGAGTATTCCAGGACTGGTTGGGAGAGAAGATTTGAGATGTAAAGAGGTGGACATGGTTGAAAAGTCAGTGCTGTGTTCTCAACCAGTGCCACCTGAAGGGAGAGAACTTGAGAGGGAGGTAATGTTAGAAGGCCCTTATATGTTAAAAGGTGTGACAGAGGGTGAAGAGAAAGGACAGTAATGGGTGACTCAAAGGTTGGCTTCATAAGGAGGTGCTTTCCATCTGGAGTCTCAGGATCCAGGTTGATACATTGTGAGAGGGCCTTTGTAAAGCAGTTAAGGAATTCAGATGAGTTTTCATTTTTCCCCTGCATGACCTCTTGGACTTTTTCATGATTTATTGACTTAAGGACAGTCTTGCAGAAGCCAACTAGGAGGCAGGTTCAAACCTATTTCTAGCTAGAATGTCCCCTGGGTTATTGTAATCCCATCCAGGCTCCTGGTCTGGGACTGCCCTAGCCCCCACTGGGTAGGTGTTATCTGTTGGATGGAGTTTGCCTGCATGGACCCTAGCCTGATCCCAGACTCACCTAAGCTCCTCTGGGGCAAGATTGTTTGTACAAACAATCATATAGACATCATGAAAGGTAAGATCATAGGATTGGGTAATGTACTGGAATTATTTAATAAAAAAGTGGAAGAATTGACCGTATAGGACCCCAACCTATTTTATATTTGGGAGAGCTCAGATAATGAAAAGGGGACATTTACCCTGACTAGACCATCCACCCCAGCAACCACTCACAAACGAAGAACTGGGGCTGGTCTAGATTGAGGAGGTATAGGAGGTCCCAAGGTAGAGCAGGAACAATGAACAGGAGGACTAGGGGCTGTTTGTGTATTAAAAGTGGATGCCAGGGAGGGTTGACCTGGTGGATGACCTGTTTCTGAGGATGGAGAAAGGGAAACTGAGGGGACTGGAAGAGAGTGCCACGGACTGCCCCACTGGGAGTACCACGACCGTAGGAGAATCAGGGCTTGGGTAGTCAGGAAGGCGAGGATTCGGCGACTGACAGACAGACAACACACTCAAAAGCGGTTTGAATCTGCTGCAATTTTACTTCTGCAAATCAGTAGTTTATATACAGAAAAGAAAACTATCAAGTCATACAAGGAACAAGAGCTTGGCAATAATTCAATTACATCATCTTTAAAAAAATCAAGCACACAGTTACTAATTGGTGCTAGACATATGCCTTCACTCACAAGAACTTTATGACCCAAAGAGCAGTCTGTGTTTTTTAAACTTAGTACAGTTCCTAGACTTGTGTAGGCTTCTTGCAGCTGTGTCCTTCATCTTTATCTCAGCCGCTTGCTAGTTTATTATGTACTTCTACTTTTCTGGTTCTCATGACCCATTTAGCCAATTTGGATGCTGCAGATCCTCCCTAAGTCTTTCTTCAGTTCTTTACCACATATCTCTTCTAATATAAAACCTTTTAACCTGCTGGAATATGGACTCTTGTACTTTTACACCTGTAAGGGGAAGGAGTTCTGCTGTAGTCCTTAAGTTTTCCATGCTGAACTTTCTCAACAGAGGGGCCCACCATCTGCCTCCTATGAGATAATGTTTTCTGCCATAAATCACTTTAGTTGGGATTCCTAAAGGATTCCTAGTGGGTGAGTGTTCATTCCCTAGAAGTGCCTGAACTATTATACTTTCTATTATCTAGCAGCTTGAGGCTTGAGGTTTTTAAGGAATAGTTCATTCTGCTATATCTAATTAAGGTCCATGTCCAGCTTCCCCTTTCCTCCACAGTTCACAACCCAAGCATTCATTAATTTTGGCTGTGTTTTATCGATTAATTAGAACATTATCAGAAAAGCAGTTATACAGAACACATAGCCCTGAGAACTCATGATCTGTGAAGTATGTGTCCTTCGAGAAGGAGACATAACACAGGCACTCTGGCAGGGACCTCCAGGGAGCTTAGTCCCATGGGACACGTATCTCCCGTACGCTATAATTGACATAATTGTTCATGTCACACAGACGACACTGGAGTTGGTGTGGCAAGAGAGGAAGATGTGGACTTTGGCTTTGGTTTATAGAGTGGTTGCTCATTAGCTGGCTCAAAAGAAAATGTTTCATCCTGTTCTGACTTCATAGCTAGTAATAGCTGGGTGGGGGAACAGGGGGAACAGAGAGAAGGCTTAGAGAGAAGGTAAGAGAAGGCTTTGACATATAGGGTCTCTATCCATTTCCCCGATCACTCACAATAGTTGTAAAGGTCCCATATAATATTGGGATCTAGTGTGCCATTATGTGGCCATTTAGATTGATTATCTAAAGGATAATGAGGCCAAACTTTATTGCACAAGCGAACAAGTTTAGGGCCTTTCAAATCAGGAGCCAGGTGTGAAGGCTTGAGATTTTCTAGGAGGCATCCCAAGGGGGTGTGAGAAGGTATGGAGTGCAGGGCTCCCATGGATGAGAGGGGAGGGAATCATTCACTGCAGCCTGTAGTCATGGGCATCTCCTGACTCAGGGAGGACCGGCCAGGGACCAAGCCATTCAGAGGGTCATCACCCAACTCAACTGGGGTCCTGCTTAGCCCGGCTAAGCCAACAGAGAGACTCAGGTGCCTGGTAGCAGGGCTTTAGTAGAAGCCAGAGGGCGAGAGAAAACCGAGCTCTAGGGGGAAGGAATCATCCAGAGGAAAGGCTGAAATGGTAGACTTTTGTGGCTCCTTTTGTGAGAAGATGGGAGAGCACAGGAAGGGATGCTTATAACTGCCTGATTGCATCTCTTAGGATGGGGGTGTGGTCAGGTGAAGAGGGCCAGCCTTAGCCTTAAAGACACTGTCTGGGGATACCTCCACTTCCAAGAGTACTAGAGGGGTGCTGGACATTCAAAGGTCACTTCCTCAGACCCAGGAAAAGGTTTACACCAACCAAAAGGGGAACTCACCTAATTGCCGCTGTTGGATGGAATGCTGAGCGATCGGTGAGCTGGAAGTTTGGTCTGTTGCAGATGGACAGGAGATGAGGGATAGAGTCTTAGTGTGGCTCAGACCATAAGGGGAGAGCACAGGCACCAAGGGAGTCTATCCCGGGTTTCGACACCAAATGTAAGTAAACCGCAAAAACTCTGGGTTTGGTGTCCTGGGTTTTGGCACCAAATGTCCGTAAACCACAGAAACTCTGGGTTTGGTGACCCAGGTTTTGGCACCAAATGTTAGTAAACCACAGAAACTCTGGGTTTGGTGTCCCAGGTTTCAGCACCAAATGTAAGTAAAGTGCAAAAACTCTGGGTTTGGTGACCAGGGTTTTGGCACCAAAATATTAGTAAATTGATGGCTGAAACTGCAAGGAGACAATTCAGCCCTGGAAGGCGAGGTATCCCAGACACCTCGAGCTACTCAGAACAAGAGTTCTGCCCTGAAGGTGGCCCGGACACCTGGAGCTGTTTTGCACAGTCTGATGGCTTGGACTGCAAAGAAACAGTCCAACCTTGGAGAGGAAGGTTTTCTGACTTCTCGGGAGAGTCAGGACTGGAACTGCTTCAGCAAGGAAGGGTACCCTGACTCTTCGGGAAAGTCAGGGTATCCTGACTCTTCGGGAAGGTCAGGATTTACCTGGTATGATGGTATGATGGGGGATGGTTTCCCCACAGGAAACAGCAATCCTGCTCCTCTCCTGGAGAGCCACAATGTCTGGCTCAGTGTTACCAGCTCTTTCTCGCTTAGTCCAGTAAGGGACTTCCCAGCAAGGTTCTTCTGTTCAGCTCCCCCTTGCTCAGTCCACCATGGGACGTCCCAGTAAGGCTCTTCTGTTCACCAGTCAATGAAGGTCTTCACCCAATACTCTTTTGAGAAAGAGGTTTATTTGGGAAGGAGGAGTCCAGGAGAGTAGCTGCCTCTACCAGGATGGAGTGAACAGCTGGCAACTGACCAGGCAGGGCAGTTTATATAGGATGTCTAGGGCTCAGAGTCAACTGTGATTGGTTAGTTTATTTTCTGCCCAGGGATTGGCCAGTTTTGTGAGAAAGGGGCAGAGATGGCCCTGATTTCAAGGCTAAACTGTATTTCTTTCACTGTCCTTTCTTGGCTTTTTGACACTACCTCTAAGGCCAGGGCACATTTCTTTCATTTACTCTGATTCTAGGGTCCAAGAGTGTTATTTTGGTACTGGTCTCAGAGTCAGGACATATTTCCTGGGTTCTGGGTTTGGG
Source organism: Peromyscus maniculatus bairdii (assembly GCF_049852395.1). Lineage (NCBI taxonomy): Eukaryota > Metazoa > Chordata > Mammalia > Rodentia > Cricetidae > Peromyscus > Peromyscus maniculatus. Next base: position 5,103,618 of record NC_134873.1, on the reverse strand, counting down.
GATAAAGTGTTCATTTCTCTGGCTCAGGTCCCAAACACAGGCTGTGTTTCTTTCCCTGGTCCTGGGCCCTAGGGCCAGGATTCTACTCTCCTGCTCTGTGATTGGTTGATTTCACAAGTCAGTTGGACAGCGGCAGAAATGGTTCTGATTTGAGCTAAACTGTGTTTCTCTCACTGGCTTTATTTGAGCCATCCTTCCCTAATTCTACGCTCTAGGTTCTGGGTCGATTTCTCTAACCAGCCCCTTTTCCCTACAAGTAAGAATGGTAACTTTTTGAGGTTGGGGGTACTATCTATTCTCTTTCACAACTTGTAGAACATCACTCAAATCCTTTCTAGTTTTCATAATTTTCATTGAAGTTGTTCTCTTATTTAGAGGAGCCTCCCATTGAAAAGCATTTGAATATCTCTTTTGAAAATTTGCATATAATTTCTTGTTTATGTATATTTACTATTAACAGTTATGACTATTTTATGATATGTGTTTTTTTTAAATTCTGTCCAAACAAATGGATTTTACAGAAATGTACAGAATATTCCAATAAAACATTAAAGAATACATGACTTTTCTCGACAGCACATGGGGCATTCTTGAAACGTGAATTCTTATTATGACAAAGCAAATGCCAACAAAGACAGAAATAATGAAATTACATTCTGCATTATATATGACCACTATTTATTAAAAGTATATACCATATCAAAATACTCAAATTCATAGAAGCTAAATAGCATACAATTCAAACAAAATTGAGTGAAGGAAGAAATGAAAAGGATATTGTAAAACTTCTAGAATTTATTGAAGATGAAACCAGGATAATCAAACCTAAGGGACACAATTAAACCAACCAGTAGAGTGAAGTTTACAGAGTTATTTCCCTGAATAGATCATTTTCACAGTGTTTTCACAGTGGTATACACACCAAACCCTTTTTCACTTTATTGGTTTCTGCAGTTACTTCTGGATATGTAATCATTAAAGAAGATTTTGAATCAGAGGGTCAGGTGTAAGAGAACATTCAATGTTTGCATTCTCTGTGCCTGGGTTTTTCCACTTAATATGATTTTTTTTCTAAAAAAATACCCATCCAGTTGCCTGCTATAATATTTCATTACTCTTTATAGCTTGATAGTGTTGTATAATGTTTATGTGCCACATTATCATTGGTACATTGATCTGCTCAATGATGCAAGCCCCTTGAGGCAAATGAGTGGTCAGGCCCCTCCCCTGAGGACCTCTAACCACCAGGGTCCACACACAGAACACTCTAAGTGCTCTGAAGGTTGGATCCAATCTCTGCTCTAAAGAATAAAGTGCCAATGCTCAGAACTTGAAATACCACCAATCTCTGAGTTCACCCCAAGATCTGAACATGAATTCCCACCAGTCCCTACTATGGGACACTCTGACTCGCAGGAAACACTATGTAAGCCCTATATTCTGCAAAGTTCTCTGCTGCTTCTCATAAGAGCAGAGGCAGACACCCTTCTAGATTTTTCCCTTCAAATAAATCTCTTGTATGAGCATTGCATAGTACGATTTTCTGGTATTCCCTGCCTCCTGACTGCCAGCATTCCTTGATTTTCAGATTTATAACACTTTGCTGAAGCCTCTGAACTCAGAGCTATAATATTTTCAATGGATATTTAGGTTATTTCAATATCCTAGTTCTTGTGAAAAGGGAGTCTATGAAGACTTTGGAACCAGTATCTCTGAAGTAGGATGTTGATTCATTTGAACATATGCCAGTTGGGGTGCAGCTGGGTCATATAGTAGATTTATTTTTAGTGTTTCAAGCATTCCTTTATTTTCATAAATTGCTAATTATATTTGCAAATGTTTTGGTACATTTACACAGCACCAAATTTATTTTTTATTTACTTTCTTTTCTTAAGAAATGTTTTATTCATTTTACATACCAATTAGAGATCTCTCTCTTCCCTCCTCCTTCCCCCTCCATTCCCTCCTACAATAAGGTAAGGCCCCCCATGTAGAGTCAGCAGAGCCTGGTTGCATTCAGTAGAGGCAGGTCCAAGCCCTTCTCCCTGGCTAAAGGTTGTGCAAAGTGTCCCACCATAAGGAGTGGGCTCCAAAAAGCCAGTTCATTTACCAGCGATGGATCTTGATCCTACTGCCAGGGGTCCCCTTAAGCAAATCAAGCTATACAACTGTCTGAATTATGCAGAGGGCCTAGCTCAGTACCATGGAGGCTCCACAGGTGTTGGTCTAAATGTCATGAGTTCCCACTAGTTTGGTTTGGTTGTCTGTAGGGTTGCTCATCATGATCTTGATGCTCTTTGCTCATTGAATCTTTCTTCTCTCTCTCTCTCTCTCTCTCTCTCTCTCTCTCCTCTCTCTCTCTCTCTCTCTCTCTGACTGAACTCCTAGAGCTCAGCCTGGTGTTTGGTTGTGGATCTCTGCATCTTCCTCCATCAATTACTGAAGAAAGGTTCTATGACGACAGTTAGGGTATTCACCAATCTGATTACTTGGGTAAGCCAGTTCAGTTCAGGTGCCCTCTCCACTATTGCTAGTAGTCTAAGCTGGGGTCAACCTGTAGATTCCTGGGAACTTCCCTAGCACCAGGTTTCTCCCTATCCACATGAAGTCTCCCTCTATCATGGTATCTCTTTCATTGCCCAGCACTAAATTTAAAAGTAAAGAAATTATATGATTTTTTGAATGCTTCATGATCTAATGATTGAATATTCAGCTTCTATCTCTTTAAAGTGCCTTGATATTTTCTTTCATTTGTACTGAATTTCTAAATACTATGGGAAATCATGGAAATCATTTAAGTTATATTAATCTTGCAATCAAAATGACAAATATGCATATATACATGGTATAACACTTTTTGATGCTTTTATTTTTATTTCTGAGATTTTAATACAATTAAAACATTTCTTCCTCTGTTCAGTTTTCTCTAAACTTTCCTTAAACCCTCCCTGCTTTCCTTCATATTTGTGACCTCTTTTTCACTAATTGTTATTGCATTTACATATGTAAATACATATATATTCACGAGTATAACATATTCACTCTGTCTACTAATACCTGTATGTATGCTTTTGTTCCTTATCATTTAACATTGGGAAACCAATTGATGTGCTCTTCCTTGGTGAGGAAGACCTCTCCTGCACCCATTTTCTTCAGTTCTCTATACTTCATTGTGTAGGATTTATGCTTCATGGGATTTTTCCTGTCCACGTTCACAGGTCCATTGAATTTGCTCTTGTTCAGTTCAAATATGGTTTTTTTATATGATTCTAGTTTTCCAGGTGGCCACTACAGTTGTTATTAAAATCTATTCTATAAATTACGTAGTACACTCATATTATGTGGTTGATTTCCTTTATGGTGATAGTGACATGAGTGAGATTATAGCTAAGATAGTAGGGCACCTGCCTGGTATATTCAAGGCATGAGTTTTTTCCCATCATTGCATAAACTGTGCTACACTAGATGTGGAAATGCACATAAAATGATGATCAATTTAAGAATATCATTAGTCACTTAGTGAACCTGAGGTTGTCCTGACTTACAGGAATCACTGTCTGTTGAAGTAAGAGAGATGCTTTTAGCCAGATATTTATTTTACCCTTGAACACTACTGTACCACTGGGCTTGCATCATTACAGCTCAGTACTGGGCCTTGGTTACTAGAATTGGCAATAAATATATGAAACCATAGAAATACATGAAACTATTAGACTTTCAGAATAAATTTTATACTAATTTTGATTAAAAACTGAATACCTCTCAGCCAGAAATTCTGCAGGTATCATCATTTTAATACATAAACGAAACACACAACATCCATAGTGTGGTTCATAGAAATTGTAAACCCAGATGTAGTGGAACTGGGGAAGTAGAATTGGGACAGTTCAGTTTGTTCCTGTGATGGAGCCAGAATGTGATCCCACCTTAGTCTCACAGGTTTACTGAACATTTGCATGATCTTTTATTTTTTAAGGCTTTATTTATTTTAATTCAGTTTATTTGTTTTTGACAAAATAATATATGTATTCAATATGAATATATAAGGGTGAAAATATGGTGTTTAGTCATGTACTAACAATGTGAGATGATTCCATTTATGAACCTATTACTTTATCCCTCAGCTCACATACTCAAATGATTGGAAATAGGGAAAACTCCACTCACACACATTTTCTAAATTTATGTACATTTCAATTCGTTTTCAGAGCAGTAGATCTGTTTATGTCATCTTCAAACATTCTTTATTTAATTATTTCCTCTGAGGTTAAACCCTTCTATGTAAATGGGACCCATTAAGACACAGAATGTTTAAAGAAAGATAAACAATTTGTTCTAAAGGGAAAGGAAACATCCTATCACCCAGAGAACTTCTTTAAGCTCACTCAGTAAGGAAACACTCATATTAGTTTCAGGAATTCTTGAACCTGAGCACATTCATTATTCTAAAAATATCTGACAGACACTTTCAGACAAGCTGAGAAGCATAGAACAGGCTGAGAAAAAGCCTAGTACCTTTCCAATGTCCTGTGTCTCCCAAACCCAGCAACTCTAATTATATAAAGATCAGGCCTGTTTTTCCTCCAAGGGCATCTATGTTCATAATAATATACTCCAACAAAAACATGCTCTACACACACACCAACATACATAATTTAAAATTATATTAAAATACAAATTAATGATAAGTAAAACATCAGGAACTGAGTAAATATGTAAAAATATCTCAAAATCCATTTTTAAAAATTATGTGTCTGTGTTTGTGTGAGTTTATATTTATGCATGCCATGCCCGTTTCGGGAAGAGGAGAGCATTGGATGCCACAGCACTGAAGTTACAATTGAAAATGAGTTACTGAAAGTTAATACTGAAAATGGAACTGAAGTCCTCTGCCAGAAATTTATGCAATCTGAAAAGTTAAGACCTCACTTCATGCCCTCAGTGTGTTTTTCTAACAAGCAGAAGGGAATTTGAGAAATTAGAGAGGAAAATAAAGTTTCCTTACATGAATGAGAACACAGCCTACAGAAACCACAGGGACACTTGAATAGCAGTGATATGGGGAAATATTGTACCTCTAATTGTTGTCATTGAAATTAGTGATCTTGCCAAGAAATAATAAGGTACACCAAGAATCTGTGAAATAGGAAAGGAATGGTTAGCCTAGTATGACACACCCCAGGAAATAGAACCAATGATGGATACCACAAGTAAAGACATCTCATATTGAACAAAGATGAGATGCCAGAACAAACACTTGAGAATAGATACTCTATTCACAAGATAGTGTGTGAAAGTGGTTATTCTAATGCAGAGGAAATAAGTTAAACTCATCTCTATTACTCTGCATAAGTAAAATCCAAATAGATAAAATTCCTTAATATAAAACCTTAAATTATGACTCTGCTGGAAGGAAACAGACTATCCTGTATTGTGTAGGTGTATGGAAGTATGGCTAACATGACTCTAATTTTTCAGAAATCAAGACCAACAACTAATAATTGTGCCCTTATGAAACTACTAAGCTGTCGTATACATAAGGAAATGATCAAACCCATGGAAAGTAATATGACAGAGTAGGGGAAGATCCTTGCCAGACGTACATCTGACAGAGCATTATTATCCCAAATATAAAAACTAAACTAAGTAAAAACTCAAAAAGAGAGCCAAACGTTGTGTCATAGACATTTAAACTTCATTTCATCCCTGCACTTCAAGGCAGAGTGAGGCAGATCTCTGAGTTCAAGGCTAGGCTGGTCTACAAAGTGAGTTCTTGGCCAGCTGGTACCACTGAAGAAGACCTTACCTCAAAGCAGGAAACAAATGAACATCACACTCTTTCCCCCACTTTTATCCCATTCCTTCTATCCAATATCCATATATTTATTACTTCCCACTGATCCATAGAACCACTGTGTACTAGGGACCTAGTGTCACCAAATACAGTTTGGTCCCAGGTAAGGATTCAAATCCATCTCTATTCCATGGGGCTATCCATTGTTCCACAGAACTTTTTCCTCTCAGAGAACCAGTGTCTGCCACCAGACTGGGGCAAGAGTAACTCATGATAGGAATACCATACATCAAAGATGAGAACAGATATCTCATCTAATAAACAATTCAAAACCCTAGTTGTCCAGACCACTGGGAACATACACAAACATGAAAAACTAAGACAATATGCCTCCTCTTGAAGCGAGAAACTGTATTGTAATATGCCCCAAGAAAGGCAATTTAGATGAAACATAAGCCAAGGAGTTCCTAATATTAGGTAGAGATATGATCAAGGACATTAGAGATACAAATAAATGATTTATTAAAGACAGAACAAAAGAAACAGTTGAATGAAATAATAATTACAGAATTTAACTAAACAAAACCAGTAAAGAATAGTCAAACTGAAAATAAAGTCAACATGATAGCTCACAAATCAATGAAAGTATAATTATCACTGAGTGCCATAGGGTATGATCTGCTACCTCAGAACATGTTGGTGTCTGAGGACCATGGTATGCCCAGGCCATGCTGATCTGGGTGGTTGGTGCTGCTACCTAGATCCAAGGACATGTCCTAGCATGGACCTCTGTGTAGGGTCATGTCTAAGTCCATGTCCATGTTCAGGCTGGGGTCTGTAGTGGTGTCTGTGAATCTAGTTGCCACAAAGGGCTCTGTAGATGGTAGTGCCCAGGAGCCATTGCTGTGACCGAGTCAGCCACCAATTTGAGTGGCCTGTTCTGCCACTGGAGTTGTGATGGTGCCTGGGCCCAAGCTGCTGCCAAGGATCATGTCTGGGTTCATAGTACTATTACAGCTGGGATCTGCGGTGATGTCTATGGCCTGTGTTAGCAAGGGGGTCATTGGAAATAGTTTGTACCGAGTCAGTCCCACTTTTCACTGGCACTGGGATGGCTGGCCCTGCCCCTTGCTGAATACTGTAGCAGGTAAGCTGGCCTTATGAAAGGGAGAGCTTGCTGCTAGACTTGGGAAAGATGGCCCCACAACTCACTCTAGGCATATACCTCACCTGAGAAGCAGACTACAGCTGACTCAGTTGTCAGGTAGGCTGACACTGAAGGCATGAGAACAGGAGACTCCACCTTGCTCCCCGATCAGCCATGGTGAGGGAAAGATGTCCTCCCTCCTTCATCCATTACTACCTGTGACAGGTGAGTGTAATGGCACTGAGATCACAAGTGTACGATAGCTTGGCTAAACCCTCACCAGATGTGGAATTTGACAAAGCAGCTTCTGCTTCCCATCTGTGAAGCACAATAGAGCTGCCTCTGTTGTAGATGCAGGTGAGTCAGGCCTAAGATATGAGAGCAACAGAGCTGGCCCCTTCCCCACCCCCATCTTCCATGTGTTGGCATGGGGAAGGGAAAGATGTCCTTCCCCTTTGTCCCTTGCTACCAATGGCAAGTGAGAGAGCTGGCCCTGGGAATGCAAGAGTGAGAAAACTAGCCCTTCCCTACACCAGAAATAGCACACAGGGGAGTGGGACCTCCACTCCACTTGGGCAGCACACTAGAGATGACCATGTTATTGAGGTCACAGGTAACCCAGTCCTGAGTGCATAAGAGCATGAGTGTGGACCCAGCACCCCTTTTCATGCCCCCTACAGCAATCAGGAAACAGGGCCCTGCACCTTGCCCTGGCCAAAAAAAAAAATAGAGCTGGCCCTGGCAAAATGAATGAGGGAGACTTCAGTGTCAGGGCCTTGAACAGGAGAACTGGCCCTGCTCCTTGCTACAGGTGCCTTTGGTGAGCTAGGCAAGACAGTGCTGGGTAGCTCTTCCAGGTAGAGATGATGAGGGAAAGCTAGAGAACTGATTAACCCAGCTACCATCCAGGCCCAGAATCAGGGCTATGAGTTAACCCAACCCGACATCCAAATCATTTATGAACTGTTGGAGCATGTGAAGAGGATGAACATAGAGACCCAAAATAGCAGGATCTCCACGACACAGGATAACAGTATATACATGAGGAGCCCCACTGAGCCTCATTATCCATGGTGTAGCAGAAACCATTGGCCTGGAGCTAGAACAATGACTCATGGCAATGAACACTTGCAAGTAAACATAAATGGACTAAAGGGTAAACTGTGCCTCAAAGGACCACACTACAACTTCCACCAGATTTTTCTTTTTTGGCTGATTTTGCTTTTGTTTTGTCTTGTTTCTTTGTTTTGTTTGTTTGGGTTTTTTGTTTTGTTTTGTTTTGTTTTTTAATTTTAAATTTGGTTATGATTTGTGAGGGAGTTTGCAAAAGCAGAGGGCAGATGTGAGGAGATGTGGAAAAATGTAGGCTCTGAATGTATGAAATGAAATCCACAAAGAATCAACAAAAGTTCAAAAGAATAGAAAATAAAAAATAGAGTATTAGATGAGGATATGATTAATTACTTCCTCACTGCCCACAAGGCTAAATAGAATGAGGAATTCTCTACCAGGGACGAGGCAGCTCCCTCTCAAAATCTTACTCTCAATTCAAAGCACGCTCATGAAGCTTAGGAGAGGGGATCTTTTCTTTATTCTGTTACAGAAAGTCCTAAAGAGGCTAAGGTGCATGAAGCCTTAGTGTCACACACCTTCAATCTAGCACTTGGGAGGCAGAGGCAGGTGGATGTCTGTGTGTTCAAGGCCAGCCTGGTCTACAAAACAAATTCCAGAACAGCCAGGATTGTCCCACAGAGAAAAAATGTCTCAATTGTAAACAAACAGAGAGGCAAAGGTTAAAGCTAAGTTGAAATTGTTCTCAGATATCCTACAGGTTGAAGGAAGGTAAGAAGGTTCCTGTTCTTTTCCTCAAGCATTCATAAAAGGCTAGAGAAAACAAACCAATGTGGTGTTGAACTAATAGGAGGAGGAAGCTCTCCTGTTGGACATGCTCTTAGCATAGTCAGCTTCAAACATTCACAGAAACCTGCATAACCTTGTGCACATTAATCACTAATTAAAGAAATGTCTTATATGCTTTACTACAGGCCAGACTTGGGAGGGATTTTCTCAGTCATGGATTCCCCGGTCATATGTATCTCTAACTTGTGTCAAGTTGATTTAAAAAAAAAACAGTCAGGACACAGCCACCATTGTTTCCTTTGCTTTTCCTGGCATATAATAAAATATTTTATGTTTTTATTGTGTTTCTACTGGAATATGCGCTGTACCTTTTGTAGTATTGTAGCAATTTATATAAGAGATTATCAAATTAGAGTTCAAAATTAATTACAGAGGGAGATCCACAGGCAGCTGGCCCACCTGGTCTTCTGGCAGGTATGGCCTAGGGTTGGACAGGGGGTGTTTGTCTGGTCTTCAGGCAGGCATGACCTGGAACCAGAAGCTGGGTCACTCAGAGACCTAGAATAGAACAAAAATGTGAAATTCTTCCTCACAACATTCTGCTATACTCATAGGTCAGTGCCTATCCCACTCAGCTGATGGATGCAGATGCAGATTTCCATGCCAAATCATTAGGCAGAGCTCATGGAACCCTGAAGAACAGGTAGAGAAAGGATCCCAGGAACGAGAGGGTCAAGGACACCAGGAGAACATGGCCCACAAAATCAACTAAGGAGGAGTCATAGTGGTTCACAGAAACTGAAGCAGCAATCGCAAAGCCTGCATGGATCTCTGCTAAGTCCTCTGCATATATGCTATGAGTTTTTGGCTTGGGCACTTTTGTGGAACTCCTAACAGTGTGCATGTTAGTGTGCCTGATTCTTTCAACTGTTTTGGGGCCCCCTTTCCTCCTACTCAGTTGCCTTGTCTAGCCTGAACTTTAGGGCTTGCGCCTAGTCTTATTGCATTTGTTATGAAATGTTTGGTTGATATACCTGAGTAGCCTTCTATTTTCTGAAGGGAAACAGAGGAGTAACAGATCTGGGAGAAAAGGGGGATGTGGTGAGGAAGTGGGAAGAACAGAGGTATAGGAGCATGAGAGTGGGAATGGAGGGAGGGAAAATTATGTTGGTATGAGTTGTATGAAAGAATAATAAATAAAAAGAAAAAATAAATTTGTTCCTGATATTACTTCTAAAAAAAATTTTGTCAATTTCAAAATGGATATGTTATCACATGATATTCCTTAAATTTCTTGTTCATTAATGGTGGCCTCAAAGGTAAGACAATCTTAATATTATTCAAAAAATCACTTTCATTAGAATATTTTTCCTCCTATGGATTTGAAATGGATAGCATTAAATAGTTTCCACTTAAACTTTAATTTCTAGTTAAAATCAATGATTCTGCCTGAAGGACCAAAAGGAGGCTCCATTTGCTGTTTGGTGGACCTAAGTCTGTCATCTCTACTTCTAGACACTTACTTTCTGCCCCAGCATTCCAGGAAATCCAGGGAAACCCTGTGAAAGAACAACAAATACTGTGACTGTTTTGAAATGCCACTTGGAACTGGCTGTGGATACATTTGGTCAGCCATTTTTATGATGACTATCCCTCAATCCACAGGTGGGGGAGCTCCCACTTCTATTGCAGCACATCACTTGTACAGATTTGCCATTAACTTTTCTCCTTTGTGATCCTAGTCACCCCTTTCACCTCTGGATCCCTAGGAGAAAACCAACAGAGAGGGTCAATGCACTAATATTGTACTTCTCTGTGTGTGTGGTGAGGGGTAGTTAGGGAGGAGCATGTCAAACTGATATATCCTAGGCCAACTCCCTCATTTTTGCAAAGCTCCAGGCTCAGATATTATGTAGCTTGCTTTCTGGTTAGACCCACTAAGTCTTTTTTTTTCTTTTGATTTTTGTTGTTGTTTTGTTTGTTTGTTTGTTTTGTTTTTCAAGACAGGGTTTCTCCATGTAGTTTTGGTGCCTGTCCTGACTTTTGCTGTGTAGTCCAGGCTGGCCTGGAACTCACAGAAATCTGACTGGCTCTGCCTCCCTTGTGCTGGGATTAAAGGTGTACACCACCACTGCCTGGCACCCCTAAGATCTCTTCAAGTTAGGTAGTAAAAGGAAACAAAGAAAGTCCTGACTCTCAGATCCCCTCATCACACAGGGCATGTGTCTGCAGGTGCTTGTTGGTGTTTGTTTTATTTTGGTAGAAGAGAAGGCTGTGTGATAGAAACCTGGCCTTAGCCTAAGTCCTCTCTTCCTGCACCCCTATGATGACTGAGGATGACTCCCTACCTGGCTCTCATTTGTTTCCCTACTCCCTGTGAGGAACAGGAACCTCACTGGGAGGTCCTTTATACCAGAATTGCCCTGCCTCAGGAGACCTGCTCTTCTCTCTCAGCCCAAAAATCAGTCTCTGGAAAGACAGAGGAGTAGCCAGGAATGATGGCTGCAGTTGATATCTCAAGAGAGAGCTGGGCCTGTCTTCTACTCACCTCCAACTCCAGTAATGTACCCAGACCAAAATCTGGGATGCTACCCACCACCAACTCTAGGATCTGGTCTGGCAGGAGAGACAAGGATTGACCTTTTCTACTCTGGATCCTGGGAAGCCCTAAAAGAAATCAGACTGCTTATAATCAGCCTCCAAGACAGCTGGGTGTGCAGTAAGAATGGAAGGACTCCTGAATGTGCTGCTTAGGTCTCTGGACTCTACTGTGAGTTTTAAGGGGCATGCAGTAGTAAACAGGAAGATGTCCTGGGGGTTTGTGTTTATACAAGGCTTAAAAACAATGTAGCTTTTCTCAGCCCTCAAAAGCCTAATCCAGAGGCAAAACCCTGATAGCCAAAGAGAACAACAGGAACATGATCCCTGTGTCCCTGTAGCCCAGGGCATGATGTCCCCCAAAGGCCTGACTCCCCAGCACAGGGTGACAGTCCTCCAGTCCTGCCCTCCCCATCTTTGTGGACAACTGCTGCTCCCCAGTCTTAGTGAGAGGGCCTGGGAATGTCCCTCTGGACCACACACTGAACTCAGTGCCCATTGGTCCTCTTGACCTCGCCAAGCCCATCACACCCAGGTCACCTTTTCCACCCAAAGGCAAGTAGAAGATGGAAAAGGACCACAGTGTCAGTTCTTCCAGAAACAGAAACAGGGCTTGTGGGAAAATCTGGGATGGAACCAGGGTGTTGGGTCTGGGTTGTAAACTTGAATTCCTATATGGCCTTTTGCCTCCTTCCGGGGCGCCACTCTCCATTTTTCATTGTGGCCCTTGAAATTAAATAGAGAACAAAAATTGTTAGTTATTTTGTGGTGCTCTTACCGTTTTAGGCATAGCTAGGAATATATGAGCAGGAGAGAAGGAATCCAGAAAAGACGGTTTAGCATTGAGAAAGAAGAAAGCAACTCTTTCCATTTGTCTGCTTCCTGACAGAAATTAGATAACTCCCTTAAAATATCAGGATCTAGCTGGGCGGTGGTGGCGCACGCCTTTAATCCCAGCACTCGGGAGGCAGAGGCAGGCGGATCTCTGTGAGTTCGAGGTCAGCCTGGACTACCAAGTGAGTTCCAGGAAAAGGCACAAAGCTACACAGAGAAACCCTGTCTCGAAAAAACAAAAACAAACAAACAAACAAAATATCAGGATCTAAGGAGCTGCTCGGCGGCCACTTTTTCTTGTTTTTTAAAGTATATTTGGGCCATTTCTTAGTACAGAGACGGATCAGCTTAGGAATCTTTGTGTAAGGCATTAACCTGAGAGGTTTTAAAGCTTCAAGAAGACAGCCTAATGGAGAGGAAGGACTTATAGGGTTGAAAGCCTTGTTTGCCATGTCTGCAGCAGAGAGCCAGGAAAATAAAAAAAAATAAAATAAAAAAAAACAAACGTGATCCAGAGCCAAGGCCCCAGGTGTCCCCAAAGCCAAGGACGGATACCAGGCACAGGCCGCTAATTGGCTGGTCAGCCAGAGAAGTGGGGTACCACCACGTGAGGCAAGGATTCCCCAGGAATCTGGACAGCATCTACCGCTTCATCAAGCCGGAAGAACATGTCTCCTTCATGCGGTCCCCAGGACGCACCCAGTGGCGGTGGTCCCACTGTGAGGAATATCTCAGGCTGCAGACATGGGAGATGGCTAGAAATTTAGGCCTGTGATAGGGGGCCCACTGTAGCCAATAAAGACCATGGCCAGGGGTTCACCCGGTTTCAAGAATACTTAGTGAGCTGCTGGATGCTCAACAGTCATTCTTACAGATTCAGGAAACCATTTACACTGGCCAAAAAGAGGGGGGCTCTCCAATCAGAGAAGCAGTGTTGGATGTAGTTTAGTGCGGCCAGGCAAAATAGAGAGTGGTCTGTCATGAACAGAGCAGAGTCCCTGGTTTGTGTGAAGCAGTCCCGGGTTTCAGCACCAGATGTTAGTTATTTTGCAGTGCTCCTACCCTGCGAGGAAATGTCACTAAACACGACAGAATCCACTAACAAGACTTTTATTAAGATAAAAGGGACAGACAAGTGCTCAGGCTTGTGGAAGAGACACCTGTATGGAGAAAAGAAGAAGAGGAGGAGGAGGAGGAGGAGGAGGAGGAGGAGGAGGAGGAGGAGCTGGGAATATGGCGTAGGCTCATAAAGGCTGGGTGGCTCATGTGCGTACTCAGGTCAATGTAACTACTCCATGCATGGGCATTGTGTGCTCTTATGCAACCATGAAAAGTCACAGGATCCTGGTCACGGGAGACGCCTTGACCCGGAAATGGCTATTTTGACCTGGAACTGGCTAGGCAGAAGTGTCTAGGTCTGCCAGGTTTGTGTAAACATGCCCAACCATGGGGGATTGTTGTGGTGAATCCATCAAAAATGTCCAAGATAATACAGATCGCCAAACTAAATACTCACTGAGAAGCTATACATGGTGATGTTTGATCTTTTCCTGGAAAGGGTTGTGAGTGGGTGGGGAGACAGTGTGAGGGCCTCAGAAAATAGGCTTGCCACACATACAAATTCTTTGCCTGATTTACTTTTTGCATAGGGTGGGCCTTTCAGACATCTCATTATACTCTCACCCCCAGTTTGAAGCCAAGCAGAGGCAAAAAGCAGCCTCTGGATAGATAAATGCCAGGGGGTGGTTAAAAGTAGGGTGGGTTCTGTTGTGACTCAGAGTAAGCGTGAATCTTTTTTATAGTATTTTTATTTTATAATTAACTTAATTTCACATATCAGCCACGGATTCCCCCATCTTCCCTCCTCCCACCTCTCAGTCCTCCCCTCCCAATTGACTCCACACTCCCACCTCCTCCAAGGCAAGGTCTCCCCTGGTGAGTCAGCCCAGCCTGGCAGACTCAGCCAAGGCAGGTCCAGTCCCCTCCTCCCCTTACACCAAGGCTGAGCAAAGTGCCTCAGCATAGGCCCCAGGCTCCAAAAAGTCAACCCATGCACCAAGGACAGGTCCTGGCTCTACTGCCTGGGGCCCTCCCAAACAGATCAAGCTAATCAACTGTCTCACTTATCCAGAGGGCCTGGTCCAGTTCCATGGGGGTTCCTCCAACATTGGTTCTCCGTTCATGCATTTCCTCTAGTTTGGCTATTTGTTTCTGTGCTTCCTCCAACCATGGTCTCAACATCTCTCTAAGCTGGAATCTTAAGCATTCTCTATACTACAAAACTGCATGCCACCTCTAATTATTAGAGATACAAAGTCAACTATATGCTCATTGGTGGGTTAATTTGTGGGTTTTTTTTTGTTTGTTTGTTTTTTTTGTTATTATTTTGTTTTTTAGGGCAGGATCTCATGTGTCCCTGGCTGGTCTCATTTAAGTGAAGATGGCCTTGGACAGATGCTCCTGCATCCACCCACTGAATGCTAGGATTATAGGAAATGTATCACCACTTCTGGCTGCATATTCTGAATTTTGAATACCTTTACAAATTACCTTAAATGTAAAACTAAGCAAGTGAAATTAATTTTGCTAGCATTTTGCTTTCATTTAATTTGTCTCTTCAACATGTAATCACTGTAAAATAATGGGAAAAAAGGAAACTTTGAAGTGTACATGTTGCATGCTGAGGATCGAGGTTAGGGGTAGTGCACTTGTCTAGCATGTACAGGTGCTGGGGCTCATAAGAGAGAGTGGAGGAACCAAGGTACAGGAACCTGCTACATAACTGCTGGAAGTATAGCTATACAATGATGCAGCCACTAGCACCAGAGTATGCACAGCATTTATAATAGAGAAAAGGTAGAAACCCCAGATAACTACTGCTTGATGAATGGGTAAACAAAGGGTGCTGTGTTAATACAATGGTCAAGTATCTAGCCCTGAAAAGGGGTAGAGTACTGCTACATCCTATAACATGAATAAACATCACAGACATTAAACTCAGTGAAAGAAGCAAAATGACAGAAGAATGGGATAGTTCCCTATTAGCTGGTTTGATTTCTATTAAACACCCAGAGTGAGAAACCTGAAGCAGAAAGTTAGATTGGTAGCTGATAGGGGGTAGAGTCTGGAGGAGTGAAGAGTAACTACTAGTGAATAAATGGTTTCTTCTCCAATGACAAAAATATTTTAAAATCAAACAGGGTGATGAATGCATACTTTTAAGAACATACTAAGAAAACCCTACTGGATTGTATACTTTAATAGAGTGAACTTACTAGATAAGTGCATTACATTATTATTTAAAGATTATATTTATTTCATGTGTACTATGTTTGCCTGCATGCATATTGTACATTGTATGTATGTCTGCTGCCTGTGAAGATACAAGAGGATGGTGGATTCCCTAGAACTGCATTTACAGATGGTTGTGAGCTCCATGTGGGTGCTGTTGTGGGTCCCAGGGTTTGTAGCTGAGAGATATTGAGGATTACCTTTCTCTCCAGTACAGACTGCCTTCCAGTACCAGGAACTCTGGTTAGTAGGTGAAGAATCTAGTTAGACGTCAGCTGAATTTCTCCATGTTCAATGACAGAAGTGTTACCTTCAGAAACAAGACCTTAACATCAGGTTGTGCAGAGACACCAACAGACTTGGAAATACCCTGTGCTATTTGGAGGGTTCTGTGGGTCGCTTTGGTTAAGGACTCAACAGGCTGTACATTGTTCCTGGCACAGGAGGTTTAAGATAGCGGCATAAGATGTCTAATTGGAGCCTTGTCAAACCTATTATGTTTTGAGCCCGTTTAGATTCCTTTCACTTATGTATAGGAAGCTTCTGGGGTAGTCAGTTCCCATATAGTTTTTCAAAGGGTCTGCAGTGTTGATTGTCCCTGCTCATATTCCCTCCTTTATCCTTCTCTCCCATCTTCCTCTAATTAAACCTTCCTAATCTAGTGTTCACTTATATTTTCATAACACTATAGACTATTCCCTTCCTTGAGAGATACTCTCCTCCCTTCTTCTCCCTTACCAAGTACCAAACCTCTGTGGTTATTCAGATTGTAGTTCTCATATCAGAACTTTTAAAAGAAAAAAAAATCAAAACCAGTATTTGTCTTTTTGGATCTGGTTTGGCCCAATCCTGATGGATTTTTTTCTATCTCCATCAGGCCAGTCTTAGGGAAGTATTTTCTCATGGCTGCAGGACTATAAGGACCTGACCCACCAACCAACTCCCCCAGTGTTTTGCCTTGGAAGCTCTGCAGGTAGCTCTACTCCAAAATTCCAATTGACAGTGCTTTGCACATGCTCTGAGCATGGTAGGCTTTCGTCACTGGAGTCTGACATGGGCATGCGCAGAGCACGTGCACGGGGTTCACAACTGCTGAGCACCATTGTGTGCTCACAGCGCATCACAATGCCAGGGTAGCTGTGTTGCTAAGGGTAAAGCCGAGTTTGGCTCACACTGAACCAAGGATCTGCGCTTGCAGGACGGTCCCGTGTGTCAGTGGCGAAAATTTACCAGTGTTTTAAATTTGTATTCTACCAGTGTTCTATTTTTTACTGTAGGGTTTGTGAGGGTGCGGGTGGGTAAAAGGGCGGGGCGGGGGGGGGGGAGGCAGGGAGGGCCTGCACAGCCTTAGGGCTGAACATGCAGGAAGACATTGACCCAGATGCCCTTAGTATTCAAGCCCCAAAGCGGGCTCGCTGGTACACCTGCCTGTGGCCCTCATGCCTGGGTCATGGGTGCTGTTGTCGCAAACGACGAAGCAAATTTCCCCTCGTGAATGGCCAGGACACAAGGAGCAGGTAATGGGACCTGGGGAGGGGAGAGGGACAGGAGGGACAGGAACTGTTGGTGACAGTCAAGGCAACTAAGGAGAAACACACCTTCCAGGACTGTAACCTGAGGGAGGGGAGAGGTCATGCTTAGGCTCTTCTTTCACTGAGCCCAGTGGGGTTTGTGCCTGCTTTAGCCTTCCAGGCATCTGGGACCTGCCCAACTTGGAAGGGCAGCTCCTAGGCCTTTTTTAAGAGAAGCAAAACAAAGAACTTCAGTTAGTTTACAAATCCTTTTACATTGTCTCTTTTAGAGCACTTTATTGGGTGCTTTAAAGTGATTTAGCTAATGAAACTACATACATTTTATTTTTATGTGTATACTTAATTTTTTTTAGATTTATGTATATGAGTGTTTTGCCTGCATGTATTTCCAATGCACCACGTGCAAAAGAACGTGTTGGATTCCCTGGAACGGGAGTTACGGACAGTTGTCAGTGCTAGAAATCAAACCCAGGTCCTCTACAAGCAAAACTAGAGTTTGTAAACACAAAGCCGTCTCTCCAGCCCATAACGGATATTTTTTAATACTATGTTATATACAACACAAAAAACTGTAACATGAGATAAATTTTTACATAAAATGTCAACTTTAAGCCCCCCCCCCAAAGAATCACTAAGAAATCGTACATTAGTGGGATCCCTGTTTGCTGAGGGATCATATAAGGAAATTTTCAGTTGGAACTATGACTCTGACCCCCACTCCTTTGAGTACATGTTGTATGTGTGTTGGTACATATGTGAAGGCTATAGGTTGACATTATCTTCCTCAGTTGCTTTTCATCTCATTAACAGAGTGGTATGTGTGTGTGCACATATATCCCATACACCTGCAGTTAAGTATGTGAAGGTCAGAAGAAAGCTATATTTGAGAGTTGTATTCTGCCATATTGTGGGTTCTGGGGGTTGCACTCAGGCCATCAGGTCTGCTGGCAGGTCCCACCACCTGATGAACCACCTTGTGGTCCCTACTCCTCATTTTTTGAGGCAGGTTCTCTCACTCAAATCCCTACTAGGTGTGATTTATTGTCTTGCAGTATACTGATTCAGCTTAACTTGCAGGCAAACAAGCTTTGGGGATCCTCCTGTATCCACATCCCCAGCACTAGATTTTCAAGCTGTTGGGAGTTCTGAACTCAAGCCCTCAGGCTTGCCTGGCAAGTACTTTACCAACTGAGCTCTTCCAATCATCCCCAGCCCTTGTTTTCTATTTCTTATTTCACACTATGTTCTAAAGGGGAACCAGGGACACTCAACAGTATATTTTTCCATAGCCCGTATGCTTCTTGGTAATCTCTGTAGTTCTGAGTGGTTACTTAGTCTTCAAAATGTGAGCTTTATACAAATAATAGAACAATAAATTATATTTTCAAAATATGCTTTGCTTAACAAACACATTCTTTTAAAACACTGAACTTTCCAACTGTATTTATCCATTCTGTCAATCCATTTATTCCCCACATGGAACTTAGACATCTCCTATACAGCATACACATTCTACTATCTCTCAAGACCCTCTCATTCTTAAAATGTTTATGTTTATCTGCCCAGTCAGCTTTCCTTACATTCTATACATTTAAATAGTGAATACAAAGACCCATGCTCATTTGAATCCTGCTTTTCTTTTGGCTTAAAGCTTTATGAAAATCAAAGCAAGGGAGCTATGATACAGTGGGTTATCTCCTTATAGAGATATTTGCTCAATTTTGATGTGTTGGACACATTGGGGGTTCAAGGCAAAGCACTATGGCTTGCTTTGCTACCATTTGGTGTCTGGATTATCAGGGACACTATGTCTATTGTCTGAGGACTAGGCTGTGTGCCTGTTGGCAGCAAATATAGAAATATTACTTTTGGGCATTGAGAAGTGAAAAAAATCAAAGTATCAATGACTGAGGATTTAGATTTTTGTTACTGCTATTTTCATCTTGTTTGCCTTTCATAGTTTTAAGAGCTAAAATTTACATAGATACATGTGACCTGTAGAATTGCCATGGGCCTGTGGATTGTATCATATATCATTTTATGTAAGGCACAGTGGACTGCATGATAACCTTTTATTTTGTATAGTGGCAAAGTTAAAAATATTGCCTATTATAGTCATAAAATATCATGGCAGAGATTTTAGCAATGCTAAAATGTGAAATAAAGAGTAAGGTAGGCAGTGACACTGACCTGCAATCCTGCCTACTGGGAGGATTACCAAGTTCAAGCCCATCTTGGGGAATATAGTTTTAAAATATTGTAAACATATTTGAATAAAAAATTGTGTCTTCAGAGTAGGTAGAATTCTGTGTGAAATTGGTAAACATTCCAGTATTTTTATTGTTTCTTATATGTTTTCCTTTAAAATGCTATGTTCAGCATAGTTTTTGAAAATCATGTTGACTCTTTGATCACTCATTCTGCTTTAAATGGCTTTTGGGAAATCATGACAATGAAATTCTATTACCAGATCCTATTCTTTTTTTTTTTTTTTGATTTTTTGAGACAGGGTTTCTCTGTGTAGCTTTGCGCCTTTCCTGGAGCTCACTTGGTAGCCCAGGCTGGCCTCGAACTCACAGAGATCCGCCTGGCTCTGCCTCCCGAGTGCTGGGATTAAAGGCGTGCGCCACCAAGGCCCGGCCCTATTCTTTTATTTTTTTTTCCTGTCCTGTCTGAAATGTCTTCATGCTGTGTTGGTCAGATGTGAGTCTGTTCACCCACACTCCTGAAACAGCTATCATTGTTAGAGACAGTTATCCACAATGAGTATAAAGAACTGAGACTCAAGTTTTTGGGCTTTGCTGGGTTCCTATCAGCAGTAGCCTTTGAACATGGTTCTGTAGAGAAGTTTCCCACAACTGAATGAAGCCCAACATAGAAGCAAGAAAAACACAGCTATTGCATCAGCATTCACCAACTACAAACCCCAGGCACCTAGAGCTTAGCCATAGCCAGTAAAGAAAGGAGATGGAGAGACGGTGCTCGCCTCCCATGAGTTTTAGAACAGGCTGTGACTTAACATTACAAGGCAATATTTGGTGATGGTTTGGTGTCTACTAGAAAACAGGTAACTACAACAACAACAAATACAATGCCATCTATAGACTGTCAAAAATATGTTGGCTGGAGAGAGTAAAGACAAGGGTTGCTTTCCTGTTCCACCATGTCCATCTCTTGGGAGAACAGAGAAGAGACTGTGTGCTAGAGGTTCAGGAGAGGAGGGATGAACCAGGAGTAATAATTGAACTGGTCATATACATGTGCAACTGTAAAATATACTTACAGCAGCCATTAAAGCAAAGGATGTGGAAGAAGCCCTCTTCCTTGTCCCTGTGTGCATGCCTGTGTGGTGGTGGTGGTGGTGGTGGTGGTGGTGGTGGTGAAAAAACAACTTCAAAGCACCCCAAATGCAGTGACTTCTGCGATTGTTGGCAGCTTGATGCTTAGAGATAGGGTATATTTCGTGTTCTACCAAACCCACTTCTTGGGAGAGAGCATGAGACTCAAGGAGCTGCCTAAAAATTTTCTTGACAAGAAAGGGGTCATGGTGCCTTAGGGGTAGAGGAAGAAGAATGAAATAGGAGCACTAGGTGCTTTGAGCACACAAACACAAAGCCATCAGTTACTGCAACCATCAGAACAAAGTGTGTGCAAAAACCACCATCCTCCCTCTAGTGTGTCTGAATATGTGGATGTTGCATGTGATGCATGTGTCTGTGCAGTCATGAAGGGAAGAGGAGGATATCAGTGTTTTGTGTCATTCTCTAGCTTATCTACTTGACATAAGGTCTGTGACTTAACCTGGAGCAGCTAGCAGCCACCAAGCCCAAATGATACCCTGTAAATCCCACCCACAGTACTGGGGTTACAAGTGCATACGTCCATGCCAAGACTTTTATGTGGTTGCTGAAGATTCAAACTCCGGCTGTTGTGTGTGGGCAGCAAACACTCTTATTGACTGAGCTATCTCCCAAGCCATCGACTGTTTTAACTTTTATTTTTAAATAGAAGTAAGTCTTTTTTTTTTTTTTTTGGTTTTATTATTATTATTATTATTATTATTTTACAACACCATTCAGTTCAACATAATAGCCACAGAATCCCCTGTTCTCCCCCTCTCGCCCACCCCTCCCCCCAGCCCACCCCCCATTCCCACCTCCTCCAGATCAAGGTCTCCCCCGAGGACCGGGGTTGACCTGGTAGACTCAGTCCAGGCAGGTCCATTCCCCCCTCCCAGACCGAGCCAAGTGTCCCTGCATAAGTCCCAGGATTCAAACAGCCAACTCATGCAACGAGTCCAGGACCTGGCACCAATGCACAGCTGCCTCCCAAACAGATCAAGCCAACTGACTGTCTCACCCGTTCAGGTGGCCTGATCCAGTTGGGGGCCCCTCAGCCTTTGGTTCATAGATCCTGTGCTTCCATTCATTTGGTTATTTGTCCCGGTGCTTTATCCAACCTTGGCTTCAACAATTCTCGCTCATATAAATCCTCTTCTTACTCACTAATTAGACTCCCAGTGCTCTACCAGGGGCCAGCCGTGGATGTCTGCCTTCAGATTCCTCAGTCCTTGGATGGGGTTTATGGCACCACTATTTGGGTGTCTGGCCATCCCATCACCAGAGTAGGTCAGTTCCTGCCGTCTCGCGACCATTGCCAGCAGTCTTTTGAGGGGGTATCTTTGTGGATCTCCGTGGGCCTCCCTAGCTCTCTGCTTCCTCCCCTTCTCACTTTCTCATGTGGTCTTCATTTACCATGGTCTCCTATTCCTTGTTCTCCCTCTCTTTTCTTGATCCAGCTAGGATCTCCCACTCTTTCCCTCGACTGTCGCCCTTCATTGTTCCCACTCATGACCAGGCTATTCATGTAGATCTTGTCCATTTCTCCGTGTCTTTTTTTGGGGTCCCGTTTTCCAGGTAGCCTCACTGGTGATGTGAGTAGCAGTCTAGTCATCCTTGTTCCACATCTAGCATCTTCCTATGAGTGAGTACATACCATATTTGTCTTTCTGAGTCTGGGTTACCTCACTCAGGATGATTTTTTCTAGATCCATCCATTTGCCTGCAAACCGTGTGATGTCGTTGTTTTTCTCTGCTGAGTAGTATTCCATTGTGTATATGTGCCACAATTTATTTATCCATTCTTCAGTTGAAGGGCATCTAGGTTGTTTCCAGGTTTTGGCTATTACAAACAATGCTGATATGAACATAGCTGAGCAAGTGCTCTTGTGGTATGATTGAGCATTTCTTGGGTATATGCCCAGGAGTGGTATAGCTGGATCTTGGGGGAGATTGATTCCCAATTTTCTAAGAAAGCGCCATATTGATTTCAAAAGTGGTTGTACAAGCTTGCATTCCCACCAGCAGTGGAGGAGAGTTCCCCTAGTTCCACATCCTCTCCAGCATAAAGTGTCTTCAGTGTTTTTGATCTTAGCCACTCTGACAGGCGTAAGGTGGTATCTCAGAGTTGTCTTGATTTGCATTTCCCTGATGATTAGGGAGGTTGAGCAATTCCTTAAATGTCTTTCAGCCATTTGGGATTCCTCTGTTGAGAATTCTCTGTTTAGTTCTAAAGCCCATTTCTCAATTGGACTGTTGGTCCTTTTGATGTCTAATTTCTTGAGTTCCTTATATATTCTGGATATCAGTCCTCTGTCAGATGTGGGGTTGGTGAAGATCTTTTCCCATTCTGTAGGCTGTCGCTTTGCCTTGTTGACCGTATCCTTTGCTCTACAAAAGCTTCTCAGTTTCAAGAGGTCCCATTGATTGATTGTTTGTCTCAGTGTCTGCGCTACTGGTGTTATATTTAGGAAGTGATCTACTATGCCAAGGCGTTCAAGACTATTTCCTACTTTCTCTTCTAGCAGGTTCAGAGTAGCTGGATTTATGTTGAGGTCTTTGATCCACTTGGACTTAAGTTTTGTGCACGGTGACAGATATGGATCTATTTGCAGCCTTCTACACGCTGATATCCAGTTATGCCAGCACCATTTGTTGAAGATGCTTTCTTTTTTCCATTGTACACTTTTGGCTTCTTTGTCAAAAATTATATGTCCATAGGTGTGTGGGTTAATGTCAGGGTCTTCAATTCGATTCCATTGGTCCACATGTCGGTTTTTATGCCAATACCAGGCTGTTTTTATTACTGTAGCTCTATAGTAGAGCTTGAAGTCGGGGATTGTGATGCCTCCAGAAGTTGTTTTATTGTACAGGTTTCTTTTAGCTATCCTGGGTTTTTTGTTTTTCCATATGAAGTTGAGTATTGTTCTTTCCAGATCTGTGAAGAATTGTGTTGGTATTTTGATGGGGATTGCATTGAATCTGTAAATTGCTTTTGGTAAGATTGCCATTTTTACTATGTTGGTCCTGCCTATCCATGAGCATGGAAGATCTTTCCATTTTCTGAGATCTTCTTCAATTTCTTTTTTCAGGGACTTAAAGTTCTTGTCATATAGGTCCTTCACTTGCTTGGTTAGTGTTACCCCAAGGTATTTTATGTCATTTTTGGCTATTGTAAAGGGTGATGTATCTCTAATTGCCTTCTCAGCTTCTTTGTCCATTGTATATAGGAGGGCTACTGATTTTTTTGAGTTGATTTTGTATCCTGCTATGTTGCTGAAGGTGTTTATAAGCTTTATCAATTCCTGGGTGGAATCTTTGGGGTCACTCAAGTATACTATCATGTCGTCTGCAAATAGGGAAAGCTTGACTTCTTCCTTTCCAATTTGAATCCCCTTAATCTCCTTATGTTGTCTTATTGCTCTGGCTAGAACTTCAAGTACTATATTGAATAAGTATGGGGAGAGTGGACAGCCTTGTCTTGTTCCTGATTTTAGTGGAATTGCTTTGAGTTTCTCTCCATTTAATTTGATGTTGGCTGTTGGTTTGCTATATATTGCCTTTATTATGTTTAGGTATGTTCCCTGTATTCCTGATCGCTCCAAGACTTTTATCATGAAGGGGTGTTGGATTTTGTCAAATGCCTTTTCTGCATCTAGTGAGATGATCATGTGGTTTTTTTCTTTGAGTTTGTTTATATGGTGTATTACATTAATGGACTTTCGTATGTTGAACCACCCTTGCATCCCTGGGATGAAGCCTACTTGATCATGGTGGATAATTGTTCTGATGTGTTCTTGGAGTCTGTTTGCCAGTATTTTATTGAGTATTTTTGCATCAATGTTCATGAGGGAGATCGGTCTGTAGTTCTCTTTCTTTGTTGCATCCTTGTTTGGTTTAGGAATCAGGGTAATTGTAGCCTCGTAGAAGGAGTTTGGTAATGTTCCTTCTGTTTCTATTATGTGGAACAATTTAGAGAGTATTGGTATTAACTCTTCTTTGAAGATCTGGTAGAATTCTGCGCTGAAACCATCTGGTCCTGGGCTTTTTTTGGTTGGGAGACCTTTAATGACTGTTTCTATTTCCTTAGGGGTTATTGGACTATTTAAATAGTTTATCTGGTCTTGATTAAACTTAGGTATGTGGTATCTATCCAGAAAAATGTCCATTTCTTTTAGGTTTTCCAGTTTTGTGGAGTAGAGGTTTTTGAAATATGACCTTATAATTCTCTGGATTTCCTCAATGTCTGTTGTTATGTCCCCCTTTTCATTTCTGATTTTGTTGAATTGGATTCTCTCTCTCTGTCTTTTGGTTAGTTTGGATAAGGGCTTGTCTATCTTGTTGATTTTCTCAAAGAACCAACTCTTTGTTTCATTAATTTTTTGTATTATTCTCTTAGTTTCTAATTTATTAATTTCACCTCTCACTTTGATAATTTCCTGGCGTCTATTCTTCCTGGGAGACTTTGCTTCTTCTTGTTCTAGAGCTTTCAGATGTGCTGTTAATTCACTAGTGTGCGATTTCTCCAACTTCTTTATGTGGGCATTTAGTGCTATGAATTTCCCTCTTAGCACTGCTTTCATAGTGTCCCATAAGTTTGGGTATGTGGTGTCTTCATTTTCATTGATCTCTAGGAAGTCTTTAATTTCTTTCTTTATTTCTTCCTTAACCCATTGGTGATTCAGTTGAGCATTATTCAGTTTCCATGAGGTTGTAGGTTTTCTGTAGTTTTTGTTGTTGTTGAAATCTAGCTTTAAACCATGGTGATCTGATAGAACACAGGAGGTTATTCTGATTGTTTTGTATCTGTTGAGATTTGCTTTGTGGCCAAGTATGTGGTCGATTTTAGAGAAAGTTCCATGGGGTGCTGAGAAGAAAGTATATTCTTTCTTGTTAGGATGGAATGTTCTGTAGATATCTATTAGGTCCAATTGGGTCATGACATCGGTTAAGTCCTTTATTTCTCTGTTAAGTTTCGATTTGGGAGATCTGTCCAGTGGTGAAAGTGGGGTGTTGAGATCTCCCACTATTAATGTGTGGGGTTTTATATGTGGTTTAAGCTTTAGTAATGTTTCTTTTACATATGTGGGTGCCCTTATGTTTGGGGCATATATGTTCAGAATTGAAACTTCATCTTGGTCGATCTTTCCTGTGACGAGGATGTAATGTCCTTCTTGATCTCTTTTGATTGATTTTAGTTTGAAGTCTATTTTGTTGGATATCAGGATGGCTACCCCTGCTTGTTTCTTAAGACCATTTGATTGAAAAGTCTTTTCCCAGCCTTTTATTCTTAGGTAGTGTCTATCTTTGAATTTGAGATGTGTTTCTTGTATGCAGCAGAAGGATGGGTCCTGCTTTCATATCCATTCTGTAAGTCTATGTCTTTTTATAGGTGAATTAAGTCCGTTGATATTAAGGGATATTAATGACCAGTGATTCTTCATCTCTGTTATTTTTGGTGGTAGTGTGTGTGTACTTCTCTTCTTTGGGGTTTACTGTTGTGGCTTTATCTACTGCCTGTGTTTTCAAGTGTGTATCTGACTTCCCTCGGTTGGAATTTTCCTTCTAGTGCTTTCTGTAGGGCTGGGTTTGTGGATAGGTATTGTTTAAATCTGGCTTTGTCTTCGAATGTCTTGTTCCTTCCGTCTATGATGATTGAAAGTTTTGCTGGGTATATTAGTCTGGGCTGACATCCATGGTCTCTTAGTGTCTGCATTACATCTGTCCAGGTCCTTCTGGCTTTCAAAGTCTCCATTGAGAAATCGGGTGTTATTCTGATGGGCTTACCTTTATAAGTCACTTGGCCTTTTTCCTTGGCTGCTCTTAATATTCTTTCTTTATTCTGTACATTTAGTTGTTTAATTATTATGTGTCGAGGGGACTTTTTTTGGGGGTCTAGTCTGTTTGGTGTTCTATAGGCTTCTTGTATCTTCATAGGCATTTCCTTCTTTAAGTTGGGAAAGTTTTCTTCTATAATTTTGTTGAATATATTTTCTGTGCCTTTGAGTTGGTATTCTTCACCTTCTTCTATCCCTATAATTCGTAAGTTTGGTCTTTTTATGGTGTCCCAGATTTCTTGGACATTTTGGTTCATGACTTTGTTGGCTTTAGTGTTTCCTTCGACTGATGGAACTATTTCTTCTACTGTATCTTCAATGCCAGAAATCCTCTCTTCCATCTCTTGCATTCTGTTGGTTATACTTGCATCTGAAGTTCCTGATCTTTTACTCAGGTTTTCTATTTCCAGCATTCCCTCTGTTTGTGTCTTTTTCATTTTTTCAATTTCCCTTTTCAGATCTTGGACTGTTTCCTTTGTTTGTTTCATTGCTTTTTCATGATTTTCTTTCAGTGCTTTATTGTTTTCTTCCAGGATTTTAATGTTTTCTTCCAGGACTTTATTGTTTTCTTGGAGGGCTTTATTGTTTTCTTCTAATTTGTTTGCCCTTTCCTCTAGTTGTTTACAGCGTTCTTCCAATTTTCTTGTCTTTTCCTCTACACAAGCCTCTACCTTCTTCATGAAGTTACTCATAAGGCTACTTTCTTCTGCTTCTTCCAATTTTTGGTGTTCAGGTCTAGATGTTGGAGGCGAGCTAGGTTCTGGTGATGCTGTATTGCTCTTCATTTTGTTGTATGTACTTCTGCTTTGACGTCTGCCCATCTCCTTGTGATTCCTTCTTGGTCTTATCAGTGGACTTGTTTCACAAAGATCTGACAGACTCAGGAAGACTCTCTCTCTTGTCCAAAAGGGAGTTCTCTTGTCCAACTCTTTGGTCCAGAAGGGAAGTCAGGGGCAAGCTCTGGTCCAGAATGGCAGTCGGGGACAGGCTGGGAGCTGGGGGCCGGTCTCTAAGTCTCAGGAAGTAGGTGGGGTCTTGGGCAGATGGGTGTGGGGGCAGGGCGCGGAGACTGCAGGGGCTGCCAGGGGCTTGGAAATGGGGATCCCTCCCGGTGGGGCTAGAAGGGGAGCTGCCCGGTGGCCAGAACCTGGTGCCAAGTTGGGCAGGCCTCTCAGGAGTGGTTGGTGGCCAGGGATGGGGTCCGGGCTGGACCCAGGCACTCACCTCTGGTCCAGAAGGGAAGTCGTCGGGGGCAGGCTGGGAGCTGGGGGCCGGTCTCTAAGTCTCAGGAAGTGGGTGGGGTCTTGGGCAGATGGGCGTGGGGGCAGGGCGAGGAGACTGCAGGGGCTGCCGGGGGCTTGGAAATGGGGATCCCTCCCGGTGGGGCTAGAAGGGGAGCTGCCCGGTGGCCAGAACCTGGTGCCAAGTTGGGCAGGCCTCTCAGGAGTGGTTGGTGGCCAGGGATGGGGTCCGGGCTGGACCCAGGCACTCACCTCTGGTCCAGAAGGGAAGTCGTCGGGGGCAGGCTGGGAGCTGGGGGCCGGTCTCTAAGTCTCAGGAAGTGGGTGGGGTCTTGGGCAGATGGGCGTGGGGGCAGGGCGCGGAGACTGCAGGGGCTGCCGGGGGCTTGGAAATGGGGATCCCTCCCGGTGGGGCTAGAAGGGGAGCTGCCCGGTGGCCAGAACCCGGCGCCAAGCTGGGCAGGTCCTCCCGGGGTGAATGTTGGCCAAGGATGGGGTCCGGGTTGGACCCGGGTACTCACCTCTGGTCCAGAAGGGAAGTCTTCGGGGGCAGGCTGGGAGCTGGGGGCCGGTCTCTAAGTCTCAGGAAGTGGGTGGGGTCTTGGGCAGATGGGCGTGGGGGCAGGGCGCGGAGACTGCAGGGGCTGCCGGGGGCTTGGAAATGGGGATCCCTCCCGGTGGGGCTAGAAGGGGAGCTGCCCGGTGGCCAGAACCTGGTGCCAAGTTGGGCAGGCCTCTCAGGAGTGGTTGGTGGCCAGGGATGGGGTCCGGGCTGGACCCAGGCACTCACCTCTGGTCCAGAAGGGAAGTCGTCGGGGGCAGGCTGGGAGCTGGGGGCCCGTCTCTAAGTCTCAGGAAGTGGGTGGGGTCTTGGGCAGATGGGCGTGGGGGCAGGGCGCGGAGACTGCAGGGGCTGCCGGGGGCTTGGAAATGGGGATCCCTCCCGGTGGGGCTAGAAGGGGAGCTGCCCGGTGGCCAGAACCCGGCGCCAAGCTGGGCAGGTCCTCCCGGGGTGAATGGTGGCCAGGGATGGGGTCCGGGTTGGACCCGGGTACTCACCTCTGGTCCAGAAGGGAAGTCTTCGGGGGCAGGCTGGGAGCTGGGGGCCGGTCTCTAAGTCTCAGGAAGTGGGTGGGGTCTTGGGCAGATGGGCGTGGGGGCAGGGCGTGGAGACTGCAGGGGCTGCCGGGGGCTTGGAAATGGGGATCCCTCCCGGTGGGGCTAGAAGGGGAGCTGCCCGGTGGCCAGAACCTGGTGCCAAGTTGGGCAGGCCTCTCAGGAGTGGTTGGTGGCCAGGGATGGGGTCCGGGCTGGACCCAGGCACTCACCTCTGGTCCAGAAGGGAAGTCGTCGGGGCAAATAGAAGTAAGTCTTAACTGAATGTTTTATAGATTAAGTTGAAACTCCCAAAAGCAACCAGAAAAAAAACTCCATAAAACACAGGTCAAGGTTGCATTACATAAATGCAAAAATGTCACTTAATATACAGGTAACCAATCTTTCAACAGAGTTGATCAAAGGACCAAACCAACTCATTATAGCATGTTTTTATTCTGAAGGGTCTCTGAAAAACCTGATGGCCCTGCATCCACACCAGGGAAAGAAGACACTACGTATGTTATTACGGTAAAGTGATCCTTTGTGAAATTCATTTTCATATGAATTTTGTTAAAATGCAGCAATAGTTTACCTATCACAGTTTTGCATGGAAATTTGGCCAGAGAAAAACATTCTGTTGGTGTGAATTGTCATTTCTATAAATTGTAAGTGAGTAATAAGTCCTTGCAGATAGTGGTGGCCCAATAAAGGAATGGACTGGAAACACAGTGAGTGGAAGATTGAGAACAGTCCTCACATAATACATGCTTCATGTTTGACCAAGGATGGTTTGCAGATACAAATACACCTTAGAGTGATTTTAAAACATGTCTGTGTTAATACACCTGAATACATTTTAATAGGTCCAGTGATTTCAGTTTCTAGGAATTGCCCAGGTGCCTTTACCTTTGGCATAAGTGCAGGCAGCTTTTATCTTCCTATGGACACTCCTACTTCAGGATCACATGTGAGAGCATCTCCTCTTTTCTATCTTTGCTTCTTATTTACACTAGCAGGAACTTGTGGAAATTTAGCCACTTGTAATCTGTTCATCCAAATTGTTCATTATGAAGAGATTATAGCATGTTTTTTTCTTTGATTCCCTAGGAGTATGTGGAAAAGTCTTCCTTTAGTTACATAATAGGTTTGTATTCCCCAATTAGCCAGCAGTTCTAGAAGCGAAGATTCAATTACCATATAGTAACATTTTAATGTCTGGAATTTTTGTTTTGTGTTTTAAAATAATAGACCCTTACATTCTCTGTGCCACATTTGAACATTTAAAATAGTGGTGGGTTTTAATTAGATATTGATCTATTCATATTAAAGCGACTTTATCACTGTGAGCTGCTGGAGGTAAGGAAACTGGTTTAATTGTATCCTGGAGCCTTAGAGTGAATCATAAGTTGCATATTAATGACTTCTGAATGTGAATCAATGGACAAAAGCTGTTTCATGGGTACTATGATATGGAGAACACACATTAGTGATTAAATCAGTGTTTATTTACAAATGAAAAATAATACACACCTTGGAATCCCCACCAGGATAGAGAAACACTGATGAAAGGAGGTCAATTAAAATTAATAATCATCTCATATAAGATCAGAAATTTTGAAACACTGGGAATTCAGTGTAGTCTCAGCCACAGGGCAAGGTCAAGTTTCTCAGTTCATGATGTTCTCTTATACTTGGCTAGCATAAATACAGGTTAGTACTTGATGACAAAGTAGTAATTTGTAAATAGATGAGCATATTTTGAGATATTTCAGGTTTAAGTAAGAGTTTCTACATTTTATGATTCAATACACTGAACCTTTCAGGAATAAAGTAGTTTTAATTTGTGAGGACACACACACAAAAAAAAGAATTAAATTCAGAAAAAAACAAAGAAAGTGAAACCTCTAAATTTCTATTACAGAAAAGCAAAAAACAACTATTTTACTTTACTAACATCTGTAATTTGAAAAAGATGAAGACTGAAATAAACCTGTCATCACTGGAAAAGGTAATAACTGACAATTACAAAGAAAAATATTTATTAACTGATAATTGCACCTAATATGAAAAGTAACATATTTGCTTGTGAGAGGAATGATGCCGCTGCATCGCCATGTCTGCAGTATTGCAAATAGTGTCAGAGAGAGAAACCAAGATTTTAAAATGTCCTTCACCACCGGGCAGTGGTGGCCCAAGCCTTTAATCCCAGCACTCGGAATGAAGAGCCAGGCAGATCTCTGTGAGTTCGAGGACAGCCTGGACTAGCAAGCGATTTCCAGGAAAGGTCACAAAGCTACACAAAGAAACCCTGTCTCGAAAAAACCAAAACATAAAAACAAACAAACAAACAAACAAATAAATAAAATGTTCTTCACCACCTTGATACCCTCATTTCTGGAAACACACAAGCATTTCACCCTCTAGTTCTCAACCTACCTAAGGGTGTGTCCATCTGATGACCTATCTCATGTTGTGGTGAACCTGCACAGGAAATTTTTTCCCTTGCTATTTGATAACTGTCATTTTTCACGTCTTATGAATTATCATGTCTATATCTATGTTTTCAGAAGGTGTTAGGTGAACCCCGTGAAAGACAGTCTTAGGTTTTCCAAATGGGTCACTAACCACCTGTTGAGAACCACTATTTTCATGGGTATGTGATAGTAAATTAGACTATGGAGACAAAAATCAGAAAGGGATCTCTTTGAATCAGAAAAGAAACCACACACAAATAAAGAGAGTAAACGTTAGAGAATCATGCAGTAGATAATGTCAACAGGAACCTACCAAACACTCTTGTATGACTTCAGTGGATTTATTTTAGGGGTGGAAATGTTTTGAATGCATTCTTTCTGTGCACTCTGTTTGTGGTCTGCCCACTGACATCCAGGGGCGCTTTGGATCCCCTGGCACTGCAGTTCCAGAAGGTTCTCAGGCAAGATGTTGGTTCTGTGAATCAAAGCCAGAGCCTCTGCCCCAGAAAAAAGTGGTAAACCCTGCTGAGTCATCTTTCCAGACCCCAGAATCAATATGTTTCTTATGCACCTGTTCATAAGCAAAGACCAATATGTCCTTAGTATAAACGATGAGTCAGCTTTCAGGGTGGTTGCCAAAATTTTATACCCTAGGCCTCATCAGACTGCTGGTATGAAACATTGAAATGCAGAGAACTAATAGGCAGGAAGAACATGAATAGGAGGTGGTCTTGTTGGTACACTCCTCTAATCTGTGCACTCATAATGCAGAGGACACTGGTCTCTTTGAGTTCAAGGATAACCTGTTCTCAATTTATATGGTGAATGGGAAAAGGCAAGAAACTGTTTGCCACAGCTGAAGTGTGTAGGTGCAAGGATAATTTTTAGGAGTTGTTTCTATCCTCTCACCATTTCAATCTCAGGGTTCAATTGGAAGTGTCAGTCATGCTGGCAAGTGCCTTTATGACATTAGCCATTTGGTGGCCTTAATATATATGCTCTGAATGTAAATATATCAGCATTAATACACACTCACACACACTCCACAAAATACAAAAGAAATTGATACAATACACTAGCACACCAATGCCAGCAGATCACTCTGCATGCAGGCATAATGACCCGGGATCCATCCCAGAAAACACAATTACCAGCAAACTGCTTGACTACGAACGATGTGTTGAAAATACACGGTAAAAGATCATTAGACATTTTTCGCATTTTACTTCCAGCAATGAAACTCAGATCCACCTATCACATGCCAGAACAAAAGCGACCTCAAAGAAACTGAGCAAAAGAGAGTGAAACACTTTTCTTCTGTTCTGTTTTGAATTTTGGTATTCATAATTTAAAGGAACCCAGCACAGCCTCTTTTGTGTCAGAAGACGGCTTCATTTGAAAAAAAAAGCAAATAACGGTTTTGGTTCTCACACACACTTCACATACAGACCAAACAAAAAAATTGATTTCCTTAACTGAGAAGGTTCATCCTCTACCTTTCCTTTGCAGAAGAGCGAGGAAGATATTGGCTCTGCAATAAGGTCCTCCAGCTTTGAGACCATCTCTGGGGACCCGGAGCTGTCTCTGCTAGATGAGGTAATAACTGATAGCTGCAAAGAAAAAGAAATATATTTACCTTTAATTCCCACTAATTTGACATGTAATATATTTGTTTGTGTAAGGAACGATGTCTCTGTGTTCCTATGTCTGCAGTATTTCAAAGAGTGTCAGAGAAGAGGAAGCCAGCCTGGCCCATTTCTTCACCTCCTTCATATCCTCCCTTCTGGGAGCCCACAATCTAATCACCCTGTAAGGCACTAGTTCTCAACCTTCCTAAGGGTGTGGCCATCTGATGACCTATCTCATGTTGTGGTGAACCTGCACAGGACATTTTTTCCCTTGCTATTTGATAACTGTCATTTTTCACGTCTTATGAATTATCATGTCTATATCTATGTTTTCAGAAGGTGTTAGGTGAACCCCGTGAAAGACAGTCTTAGGTTTTCCAAATGGGTCACTAACCACCTGTTGAGAACCACTATTTTCATGGGTATGTGATAGTAAATTAGACTATGGAGACAAAAATCAGAAAGGGAGCTCTTTGAATCAGAAAAGAAACCACACACAAATAAAGAGAGTAAACGTAAGAGAATCATGCAGTAGATAATGTCAACAGGAACCTACCAAACACTCTTGTATGACTTCAGTGGATTTATTTTAGGGGTGGAAATGTTTTGAATGCATTCTTTCTGTGCACTCTGTTTGTGGTCTGCCCACTGACATCCAGGGGCGCTTTGGATCCCCTGGCACTGCAGTTCCAGAAGGTTCTCAGCCAAGATGTTGGTTCTGTGAATCAAAGCCAGAGCCTCTGCCCCAGCAAAAAGTGGTAAACCCTGCTGAGTCATCTTTCCAGACCCCAGAATCAATATGTTTCTTATGCACCTGTTCATAAGCAAAGACCAATATGTCCTTTGTATAAACGATGAGTCAGCTTTCAGGGTGGTTGCCAAAATTTTATACCCTAGGCCTCATCAGCCTGCTGGTATGAAACATTGAAATGCAGAGAACTTATAGGCAGGAAGAACATGAATAGGAGGTGGTCTTGTTGGTACACTCCTCTAATCTGTGCACTCATAACGCAGAGGACACTGGTCTCTTTGAGTTCAAGGATAACCTGTTCTCAATTTATTTGGTGAATGGGAAAAGGCAAGAAACTGTTTGCCACAGCAGAAGTGTGCAGGTGCAAGGATAATTTTTAGGAGTTGTTTCTATCCTCTCACCATTTCAATCTCGGGGTTCAATTGGAAGTGTCAGTCATGCTGGCAAGTGCCTTTATGACATTAGCCATTTGGTGGCCTTAATATATATGCTTTGAATGTAAATATATCAGCATTAATACACACTCCACAAAATACAAAAGAAATTGATACAATACACTAGCACACCAATGCCAGCAGATCACTCTGCATGCAGGCATAATGACCCGGGATCCATCCCAGAAAACACAATTACCAACAAATTGCTTGACTACGAACGATGTGTTGAAAATACACGGTAAAAGATCATTAGACATTTTTCGCATTATACTTCCAGCAATGAAACTCAGATCCACCTAACACATGCCAGAACAAAAGCGACCTCAAAGAAACTGAGCAAAAGAGAGTGAAACACTTTTCTTCTGTTCTGTTTTGAATTTTGGTATTCATAATTTAAAGGAACCCAGCACAGCCTCTTTTGTGTCAGAAGACGGCTTCATTTGAAAAAAAAGCAAATAACGGTTTTGGTTCTCACACACATTTCACATACAGACCAAACAAAAGAATTGATTTCCTTAACTGAGAAGGTTCATCCTCTACCTTTCCTTTGCAGAAGAGCGAGGAAGATATTGGCTCTGCAATAAGGTCCTCCAGCTTTGAGACCATCTCTGGGGACCCGGAGCTGTCTCTGCTAGATGAGGTAATAACTGATAGCTGCAAAGAAAAAGAAATATATTTACCTTTAATTCCCACTAATTTGACATGTAATATATTTGTTTGTGTAAGGAACGATGTCTCTGTGTTCCTATGTCTGCAGTATTTCAAAGCGTGTCAGAGAAGAGGAAGCCAGCCTGGCCCATTTCTTCACCTCCTTCATATCCTCCCTTCTGGGAGCCCACAATCTAATCACCCTGTAAGGCACTAGTTCTCAACCTTCCTAAGGGTGTGGCCATCTGATGACCTATCTCATGTTGTGGTGAACCTGCACAGGACATTTTTTCCCTTGCTATTTGATAACTGTCATTTTTCACGTCTTATGAATTATCATGTCTATATCTATGTTTTCAGAAGGTGTTAGGTGAACCCCGTGAAAGACAGTCTTAGGTTTTCCAAATGGGTCACTAACCACCTGTTGAGAACCACTATTTTCATGGGTATGTGATAGTAAATTAGACTCTGGAGACAAAAATCAGAAAGGGAGCTCTTTGAATCAGAA
Organism: Peromyscus maniculatus bairdii; assembly: GCF_049852395.1. Taxonomy (NCBI): domain Eukaryota; kingdom Metazoa; phylum Chordata; class Mammalia; order Rodentia; family Cricetidae; genus Peromyscus; species Peromyscus maniculatus. The sequence goes on along the minus strand of NC_134873.1, from coordinate 5,068,602 downwards.
AAGAAACCACACACAAATAAAGAGAGTAAACGTTAGAGAATCATGCAGTAGATAATGTCAACAGGAACCTACCAAACACTCTTGTATGACTTCAGTGGATTTATTTTAGGGGTGGAAATGTTTTGAATGCATTCTTTCTGTGCACTCTGTTTGTGGTCTGCCCACTGACATCCAGGGGCGCTTTGGATCCCCTGGCACTGCAGTTCCAGAAGGTTCTCAGCCAAGATGTTGGTTCTGTGAATCAAAGCCAGAGCCTCTGCCCCAGCAAAAAGTGGTAAACCCTGCTGAGTCATCTTTCCAGACCCCAGAATCAATATGTTTCTTATGCACCTGTTCATAAGCAAAGACCAATATGTCCTTTGTATAAACGATGAGTCAGCTTTCAGGGTGGTTGCCAAAATTTTATACCCTAGGCCTCATCAGCCTGCTGGTATGAAACATTGAAATGCAGAGAACTTATAGGCAGGAAGAACATGAATAGGAGGTGGTCTTGTTGGTACACTCCTCTAATCTGTGCACTCATAACACAGAGGACACTGGTCTCTTTGAGTTCAAGGATAACCTGTTCTCAATTTATTTGGTGAATGGGAAAAGGCAAGAAACTGTTTGCCACAGCAGAAGTGTGCAGGTGCAAGGATAATTTTTAGGAGTTGTTTCTATCCTCTCACCATTTCAATCTCAGGGTTCAATTGGAAGTGTCAGTCATGCTGGCAAGTGCCTTTATGACATTAGCCATTTGGTGGCCTTAATATATATGCTTTGAATGTAAATATATCAGCATTAATACACACTCCACAAAATACAAAAGAAATTGATACAATACACTAGCACACCAATGCCAGCAGATCACTCTGCATGCAGGCATAATGACCCGGGATCCATCCCAGAAGACACAATTACCAGCAAATTGCTTGACTACGAACGATGTGTTGAAAATACACGGTAAAAGATCATTAGAAATTTTTCGCATATTACTTCCAGCAATGAAACTCAGATCCACCTATCACATGCCAGAACAAAAGCGACCTCAAAGAAACTGAGCAAAAGAGAGTGAAACACTTTTCTTCTGTTCTGTTTTGAATTTTGGTATTCATAATTTAAAGGAACACAGCACAGCCTCTTTTGTGTCAGAAGACGGCTTCATTTGAAAAAAAAGCAAATAACGGTTTTGGTTCTCACACACACTTCACATACAGACCAAACAAAAGAATTGATTTCCTTAACTGAGAAGGTTCATCCTCTACCTTTCCTTTGCAGAAGAGCGAGGAACATATTGGCTGTGCAATAAGGTCGTCCAGCGTTGAGACCATCTCGGAGGACCCGGAACTGTCTCCGCTAGATGAGGTAATAACTGATAGCTGCAAAGAAAAAGAAATATATTTACCTTTAATTCCCACTAATTTGACATGTAATATATTTGTTTGTGTAAGGAACGATGTTTCTGTGTTCCTATGTCTGCAGTATTTCAAAGAGTGTCAGAGAAGAGGAAGCCAGCCTGGCCCATTTCTTCACCTCCTTCATATCCTCCCTTCTGGGAGCCCACAATCTAATCACCCTGTAAGGCACTAGTTCTCAACCTTCCTAAGGGTGTGGCCATCTGATGACCTATCTCATGTTGTGGTGAACCTGCACAGGACATTTTTTCCCTTGCTATTTGATAACTGTCATTTTTCACGTCTTATGAATTATCATGTCTATATCTATGTTTTCAGAAGGTGTTAGGTGAACCCCGTGAAAGACAGTCTTAGGTTTTCCAAATGGGTCACTAACCACCTGTTGAGAACCACTATTTTCATGGGTATGTGATAGTAAATTAGACTCTGGAGACAAAAATCAGAAAGGGAGCTCTTTGAATCAGAAAAGAAACCACACACAAATAAAGAGAGTAAACGTTAGAGAATCATGCAGTAGATAATGTCAACAGGAACCTACCAAACACTCTTGTATGACTTCAGTGGATTTATTTTAGGGGTGGAAATGTTTTGAATGCATTCTTTCTGTGCACTCTGTTTGTGGTCTGCCCACTGACATCCAGGGGCGCTTTGGATCCCCTGGCACTGCAGTTCCAGAAGGTTCTCAGCCAAGATGTTGGTTCTGTGAATCAAAGCCAGAGCCTCTGCCCCAGCAAAAAGTGGTAAACCCTGCTGAGTCATCTTTCCAGACCCCAGAATCAATATGTTTCTTATGCACCTGTTCATAAGCAAAGACCAATATGTCCTTTGTATAAACGATGAGTCAGCTTTCAGGGTGGTTGCCAAAATTTTATACCCTAGGCCTCATCAGCCTGCTGGTATGAAACATTGAAATGCAGAGAACTTATAGGCAGGAAGAACATGAATAGGAGGTGGTCTTGTTGGTACACTCCTCTAATCTGTGCACTCATAACACAGAGGACACTGGTCTCTTTGAGTTCAAGGATAACCTGTTCTCAATTTATTTGGTGAATGGGAAAAGGCAAGAAACTGTTTGCCACAGCAGAAGTGTGCAGGTGCAAGGATAATTTTTAGGAGTTGTTTCTATCCTCTCACCATTTCAATCTCAGGGTTCAATTGGAAGTGTCAGTCATGCTGGCAAGTGCCTTTATGACATTAGCCATTTGGTGGCCTTAATATATATGCTTTGAATGTAAATATATCAGCATTAATACACACTCCACAAAATACAAAAGAAATTGATACAATACACTAGCACACCAATGCCAGCAGATCACTCTGCATGCAGGCATAATGACCCGGGATCCATCCCAGAAGACACAATTACCAGCAAATTGCTTGACTACGAACGATGTGTTGAAAATACACGGTAAAAGATCATTAGAAATTTTTCGCATATTACTTCCAGCAATGAAACTCAGATCCACCTATCACATGCCAGAACAAAAGCGACCTCAAAGAAACTGAGCAAAAGAGAGTGAAACACTTTTCTTCTGTTCTGTTTTGAATTTTGGTATTCATAATTTAAAGGAACACAGCACAGCCTCTTTTGTGTCAGAAGACGGCTTCATTTGAAAAAAAAGCAAATAACGGTTTTGGTTCTCACACACACTTCACATACAGACCAAACAAAAGAATTGATTTCCTTAACTGAGAAGGTTCATCCTCTACCTTTCCTTTGCAGAAGAGCGAGGAACATATTGGCTGTGCAATAAGGTCCTCCAGCGTTGAGACCATCTCGGGGGACCCGGAACTGTCTCCGCTAGATGAGGTAATAACTGATAGCTGCAAAGAAAAAAAAATATATTTACCTTTAATTCCCACTAATTTGACATGTAATATATTTGTTTGTGTAAGGAACGATGTTTCTGTGTTCCTATGTCTGCAGTATTTCAAAGAGTGTCAGAGAAGAGGAAGCCAGCCTGGCCCATTTCTTCACCTCCTTCATATCCTCCCTTCTGGGAGCCCACAATCTAATCACCCTGTAAGGCACTAGTTCTCAACCTTCCTAAGGGTGTGGCCATCTGATGACCTATCTCATGTTGTGGTGAACCTGCACAGGACATTTTTTCCCTTGCTATTTGATAACTGTCATTTTTCACGTCTTATGAATTATCATGTCTATATCTATGTTTTCAGAAGGTGTTAGGTGAACCCCGTGAAAGACAGTCTTAGGTTTTCCAAATGGGTCACTAACAGCCTGTTGAGAACCACTATTTTCATGGGTATGTGATAGTAAATTAGACTATGGAGACAAAAATCAGAAAGGGAGCTCTTTGAATCAGAAAAGAAACCACACACAAATAAAGAGAGTATATGTTAGAGAATCATGCAGTAGATAATGTCAACAGGAACCTACCAAACACTCTTGTATGACTTCAGTGGATTTATTTTAGGGGTGGAAATGTTTTGAATGCATTCTTTCTGTGCACTCTGTTTGTGGTCTGCCCACTGACATCCAGGGGCGCTTTGGATCCCCTGGCACTGCAGTTCCAGAAGGTTCTCAGCCAAGATGTTGGTTCTGTGAATCAAAGCCAGAGCCTCTGCCCCAGCAAAAAGTGGTAAACCCTGCTGAGTCATCTTTCCAGACCCCAGAATCAATATGTTTCTCATGCACCTGTTCATAAGCAAAGACCAATATGTCCTTTGTATAAACGATGAGTCTGCTTTCAGGGTGGTTGCCAAAATTTTATACCCTAGGCCTCATCAGCCTGCTGGTATGAAACATTGAAATGCAGAGAACTTATAGGCAGGAAGAACATGAATAGGAGGTGGTCTTGTTGGTACACTCCTCTAATCTGTGCACTCATAATGCAGAGGACACTGGTCTCTTTGAGTTCAAGGATAACCTGTTCTCAATTTATTTGTTGAATGGGAAAAGGCAAGAAACTGTTTGCCACAGCAGAAGTGTGCAGGTGCAAGGATAATTTTTAGGAGTTGTTTCTATCCTCTCACCATTTCAAATCAGGGTTCAATTGGAAGTGTCAGTCATGCTGGCAAGTGCCTTTATGACATTAGCCATTTGGTGGCCTTAATATATATGCTTTGAATGTAAATATATCAGCATTAATACACACTCACACACACTCCACAAAATACAAAAGAAATTGATACAATACACTAGCACACCAATGCCAGCAGATCACTCTGCATGCAGGCATAATGACCCGGGATCCATCCCAGAAAACACAATTACCAGCAAATTGCTTGACTACGAACGATGTGTTGAAAATACACGGTAAAAGATCATTAGACATTTTTCGCATTTTACTTCCAGCAATGAAACTCAGATCCACCTATCACATGCCAGAACAAAAGCGACCTCAAAGAAACTGAGCAAAAGAGAGTGAAACACTTTTCTTCTGTTCTGTTTTGAATTTTGGTATTCATAATTTAAAGGAACCCAGCACAGCCTCTTTTGTGTCAGAAGACGGCTTCATTTGAAAAAAAAGCAAATAACGGTTTTGGTTCTCACACACACTTCACATACAGACCAAACAAAAGAATTGATTTCCTTAACTGAGAAGGTTCATCCTCTACCTTTCCTTTGCAGAAGAGCGAGGAACATATTGGCTGTGCAATAAGGTCGTCCAGCGTTGAGACCATCTCGGAGGACCCGGAACTGTCTCCGCTAGATGAGGTAATAACTGATAGCTGCAAAGAAAAAGAAATATATTTACCTTTAATTCCCACTAATTTGACATGTAATATATTTGTTTGTGTAAGGAACGATGTTTCTGTGTTCCTATGTCTGCAGTATTTCAAAGAGTGTCAGAGAAGAGGAAGCCAGCCTGGCCCATTTCTTCACCTCCTTCATATCCTCCCTTCTGGGAGCCCACAATCTAATCACCCTGTAAGGCACTAGTTCTCAACCTTCCTAAGGGTGTGGCCATCTGATGACCTATCTCATGTTGTGGTGAACCTGCACAGGACATTTTTTCCCTTGCTATTTGATAACTGTCATTTTTCACGTCTTATGAATTATCATGTCTATATCTATGTTTTCAGAAGGTGTTAGGTGAACCCCGTGAAAGACAGTCTTAGGTTTTCCAAATGGGTCACTAACAGCCTGTTGAGAACCACTATTTTCATGGGTATGTGATAGTAAATTAGACTATGGAGACAAAAATCAGAAAGGGAGCTCTTTGAATCAGAAAAGAAACCACACACAAATAAAGAGAGTATATGTTAGAGAATCATGCAGTAGATAATGTCAACAGGAACCTACCAAACACTCTTGTATGACTTCAGTGGATTTATTTTAGGGGTGGAAATGTTTTGAATGCATTCTTTCTGTGCACTCTGTTTGTGGACTGCCCACTGACATACAGGGGCGCTTTGGATCCCCTGGCACTGCAGTTCCAGAAGGTTCTCAGCCAAGATGTTGGTTCTGTGAATCAAAGCCAGAGCCTCTGCCCCAGCAAAAAGTGGTAAACCCTGCTGAGTCATCTTTCCAGACCCCAGAATCAATATGTTTCTTATGCACCTGTTCATAAGCAAAGACCAATATGTCCTTTGTATAAACGATGAGTCAGCTTTCAGGGTGGTTGCCAAAATTTTATACCCTAGGCCTCATCAGCCTGCTGGTATGAAACATTGAAATGCAGAGAACTTATAGGCAGGAAGAACATGAATAGGAGGTGGTCTTGTTGGTACACTCCTCTAATCTGTGCACTCATAATGCAGAGGACACTGGTCTCTTTGAGTTCAAGGATAACCTGTTCTCAATTTATTTGTTGAATGGGAAAAGGCAAGAAACTGTTTGCCACAGCAGAAGTGTGCGGGTGCAAGGATAATTTTTAGGAGTTGTTTCTATCCTCTCACCATTTCAAATCAGGGTTCAATTGGAAGTGTCAGTCATGCTGGCAAGTGCCTTTATGACATTAGCCATTTGGTGGCCTTAATATATATGCTTTGAATGTAAATATATCAGCATTAATACACACTCACACACACTCCACAAAATACAAAAGAAATTGATACAATACACTAGCACACCAATGCCAGCAGATCACTCTGCATGCAGGCAAAATGACCCGGGATCCATCCCAGAAAACACAATTACCAGCAAACTGCTTGACTACGAACGATGTGTTGAAAATACACGGTAAAAGATCATTAGACATTTTTCGCATTTTACTTCCAGCAATGAAACTCAGATCCACCTATCACATGCCAGAACAAAAGCGACCTCAAAGAAACTGAGCAAAAGAGAGTGAAACACTTTTCTTCTGTTCTGTTTTGAATTTTGGTATTCATAATTTAAAGGAACACAGCACAGCCTCTTTTGTGTCAGAAGACGGCTTCATTTGAAAAAAAAGCAAATAACGGTTTTGGTTCTCACACACACTTCACATACAGACCAAACAAAAGAATTGATTTCCTTAACTGAGAAGGTTCATCCTCTACCTTTCCTTTGCAGAAGAGCGAGGAACATATTGGCTGTGCAATAAGGTCCTCCAGCGTTGAGACCATCTCTGGGGACCCGGAACTGTCTCCGCTAGATGAGGTAATAACTGAGAGCTGCAAAGAAAAAAAAATATATTTACCTTTAATTCCCACTAATTTGACATGTAATATATTTGTTTGTGTAAGGAACGATGTTTCTGTGTTCCTATGTCTGCAGTATTTCAAAGAGTGTCAGAGAAGAGGAAGCCAGCCTGGCCCATTTCTTCACCTCCTTCATATCCTCCCTTCTGGGAGCCCACAATCTAATCACCCTGTAAGGCACTAGTTCTCAACCTTCCTAAGGGTGTGGCCATCTGATGACCTATCTCATGTTGTGGTGAACCTGCACAGGACATTTTTTCCCTTGCTATTTGATAACTGTCATTTTTCACGTCTTATGAATTATCATGTCTATATCTATGTTTTCAGAAGGTGTTAGGTGAACCCCGTGAAAGACAGTCTTAGGTTTTCCAAATGGGTCACTAACAGCCTGTTGAGAACCACTATTTTCATGGGTATGTGATAGTAAATTAGACTATGGAGACAAAAATCAGAAAGGGAGCTCTTTGAATCAGAAAAGAAACCACACACAAATAAAGAGAGTATATGTTAGAGAATCATGCAGTAGATAATGTCAACAGGAACCTACCAAACACTCTTGTATGACTTCAGTGGATTTATTTTAGGGGTGGAAATGTTTTGAATGCATTCTTTCTGTGCACTCTGTTTGTGGTCTGCCCACTGACATCCAGGGGCGCTTTGGATCCCCTGGCACTGCAGTTCCAGAAGGTTCTCAGCCAAGATGTTGGTTCTGTGAATCAAAGCCAGAGCCTCTGCCCCAGCAAAAAGTGGTAAACCCTGCTGAGTCATCTTTCCAGACCCCAGAATCAATATGTTTCTCATGCACCTGTTCATAAGCAAAGACCAATATGTCCTTTGTATAAACGATGAGTCTGCTTTCAGGGTGGTTGCCAAAATTTTATACCCTAGGCCTCATCAGCCTGCTGGTATGAAACATTGAAATGCAGAGAACTTATAGGCAGGAAGAACATGAATAGGAGGTGGTCTTGTTGGTACACTCCTCTAATCTGTGCACTCATAATGCAGAGGACACTGGTCTCTTTGAGTTCAAGGATAACCTGTTCTCAATTTATTTGTTGAATGGGAAAAGGCAAGAAACTGTTTGCCACAGCAGAAGTGTGCAGGTGCAAGGATAATTTTTAGGAGTTGTTTCTATCCTCTCACCATTTCAAATCAGGGTTCAATTGGAAGTGTCAGTCATGCTGGCAAGTGCCTTTATGACATTAGCCATTTGGTGGCCTTAATATATATGCTTTGAATGTAAATATATCAGCATTAATACACACTCCACAAAATACAAAAGAAATTGATACAATACACTAGCACACCAATGCCAGCAGATCACTCTGCATGCAGGCATAATGACCCGGGATCCATCCCAGAAAACACAATTACCAGCAAATTGCTTGGCTACGAACGATGTGTTGAAAATACACGGTAAAAGATCATTAGACATTTTTCGCATTTTACTTCCAGCAATGAAACTCAGATCCACCTATCACATGCCAGAACAAAAGCGACCTCAAAGAAACTGAGCAAAAGAGAGTGAAACACTTTTCTTATGTTCTGTTTTGAATTTTGGTATTCATAATTTAAAGGAACCCAGCACAGCCTCTTTTGTGTCAGAAGACGGCTTCATTTGAAAAAAAAAGCAAATAACGGTTTTGGTTCTCACACACACTTCACATACAGACCAAACAAAAGAATTGATTTCCTTAACTGAGAAGGTTCATCCTCTACCTTTCCTTTGCAGAAGAGCGAGGAAGATATTGGCTCTGCAATAAGGTCCTCCAGCTTTGAGACCATCTCTGGGGACCCGGAGCTGTCTCTGCTAGATGAGGTAATAACTGATAGCTGCAAAGAAAAAGAAATATATTTACCTTTAATTCCCACTAATTTGACATGTAATATATTTGTTTGTGTAAGGAACGATGTCTCTGTGTTCCTATGTCTGCAGTATTTCAAAGAGTGTCAGAGAAGAGGAAGCCAGCCTGGCCCATTTCTTCACCTCCTTCATATCCTCCCTTCTGGGAGCCCACAAACTAATCACCCTGTAAGGCACTAGTTCTCAACCTTCCTAAGGGTGTGGCCATCTGATGACCTATCTCATGTTGTGGTGAACCTGCACAGGACATTTTTTCCCTTGCTATTTGATAACTGTCATTTTTCACGTCTTATGAATTATCATGTCTATATCTATGTTTTCAGAAGGTGTTAGGTGAATCCCATGAAGGACAGTCTTAGGTTTTCCAAATGGGTCACTAACCACCTGTTGAGATCCACTATTTTCATGGGTATGAGATAGTAAATTAGACTATGGAGACAAAAATCAGAAAGGGAGCTCTTTGAATCAGAAAAGAAACCACACACAAATAAAGAGAGTAAACTTTAGAGAATCATGCAGTAGATAATGTCAACAGGAACCTACCAAACACTCTTGTATGACTTCAGTGGATTTATTTTAGGGGTGGAAATGTTTTGAATGCATTCTTTCTGTGCACTATGTTTGTGGTCTGCCCACTGACATCCAGGGGCGCTTTTGATCCCCTGGCACTGGAGTTCCAGAAGGTCCTCAGCCAAGATATTGGTTCTGTGAATCAAAGCCAGAGCCTCTGCCCCAGCAAAAAGTGGTAAACCCTGCTGAGTCATCTTTCCAGACCCCAGAATCAATATGTTTCTTATGCACCTGTTCATAAGCAAAGACCAATATGTCCTTTGTATAAACGATGAGTCAGCTTTCAGGGTGGTTGCCAAAATTTTGTACCCTAGGCCTCATCAGCCTGCTGGTATGAAACATTGAAATGCAGAGAACTTATAGGCAGGAAGAACATGAATAGGAGGTGGTCTTGTTGGTACACTCCTCTAATCTGTGCACTCATAATGCAGAGGACACTGGTCTCTTTGAGTTCAAGGATAACCTGTTCTCAATTTGTTTGTTGAATGGGAAAAGGCAAGAAACTGTTTGCCACAGCAGAAGTGTGCAGGTGCAAGGATAATTTTTAGGAGTTGTTTCTATCCTCTCACCATTTCAATCTCAGGGTTCAATTGGAAGTGTCAGTCATGCTGGCAAGTGCCTTTATGACATTAGCCATTTGGTCGCCTTAATATATATGCTTTGAATGTAAATATATCAGCATTAATACACACTCACACACACTCCACAAAATACAAAAGAAATTGATACAATACACTAGCACACCAATGCCAGCAGATCACTCTGCATGCAGGCATAATGACCCGGGATCCATCCAAGAAAACACAATTACCAGGAAACTGCTTGACTACAAACCATGTGTTGAAAATACTCGGTTAAAGATCATTAGACATGGTTCCCATTTTACTTCCAGCAATGAAACTCAGATCCACCTATCACATGCCAGACCTCAGGCGACCTCAAATAAACTGAGCAAAAGAGAGTGAAACACTTTTCTCCTGTTCTGTTTTGAATTTTGGTATTCATAATTTAAAGAACCCAGCACAGCCTCTTTTGTGTCAGAAGACGGCTTCATTTGAAAACGAAGCAAATAACGGTTTTGGGTCTCACACACACTTCACATACAGACCAAACAAAAGAATTGATTTCCTTAACTGAGAAGGTTCATCCTCTACCTTTCCTTTGCAGAAGAGCGAGGAACATATTGGCTCTGCAATAAGGTCCTCCAGCTTTGAGACCATCTCTGGGGACCCGGAGGTGTCTCTGCTAGATGAGGTAATAACTGATAGCTGCAAAGAAAAAGAAATATATTTACCTTTAATTCTCACTAATTTGACATGTAATATATTTGTTTGTGTAAGGAACGATGTCTCTGTGTTCCTATGTCTGCAGTATTTCAAAGAGTGTCAGAGAAGAGGAAGCCAGCCTGGCCCATTTCTTCACCTCCTTCATATCCTCCCTTCTGGGAGCCCACAATATAATCACCCGGTAAGGCACTAGTTCTCAACCTTCCTAAGGGTGTGGCCATCTGATGACCTATCTCATGTTGTGGTGAACCTGCACAGGAAATTTTTTCCCTTGCTATTTGATAACTGTCATTTTTCACGTCTTATGAATTATCATGTCTATATCTATGTTTTCAGAAGGTGTTAGGTGAACCCCGTGAAAGACAGTCTTAGGTTTTCCAAATGGGTCACTAACAGCCTGTTGAGAACCACTATTTTCATGGGTATGTGATAGTAAATTAGACTATGGAGACAAAAATCAGAAAGGGAGCTCTTTGAATCAGAAAAGAAACCACACACAAATAAAGAGAGTATATGTTAGAGAATCATGCAGTAGATAATGTCAACAGGAACCTACCAAACACTCTTGTATGACTTCAGTGGATTTATTTTAGGGGTGGAAATGTTTTGAATGCATTCTTTCTGTGCACTCTGTTTGTGGTCTGCCCACTGACATCCAGGGGCGCTTTGGATCCCCTGGCACTGCAGTTCCAGAAGGTTCTCAGCCAAGATGTTGGTTCTGTGAATCAAAGCCAGAGCCTCTGCCCCAGCAAAAAGTGGTAAACCCTGCTGAGTCATCTTTCCAGACCCCAGAATCAATATGTTTCTCATGCACCTGTTCATAAGCAAAGACCAATATGTCCTTTGTATAAACGATGAGTCTGCTTTCAGGGTGGTTGCCAAAATTTTATACCCTAGGCCTCATCAGCCTGCTGGTATGAAACATTGAAATGCAGAGAACTTATAGGCAGGAAGAACATGAATAGGAGGTGGTCTTGTTGGTACACTCCTCTAATCTGTGCACTCATAATGCAGAGGACACTGGTCTCTTTGAGTTCAAGGATAACCTGTTCTCAATTTATTTGTTGAATGGGAAAAGGCAAGAAACTGTTTGCCACAGCAGAAGTGTGCAGGTGCAAGGATAATTTTTAGGAGTTGTTTCTATCCTCTCACCATTTCAAATCAGGGTTCAATTGGAAGTGTCAGTCATGCTGGCAAGTGCCTTTATGACATTAGCCATTTGGTGGCCTTAATATATATGCTTTGAATGTAAATATATCAGCATTAATACACACTCCACAAAATACAAAAGAAATTGATACAATACACTAGCACACCAATGCCAGCAGATCACTCTGCATGCAGGCATAATGACCCGGGATCCATCCCAGAAAACACAATTACCAGCAAATTGCTTGACTACGAACGATGTGTTGAAAATACACGGTAAAAGATCATTAGACATTTTTCGCATTTTACTTCCAGCAATGAAACTCAGATCCACCTATCACATGCCAGAACAAAAGCGACCTCAAAGAAACTGAGCAAAAGAGAGTGAAACACTTTTCTTCTGTTCTGTTTTGAATTTTGGTATTCATAATTTAAAGGAACCCAGCACAGCCTCTTTTGTGTCAGAAGACGGCTTCATTTGAAAAAAAAGCAAATAACGGTTTTGGTTCTCACACACACTTCACATACAGACCAAACAAAAGAATTGATTTCCTTAACTGAGAAGGTTCATCCTCTACCTTTCCTTTGCAGAAGAGCGAGGAACATATTGGCTGTGCAATAAGGTCGTCCAGCGTTGAGACCATCTCGGAGGACCCGGAACTGTCTCCGCTAGATGAGGTAATAACTGATAGCTGCAAAGAAAAAGAAATATATTTACCTTTAATTCCCACTAATTTGACATGTAATATATTTGTTTGTGTAAGGAACGATGTTTCTGTGTTCCTATGTCTGCAGTATTTCAAAGAGTGTCAGAGAAGAGGAAGCCAGCCTGGCCCATTTCTTCACCTCCTTCATATCCTCCCTTCTGGGAGCCCACAATCTAATCACCCTGTAAGGCACTAGTTCTCAACCTTCCTAAGGGTGTGGCCATCTGATGACCTATCTCATGTTGTGGTGAACCTGCACAGGACATTTTTTCCCTTGCTATTTGATAACTGTCATTTTTCACGTCTTATGAATTATCATGTCTATATCTATGTTTTCAGAAGGTGTTAGGTGAATCCCATGAAGGACAGTCTTAGGTTTTCCAAATGGGTCACTAACCACCTGTTGAGATCCACTATTTTCATGGGTATGAGATAGTAAATTAGACTATGGAGACAAAAATCAGAAAGGGAGCTCTTTGAATCAGAAAAGAAACCACACACAAATAAAGAGAGTAAACTTTAGAGAATCATGCAGTAGATAATGTCAACAGGAACCTACCAAACACTCTTGTATGACTTCAGTGGATTTATTTTAGGGGTGGAAATGTTTTGAATGCATTCTTTCTGTGCACTATGTTTGTGGTCTGCCCACTGACATCCAGGGGCGCTTTGGATCCCCTGGCACTGGAGTTCCAGAAGGTCCTCAGCCAAGATATTGGTTCTGTGAATCAAAGCCAGAGCCTCTGCCCCAGCAAAAAGTGGTAAACCCTGCTGAGTCATCTTTCCAGACCCCAGAATCAATATGTTTCTTATGCACCTGTTCATAAGCAAAGACCAATATGTCCTTTGTATAAACGATGAGTCAGCTTTCAGGGTGGTTGCCAAAATTTTATACCCTAGGCCTCATCAGCCTGCTGGTATGAAACATTGAAATGCAGAGAACTTATAGGCAGGAAGAACATGAATAGGAGGTGGTCTTGTTGGTACACTCCTCTAATCTGTGCACTCATAATGCAGAGGACACTGGTCTCTTTGAGTTCAAGGATAACCTGTTCTCAATTTGTTTGTTGAATGGGAAAAGGCAAGAAACTGTTTGCCACAGCAGAAGTGTGCAGGTGCAAGGATAATTTTTAGGAGTTGTTTCTATCCTCTCACCATTTCAATCTCAGGGTTCAATTGGAAGTGTCAGTCATGCTGGCAAGTGCCTTTATGACATTAGCCATTTGGTGGCCTTAATATATATGCTTTGAATGTAAATATATCAGCATTAATACACACTCACACACACTCCACAAAATACAAAAGAAATTGATACAATACACTAGCACACCAATGCCAGCAGATCACTCTGCATGCAGGCATAATGACCCGGGATCCATCCAAGAAAACACAATTACCAGGAAACTGCTTGACTACAAACCATGTGTTGAAAATACTCGGTTAAAGATCATTAGACATGGTTCCCATTTTACTTCCAGCAATGAAACTCAGATCCACCTATCACATGCCAGACCTCAGGCGACCTCAAATAAACTGAGCAAAAGAGAGTGAAACACTTTTCTCCTGTTCTGTTTTGAATTTTGGTATTCATAATTTAAAGAACCCAGCACAGCCTCTTTTGTGTCAGAAGACGGCTTCATTTGAAAACGAAGCAAATAACGGTTTTGGGTCTCACACACACTTCACATACAGACCAAACAAAAGAATTGATTTCCTTAACTGAGAAGGTTCATCCTCTACCTTTCCTTTGCAGAAGAGCGAGGAACATATTGGCTCTGCAATAAGGTCCTCCAGCTTTGAGACCATCTCTGGGGACCCGGAGGTGTCTCTGCTAGATGAGGTAATAACTGATAGCTGCAAAGAAAAAGAAATATATTTACCTTTAATTCTCACTAATTTGACATGTAATATATTTGTTTGTGTAAGGAACGATGTCTCTGTGTTCCTATGTCTGCAGTATTTCAAAGAGTGTCAGAGAAGAGGAAGCCAGCCTGGCCCATTTCTTCACCTCCTTCATATCCTCCCTTCTGGGAGCCCACAATATAATCACCCGGTAAGGCACTAGTTCTCAACCTTCCTAAGGGTGTGGCCATCTGATGACCTATCTCATGTTGTGGTGAACCTGCACAGGAAATTTTTTCCCTTGCTATTTGATAACTGTCATTTTTCACGTCTTATGAATTATCATGTCTATATCTATGTTTTCAGAAGGTGTTAGGTGAACCCCGTGAAAGACAGTCTTAGGTTTTCCAAATGGGTCACTAACAGCCTGTTGAGAACCACTATTTTCATGGGTATGTGATAGTAAATTAGACTATGGAGACAAAAATCAGAAAGGGAGCTCTTTGAATCAGAAAAGAAACCACACACAAATAAAGAGAGTATATGTTAGAGAATCATGCAGTAGATAATGTCAACAGGAACCTACCAAACACTCTTGTATGACTTCAGTGGATTTATTTTAGGGGTGGAAATGTTTTGAATGCATTCTTTCTGTGCACTCTGTTTGTGGTCTGCCCACTGACATCCAGGGGCGCTTTGGATCCCCTGGCACTGCAGTTCCAGAAGGTTCTCAGGCAAGATGTTGGTTCTGTGAATCAAAGCCAGAGCCTCTGCCCCAGCAAAAAGTGGTAAACCCTGCTGAGTCATCTTTCCAGACCCCAGAATCAATATGTTTCTCATGCACCTGTTCATAAGCAAAGACCAATATGTCCTTTGTATAAACGATGAGTCTACTTTCGGGTGGTTGCCAAAATTTTATACCCTAGGCCTCATCAGCCTGCTGGTATGAAACATTGAAATGCAGAGAACTTATAGGCAGGAAGAACATGAATAGGAGGTGGTCTTGTTGGTACACTCCTCTAATCTGTGCACTCATAATGCAGAGGACACTGGTCTCTTTGAGTTCAAGGATAACCTGTTCTCAATTTATTTGTTGAATGGGAAAAGGCAAGAAACTGTTTGCCACAGCAGAAGTGTGCAGGTGCAAGGATAATTTTTAGGAGTTGTTTCTATCCTCTCACCATTTCAAATCAGGGTTCAATTGGAAGTGTCAGTCATGCTGGCAAGTGCCTTTATGACATTAGCCATTTGGTGGCCTTAATATATATCCTTTGAATGTAAATATATCAGCATTAATACACACTCACACACACTCCACAAAATACAAAAGAAATTGATACAATACACTAGCACACCAATGCCAGCAGATCACTCTGCATGCAGGCATAATGACCCGGCATCCATCCCAGAAAACACAATTACCAGCAAACTGCTTGACTACAAACCATGTGTTGAAAATACTCGGTTAAAGATCATTAGACATGGTTCCCATTTTACTTCCAGCAATGAAACTCAGATCCACCTATCATATGCCAGAACAAAAGCGACCTCAAATAAACTGAGCAAAAGAGAGTGAAACGCTTTTCTCCTGTTCTCTTTTGAATTTTGGTATTCATAATTTAAAGGAACCAGGCACAGCCTCTTTTGTGTCAGAAGACGGCTTCATTTGAAAACGAAGCAAATAACGGTTTTGGTCTCACACACACTTCACAAACAGACCAAACAAAAGAATTGATTTCCTTAACTGAGAAGGTTCATCCTCTACCTTTCCTTTGCAGAAGAGCGAGGAACATATTGGCTCTGCAATAAGGTCCTCCAGCTTTGAGACCATCTCTGGGGACCCGGAGCTGTCTCCGCTAGATGAGGTAATAACTGATAGCTGCAAAGAAAAAGAAATATATTTACCTTTAATCCCCACTAATTTGACATGTAATATATTTGTTTGTGTAAGGAACGATGTCTCTGTGTTCCTATGTCTGCAGTATTTCAAATAGTGTCAGAGAAGAGGAAGCCAGCCTGGCCCATTTCTTCACCTCCTTCATATCCTCCCTTCTGGGAGCCCACAATCTAATCACCCTGTAAGGCACTAGTTCTCAACCTTCCTAAGGGTGTGGCCATCTGATGACCTATCTCATGTTGTGGTGAACCTGCACAGGAAATTATTTCCCTTGCTATTTGATAACTGTCATTTTTCACGTCTTATGAATTATCATGTCTATATCTATGTTTTCAGAAGGTGTTAGGTGAACCCCGTGAAAGACAGTCTTAGGTTTTCCAAATGGGTCACTAACCACCTGTTGAGAACCACTATTTTCATGGGTATGTGATAGTAAATTAGACTATGGAGACAAAAATCAGAAAGGGAGCTCTTTGAATCAGAAAAGAAACCACACACAAATAAAGAGAGTATATGTTAGAGAATCATGCAGTAGATAATGTCAACAGAAACCTACCAAACACTCTTGTATGACTTCAGTGGATTTATTTTAGGGGTGGAAATGTTTTGAATGCATTCTTTCTGTGCACTCTGTTTGTGGTCTGCCCACTGACATCCAGGGGCGCTTTGGATCCCCTGGCACTGCAGTTCCAGAAGGTTCTCAGCCAAGATGTTGGTTCTGTGAATCAAAGCCAGAGCCTCTGCCCCAGCAAAAAGTGGTAAACCCTGCTGAGTCATCTTTCCAGACCCCAGAATCAATATGTTTCTTATGAACCTGTTCATAAGCAAAGACCAATATGTCCTTTGTATAAACGATGAGTCAGCTTTCAGGGTGGTTGCCAAAATTTTATACCCTAGGCCTCATCAGCCTGCTGGTATGAAACATTGAAATGCAGAGAACTTATAGGCAGGAAGAACATGAATAGGAGGTGGTCTTGTTGGTACACTCCTCTAATCTGTGCACTCATAACGCAGAGGACACTGGTCTCTTTGAGTTCAAGGATTACCTGTTCTCATTTTATTTGGTGAATGGGAAAAGGCAAGAAACTGTTTGCCACAGCAGAAGTGTGCAGGTGCAAGGATAATTTTTAGGAGTTGTTTCTATCCTCTCACCATTTCAATCTCAGGGTTCAATTGGAAGTGTCAGTCATGCTGGCAAGTGCCTTTATGACATTAGCCATTTGGTGGCCTTAATATATATGCTTTGAATGTAAATATATCAGCATTAATACACACTCCACAAAATACAAAAGAAATTGATACAATACACTAGCACACCAATGCCAGCAGATCACTCTGCATGCAGGCATAATGACCCGGGATCCATCCCAGAAAACACAATTACCAGCAAATTGCTTGACTACGAACGATGTGTTGAAAATACACGGTTAAAGATCATTAGACATGGTTCCCATTTTACTTCCAGCAATGAAACTCAGATCCACCTATCACATGCTAGAACTCCGGCGACCTCAAAGAAACTGAGCAAAAGAGAGTGAAACACTTTTCTTCTGTTCTGTTTTGAATTTTGGTATTCATAATTTAAAGGAACCCAGCACAGCCTCTTTTGTGTCAGAAGACGGCTTCATTTGAAAACGAAGCAAATAACGGTTTTGGGTCTCACACACACTTCACATACAGACCAAACAAAAGAATTGATTTCCTTAACTGAGAAGGTTCATCCTCTACCTTTCCTTTGCAGAAGAGCGAGGAACATATTGGCTCTGCAATAAGGTCCTCCAGCTTTGAGACCATCTCTGGGGACCGGGAGCTGTCTCTGCTAGATGAGGTAATAACTGATAGCTGCAAAGAAAAAGAAATATATTTACCTTTAATCCCCACTAATTTGACATGTAATATATTTGTTTGTGTAAGGAACGATGTCTCTGTGTTCCTATGTCTGCAGTATTTCAAAGAGTGTCAGAGAAGAGGAAGCCAGCCTGGCCCATTTCTTCACCTCCTTCATATCCTCCCTTCTGGGAGCCCACAATCTATTCACCCTGTAAGGCACTAGTTCTCAACCTTCGTAAGGGTGTGGCCATCTGATGACCTATCTCATGTTGTGGTGAACCTGCACAGGAAATTATTTCCCTTGCTATTTGATAACTGTCATTTTTCACGTCTTATGAATTATCATGTCTATATCTATGTTTTCAGAAGGTGTTAGGTGAACCCCGTGAAAGACAGTCTTAGGTTTTCCAAATGGGTCACTAACCACCTGTTGAGAACCACTATTTTCATGGGTATGTGATAGTAAATTAGACTATGGAGACAAAAATCAGAAAGGGAGCTCTTTGAATCAGAAAAGAAACCACACACAAATAAAGAGAGTATATGTTAGAGAATCATGCAGTAGATAATGTCAACAGAAACCTACCAAACACTCTTGTATGACTTCAGTGGATTTATTTTAGGGGTGGAAATGTTTTGAATGCATTCTTTCTGTGCACTCTGTTTGTGGTCTGCCCACTGACATCCAGGGGCGCTTTGGATCCCCTGGCACTGCAGTTCCAGAAGGTTCTCAGCCAAGATGTTGGTTCTGTGAATCAAAGCCAGAGCCTCTGCCCCAGCAAAAAGTGGTAAACCCTGCTGAGTCATCTTTCCAGACCCCAGAATCAATATGTTTCTTATGCACCTGTTCATAAGCAAAGACCAATATGTCCTTTGTATAAACGATGAGTCAGCTTTCAGGGTGGTTGCCAAAATTTTATACCCTAGGCCTCATCAGCCTGCTGGTATGAAACATTGAAATGCAGAGAACTTATAGGCAGGAAGAACATGAATAGGAGGTGGTCTTGTTGGTACACTCCTCTAATCTGTGCACTCATAACGCAGAGGACACTGGTCTCTTTGAGTTCAAGGATTACCTGTTCTCAATTTATTTGGTGAATGGGAAAAGGCAAGAAACTGTTTGCCACAGCAGAAGTGTGCAGGTGCAAGGATAATTTTTAGGAGTTGTTTCTATCCTCTCACCATTTCAATCTCAGGGTTCAATTGGAAGTGTCAGTCATGCTGGCAAGTGCCTTTATGACATTAGCCATTTGGTGGCCTTAATATATATGCTTTGAATGTAAATATATCAGCATTAATACACACTCCACAAAATACAAAAGAAATTGATACAATACACGAGCACACCAATGCCAGCAGATCACTCTGCATGCAGGCATAATGACCCGGGATCCATCCCAGAAAACACAATTACCAGCAAATTGCTTGACTACGAACGATGTGTTGAAAATACACGGTAAAAGATCATTAGACATTTTTCGCATTTTACTTCCAGCAATGAAACTCAGATCCACCTATCACATGCCAGAACTCCGGCGACCTCAAAGAAACTGAGCAAAAGAGAGTGAAACACTTTTCTTCTGTTCTGTTTTGAATTTTGGTATTCATAATTTAAAGGAACCCAGCACAGCCTCTTTTGTGTCAGAAGACGGCTTCATTTGAAAACGAAGCAAATAACGGTTTTGGGTCTCACACACACTTCACATACAGACCAAACAAAA
This sequence comes from Peromyscus maniculatus bairdii, assembly GCF_049852395.1. NCBI lineage: Eukaryota > Metazoa > Chordata > Mammalia > Rodentia > Cricetidae > Peromyscus > Peromyscus maniculatus. The sequence continues at coordinate 5,048,753 of NC_134873.1, read as the reverse complement.
GAATTGATTTCCTCTACCTTTCCTTTGCAGAAGAGCGAGGAACATATTGGCTCTGCAATAAGGTCCTCCAGCTTTGAGACCATCTCTGGGGACCCGGAGCTGTCTCCGCTAGTTGAGGTAATAACTGATAGCTGCAAAGAAAAAGAAATATATTTACCTTTAATCCCCACTAATTTGACATGTAATATATTTGTTTGTGTAAGGAACGATGTCTCTGTGTTCCTATGTCTGCAGTATTTCAAAGAGTGTCAGAGAAGAGGAAGCCAGCCTGGCCCATTTCTTCACCTCCTTCATATCCTCCCTTCTGGGAGCCCACAATCTAATCACCCTGTAAGGCACTAGTTCTCAACCTTCCTAAGGGTGTGGCCATCTGATGACCTATCTCATGTTGTGGTGAACCTGCACAGGAAATTATTTCCCTTGCTATTTGATAACTGTCATTTTTCACGTCTTATGAATTATCATGTCTATATCTATGTTTTCAGAAGGTGTTAGGTGAACCCCGTGAAAGACAGTCTTAGGTTTTCCAAATGGGTCACTAACCACCTGTTGAGAACCACTATTTTCATGGGTATGTGATAGTAAATTAGACTATGGAGACAAAAATCAGAAAGGGAGCTCTTTGAATCAGAAAAGAAACCACACACAAATAAAGAGAGTATATGTTAGAGAATCATGCAGTAGATAATGTCAACAGGAACCTACCAAACACTCTTGTATGACTTCAGTGGATTTATTTTAGGGGTGGAAATGTTTTGAATGCATTCTTTCTGTGCACTCTGTTTGTGGTCTGCCCACTGACATCCAGGGGCGCTTTGGATCCCCTGGCACTGCAGTTCCAGAAGGTTCTCAGCCAAGATGTTGGTTCTGTGAATCAAAGCCAGAGCCTCTGCCCCAGCAAAAAGTGGTAAACCCTGCTGAGTCATCTTTCCAGACCCCAGAATCAATATGTTTCTTATGAACCTGTTCATAAGCAAAGACCAATATGTCCTTTGTATAAACGATGAGTCAGCTTTCAGGGTGGTTGCCAAAATTTTATACCCTAGGCCTCATCAGCCTGCTGGTATGAAACATTGAAATGCAGAGAACTTATAGGCAGGAAGAACATGAATAGGAGGTGGTCTTGTTGGTACACTGCTCTAATCTGTGCACTCATAATGCAGAGGACACTGGTCTCTTTGAGTTCAAGGATTACCTGTTCTCAATTTATTTGGTGAATGGGAAAAGGCAAGAAACTGTTTGCCACAGCAGAAGTGTGCAGGTGCAAGGATAATTTTTAGGAGTTGTTTCTATCCTCTCACCATTTCAATCTCAGGGTTCAATTGGAAGTGTCAGTCATGCTGGCAAGTGCCTTTATGACATTAGCCATTTGGTGGCCTTAATATATATGCTTTGAATGTAAATATATCAGCATTAATACACACTCCACAAAATACAAAAGAAATTGATACAATACACTAGCACACCAATGCCAGCAGATCACTCTGCATGCAGGCATAATGACCCGGGATCCATCCCAGAAAACACAATTACCAGCAAACTGCTTGACTACGAACCATGTGTTGAAAATACTCGGTTAAAGATCATTAGACATTTTTCGCATTTTACTTCCAGCAATGAAACTCAGATCCACCTATCACATGCCAGAACTCCGGCGACCTCAAAGAAACTGAGCAAAAGAGAGTGAAACACTTTTCCCCTGTTCTGTTTTGAATTTTGGTATATATAATTAAAAGGAACCCAGCACAGCCTCTTTTGTGTCAGAAGACGGCTTCATTTGAAAACGAAGCAAATAACGGTTTTGGGTCTCACACACACTTCACATACAGACCAAACAAAAGAATTGATTTCCTTAACTGAGAAGGTTCATCCTCTACCTTTCCTTTGCAGAAGAGCGAGGAACATATTGGCTGTGCAATAAGGTCCTCCAGCGTTGAGACCATCTCGGGGGACCCGGAACTGTCTCCGCTAGATGAGGTAATAACTGATAGCTGCAAAGAAAAAGAAATATATTTACCTTTAATTCCCACTAATTTGACATGTAATATATTTGTTTGTGTAAGGAACGATGTCTCTGTGTTCCTATGTCTGCAGTATTTCAAATCGTGTCAGAGAAGAGGAAGCCAGCCTGGCCCATTTCTTCACCTCCTTCATATCCTCCCTTCTGGGAGCCCACAATCTAATCACCCTGTAAGGCACTAGTTCTCAACCTTCGTAAGGGTGTGGCCATCTGATGACCTATCTCATGTTGTGGTGAACCTGCACAGGAAATTTTTTCCCTTGCTATTTGATAACTGTCATTTTTCACGTCTTATGAATTATCATGTCTATATCTATGTTTTCAGAAGGTGTTAGGTGAACACCGTGAAAGACAGTCTTAGGTTTTCCAAATGGGTCACTAACAGCCTGTTGAGAACCACTAATTTCATGGGTATGTGATAGTAAATGAGACTATGGAGACAAAAATCAGAAAGGGAGCTCTTTGAATCAGAAAAGAAACCACACACAAATAAAGAGAGTAAACGTTAGAGAATCATGCAGTAGATAATGTCAACAGGAACCTACAAAACACTCTTGTATGACTTCAGTGGATTTATTTTAGGGGTGGAAATGTTTTGAATGCATTCTTTCTGTGCACTCTGTTTGTGGTCTGCCCACTGACATCCAGGGGCGCTTTGGATCCCCTGGCACTGCAGTTCCAGAAGGTTCTCAGCCAAGATGTTGGTTCTGTGAATCAAAGCCAGAGCCTCTGCCCCAGCAAAAAGTGGTAAACCCTGCTGAGTCATCTTTCCAGACCCCAGAATCAATATGTTTCTCATGCACCTGTTCATAAGCAAAGACCAATATGTCCTTTGTATAAACGATGAGTCAGCTTTCAGGGTGGTTGCCAAAATTTTATACCCTAGGCCTCATCAGCCTGCTGGTATGAAACATTGAAATGCAGAGAACTTATAGGCAGGAAGAACATGAATAGGAGGTGGTCTTGTTGGTACACTCCTCTTATCTGTGTACTCATAATTCAGAGGACACTGGTCTATTTGAGTTCAAGGATTACCTGTTCTCAATTTATTTGGTGAATGGGAAAAGGCAAGAAACTGTTTGCCACAGCAGAAGTGTGCAGGTGCAAGGATAATTTTTAGGAGTTGTTTCTATCCTCTCACCATTTCAATCTCAGGGTTCAATTGGAAGTGTCAGACATGCTGGCAAGTGCCTTTATGACATTAGCCATTTGGTGGCCTTAATATATATGCTTTGAATGTAAATATATCAGCATTAATATATACACACACACACACACACACACACACACACACTCACACACACACACACTCCACAAAATACAAAAGAAATTGATACAATACACTAGCACACCAATGCCATCATATCACTCTGCATGCAGGCATTATTACACGGGATCCATCCCAGAAAACACAATTACCGCAAACTGCTTGACTACCAACCATGTGTGGAAAATACTCCGTTAAAGATCATTAGACATGGTTCCCATTTTACCTCCAGCAATGAAACTCAGATCCACCTATCACATGCCAGAACTCAGGCGACCTCAATGAAACTGAGCAAAAGAGAGTGAAACACTTTTCTCCTGTTCTGTTTTGAATTTTGATGTTCATAATTTAAAGGTACCCAGCAAGCCTCTTTTGTGTCAGAAGACGGCTTTATTTGAAAATGAAGCCAATAACAGTTTTTGGTCTCACACAGACTTCACTTACACACCAAACAAAAGACTTAATTTCCTTAACTGAGAAGGTTCATCCTCTACCTTTCCTTTGCAGAAGAGCGAGGAACATATTGGCTCTGGAATAAGGTCCTCCAGTGTCAATACCATCTTGGGGGACCTTGAACTGTCTCCGCTAGATGAGGTAATAACTGATAGCTGCAAAGAAAAAGAAATATATTTACCTTTAATTCTCACTAATTTGACATGTAATATATTTGTTTGTGAGAGGAACGATGTCTCTGTGTTCCTATGTCTGCAGTATTTCAAATAGTGTCAGAGAAGAGGAAGCCAGCCTGGCCCATTTCTTCTCCTCCTTCATATCCTCCCTTCTGGGAGCCCACAATCTAATCACCCTGTAAGGCACTAGTTCTCAACCTTCCTAGGGCTGTGGCCATCTGATGACCTATCTCATGATGTGGTGATCCTTCACAGGAAAATTTTTTCCCTTGCTATTTAATAACTGTCATTTTTCACGTCTTATGAATTATCATGTCTATATCTATGTTTTCAGAAGGTGTTAGGTGAACCCTGTGAAAGACAGTCTTAGGTTTTCCAAATGGGTCACTAACCACCTGTTGAGAACCACTCTTTTCATGGGTATGTGATAGTAAATTAGACTATGGAGACAAAAATCAGAAAGGGAGCTCTTTGAATCAGAAAGTTACAACCACACACAAATAAAGTGAGTAAACGTTAGAGAATCATGCAGTAGATAATGTCAACAGGAACCTACCAAACACTCTTGTATGACTTCAGTGGATTTATTTTAGGGGTGGAAATGTTTTGAATGCATTCTTTCTGTGCACTCTGTTTGTGGTCTGCCCACTGACATCCAGGGGCACTTTGGATCCCCTGGCACTGCAGTTCCAGAAGGTTCTCAGTCAAGATGTTGGTTCTGTGAATCAAAGCCAGAGCCTCTGCCCCAGCAAAAAGTGGTAAACCCTGCTGAGTCATCTTTCCAGACCCCAGAATCAATATGTTTCTTATGCACCTGTTCATAAGCAAAGATCAATATGTCCTTAGTATAAACAATGAGACTGCTAAGTTAGGCATGTCACTGACATGTCTTGAATGACAAAGACCTGGAGTCATTATTTGTTGTGGAATAAAATTCAGTGAGGTTTTTCATCTGCCAAGCATCATCAAATACATTTTCAAAACTCATATTTCATAAATGTACCTTATTAAATAATCTGGTCTTCTTTGTATGCTATCTAAGCCAACATTATAGAATTACTTCATCTGTTTTTGCCATATTACTCTTGGTAACACCCCTTCAGTGACTCCAATATATCCTTCAGGCTTTGTTCATGTCACTTGTACTGTATTTAGATGTTAGTTCTATTACTTTCTATTGCCATGCCCAAGGCAACTTCTAGAAGGAAGGGTTTGTTTGGAGTGGGTTTTATGGTTCCAATGGGATGCATACACTTCCATCACCATCATAATTCAGGCAGGCAGGCATGGCACTGAAGCAGCAGCTTAGAGCTACACTGACTCACACAAGAAACGGAGAGCTCTCTGAAAATAGCACAAGTCTTCTGAAACCTCAAGGTGAACCAATAATGACACAACTCCTCTGAAAAGGCCACACCTCCTAATCCTCCCCTAGATAGTTCCACCAACTGGTGGCCAAGCATTCAAATATATGAGCCCATGGGGGCTGTTCTCACTCAAGTCTCCAGAGAGGTGCTGGGGCAGGCCATTATAGCTATCCTCCATGTATGACAATAGTCATAGTTAAGTAGTAAGAACTTGGAAGGCATCTCCCAGAATCCTAACTTGCAGCTCCACAGCTCCCCTCTGCTCATGCATATCAAAATCACCCTCACTGTTCTACTATCCAAGGAACTTAATGGCAATTGTGAAAGGTTGTGGGGAAAGCATTAATGCAGTGCAGAGGAGAGAGGTTCCTTTTGTTCCAAAAGCTCCTCATTGTCACATTTTCTTAATCTGGCCAGAATGCAAAATCCCAGTCATACAGACAGGAAAGGACACATTTTGTCCTTTTCCTTTTACAACTTCCCATTATACAGAGAATGACAGTGTCAGGTAGTAAAGAAAAGAAGGAAAGAAGGCATAAAGCTGAGCAGGTCCCCTTTTAAATTTCTCAAAACTCTGGGCCTTTTACTCAAACAGAAAGGAAGCAGAAAGTACTGAATATCAATGGCTGTTGTGATAAAATTAGACTGAGAAAAGAGACATTTGGGGGCTATAAATCAAGACCCTGACATAACAGATAAGTCTTAAAATGAATAAAATCAGTGAAAATGTTAATGAAAACTAACGTCTCACATTTTCCTTAAAGGTTGAAAAGAAGGCACCTTGTGATCCCCATATTACCGTTCGGCACAATTTGGTCCATTTACCACCTACATGGGATGGAGAAGGAGTTGACCCGGTTGATAATAAAAAAGGTGCGCATTCAGCCCAGGACACTGTTCTGGATCCCACAATTATTTAGGTATTTGCACTGGGCATGCAAGGGGGAGACCATATACTGACCCTGAGCCTGCTCTTGGTCACCACACTAATGACACCTTGGACCCTTTTCAAACACTGACCCAGTTCTTGAAGCGTGTCTTAGAGCAGAACACAAGTGTAGTAGATTCACTACTGATCGGGAATCTTCTCTTGTTCATGTGCCATGTGACACTCCAGAACCTACACAGGGTAGCAACAAAATTTTTGGTTCTGTAAATACAGCTGACCACACCAGCTATACAATGAACACCTCTATTAAATCTATTCCTCCTCTGGCAGAAGACATGCTGCTACTCCTTATAACTCCAGCAATGTGGTTCCTGGTTTCGATTATGATGATGATAAGATACATAAGCAATATAATATTCCGCAGACGAAGTAATTTGAGAGATTACAGGAACCAAAACGTTGGACAAGGTGAGACCACAGAAATGGTTTAAAATAGATGAAGATTTTTGTAGTAGAAATCTAATTTTTTGGGCACTAGTATGTAAGATTAATAAATTTCATGCTTTATATAGAACTTTTGGGCATTTCCTAGCACCAGAAAAAATTTGATTCTTTTTTTCCCAATAATATTAAAAATATATCACATAAAAATAACAGTTTAGTCCAACGAAAGTGCCCAAGTAAAGCTGGTAGGTTCACAGTTGTCTCCTATTCTGGAACAACGGAATTTCTTTCACTCCTAATGTGAACCTTGTGTTTTTCTGAATGGCTAAGCAGAGATATATAACTGTTAAATATTAGTTTCTATTTTTCTGTGTGCATACATTGTGACTTATGAGTATAGCATCTTCTTAGAAACAAATATTTCAGAAGAAGCAACATCTGAGAATAGAACCAACAAAATGAGGCTCCACATTCTCACACCTTTTCAAACACAATGATACTAATGTCACTCCATAAGATTCTACTGATGATGCCACTGCTACTCCTGATCCTGAGATGTATGTCACCAGTGATGTTCTTGATGATGCAACTGATAGTTCTTTCTTTTCTTTTTAGTTGCTACCGAAGCTGATAATTCTCTGAAAGAACACAACAAATGACAATCTGTCAGGAAGATTTTATAAAAAATAGACGTGGTTAACTATTTTCTGGCAGAAGACATAGTATATATTGAATTCTGTATATGTTTGAAATATTTTCCCATTAAAATGCATTATGCAAATATTTTAAGTTGTTTCTTGGTATTGTACAAACTGATCACCTGACCACTCAGTGATATGTTTAAGGGGAAGGATTTTTATTATAGATACCAGAGTTTGAACAGATAGAGTGATCTGGAATGTTCAAAGCAGAAGGAGATGTTGGCTGAACATAGTCAGCCAACTGGACCTGGCTAATGATAGAAGCAGAAACAGCCAGAGAGGCAGAGAGAGAGAGAGAATGAGACAGAGGAGGAGACAGAGAGAGGGAGAGGAACATGGAGACAGGAGGAGAGAGAGACACAAAGAGAGAGATTTATAAAGAGATTGAGAAGGTGTGAGAAGGGATGCTTCTGAACTAGAGGGAGTTTAGGGTAGGGGAGGAGGGGAGAGGACCTAGGACACTAGCATAGACTTTGAAATGCATAACAAGTACTTGTGACCCTGAAGCAGCCTGGAGGCTAGCATGGGCCTCATTATGGTAATATGCACCACAGGCAGCCATTTTCTCTACTGCCAGTCATAAGGGAAATGACACCTTTGGGTAGAGATTCACAAGTTTTTGAGGAATGTTGACTTCTATCTACCTTCCAGAAATCCTCCTAAAGTCCAGGTTGAGCCCATTTCCGGATATCTGGGCCTGCCGTTGGAGTTTTGGGAATTGCAGTTTTCTTTGGACATAACAGGCATCAATGAATTTTAGTGGATTTTGCAAGTCACAAATCAGCCTTGTTGAGGTTTACATACTCAAACTGCTCAAACACAAGTAAACACCACCAAAATGCCATATTGTCCTTAACATCCATAGAGTTCATGTGTGGTTGCTTACCTGCATTTCCTTTTCCTTTAATTTGATGCTACAAGCTGCAAAAATATACAAAGGAGGATTTCAGCTGATGATGACAAAGCTAATACATGGAAGAAGCCAAGGGCCTTCGAGAGGCTCAAGGAGCCATGGTAATATTTGGCTTTTGCTTATCAGCCTTTTCCTGCTATGAGTTTCTTGTGTGCTATTGTAGCTTTTCCATCATTTATTGCACACCATTTCCCCTCTCCTAAAGGAATATTTAGATAACCTCATGCACTGACAGCTATGCACAGCCAGAACCCCAGTTTAAGCCTGTCTGTAATTATCATCACTGGCAACATCTGGCCAGGTCCATCCACAGATGGAGGAAAGTACCTTATCAGAGATACCTCTGTACTCTCTAAGAACAGACTTAAGCATCCAGACTGCCCATATGTGAAGGCCTGGCAGATGTGCCAATTAAGCTTAACTTCCTCCTTTCCCAAAACTTACTTCTAATTCCAGATCTCCCTTTAACTATCACCAGAGGAATCACAGGTTGCCTAGCAACCAAGCATACTTTCCCCCGCCCTGCAGAAAAAAAATAAAACAGCAGATAGCTTGGACAGATAGGAGCTACAGGAAAAAAGAAGACAGTTTTATTTTCTCCCATTGACCTAGCAACTTATAGATTCTTTATATTTTCTACCAATCATGTTTAAGATTATAATTGAGCACATTAAATCCCTCTTCTTAGACATTACCTGAATTAAGCCCTTAGTTAATTAAGTTCCCCATTAGTCACTTTCTTTTTGGGTTGCAAATGATTATTAACAATTACTGCCCCTCTATGTGATTCTTATCACCCCTCCATTTGACCCTGGAAGCCTGGCTTTGCAGTGCCAAAAGATTACTGCCTGTAAGTGTATATATACTGGGACTCCCAGGGCACAGGAAGACCAAGGAGAAGATATGGAAGAATAAAAGACTGGACTAAGAGCTCTGTGTGCTACGATTCTGTTTTCAAAAATAACCCTTGCCATTCATAGTTCTCTCTCCTGAGCCCCTGGGGTATATAATATTAAGGCTGGTCCCTCTAATGTTATACAAGAAATTTTATGACATCCCATCCCCAGCACACATTAACTGCACAAAATCCCTCACTGAGGGGTGGGGCTTATGAGTTCCTCACTGTGTATGAAGGTGTCCTGGACACATTTTTACAGTAATCATCTACAACCTCTGCCTCTGTCTTCCAAAGTAGGCCCTGAGCCTTGGAGGGAGTGATTCAGACATCCTGTTGAGGTCTGAGCAATTCATAGTTATGCATTCTCTAAAGTTTGGCCAGGTGTGAGTCTGCGCATTCACCACAGCCCATTGCATAAATAAATGTCTCTGATGAGGGATGATAGTTGTCCTAATGGACAGGTACAAGCCTGAATATTTAGAAGGCAGCTTGATGCCATGTAGTTTTGACAAAACAATGGAGCCTATTGTGTGGAATCAACACATCAGCCATTAACTCAGAGTCACAATACTGTATCAGGGCTGCATTAAGGAAAGAAATAAAAGCACTTCTACTTGGAGTCCTTCAACCAAGAGCAAGTCCAGGTTTGGATTTTCTACTTCATGCTCCCTATCTTCTCCCATCTGTCTGGTGCATGACTCTCAGTCTGTGCCTGTGTGAAGAAATCTGTCTGTTGCTGTCTCTGTTTTTTTTTTTTAATCTGAGTCTGTGCCTGCCCTATGTCTGTGTCCATCTGTCCCTGTGGCTGTCCCTGTGTGTGAATGTGAGTGCCCCTTTTGTTGTGCTCTCTTTTATTGACTTCCCAGGAAGAATCACATTGGGAAGGAGTGGGATACTTTACAGAAATCATGGAGTCTTACAAGGGATTAAGCCAATAACTTCAACTGACAGCAACTCACCCAGACAACAAGCAGTATTTTAAACTCCAATGTTTAACCAGCAATGCTGCTGTGTTCAATAGTTTGGGTGGATATTCATTGAAGAAGAGTGTTTTCAACCTCTATGTTTGCTATATCCCGCAAATGACACACATGAATTGTTCTGGATTGGGCCATAGAAGAGAACATAATAGGATTGCAGTTAAGTATTAGTTTAGGTTGTAAAAGTTGATTATGTGGGAAGTCCAAGGAAAGTAAAGGTGATTGTTACATCGTTCTCTTAAAAGTGGGTTTAGCGATCAGTTTGTGTACACAGTAGGGCTCACAGTCAGTGGGAGGTGTGGGGAAAGAAGCATCTGGTTTACTGCCATTCTGGAGCCCCCAGGCATCTGTTTCTTGAGGGAGCAGAGAAGGCAAGTTGCAAGGAAAAAATAGATTATTAACACCTGCACTGTGACTGCCAGAAAAAATCTTGGTTGTACTGACAAAGTAGAATGCACAAGGCAGAAGAACAGATACACCCTTCAATTGGACATCTTGGGAAACTGGAGGGTGGAGAGTCCCCACTGCTGAACAGATCATGTATCCTGCATAGGTGGCTGCTTGAGCCTGAAGAGATGGTACCAGCTTTGTTGTCCTAGGAGCCTGGCAATCAAAGGGATGCTGAGGATCACAGTGTAGGATTTTGTCCACCTGGTCTCAAGAGACTTAAGTGCTAGGAGTTTGAGGAGTACTTGGTTCCCCCAGGGTGCATGGGGCAGGCTCAGGGGCAGTTAGATCTATTGGTATGGGGGCAAGGAGATAGCTACCAGCATGTGAATGGGAAGGGACCTTAGAAGGACAAGGTAAGGGAGGTACCCAGCCAGTGAAGGAGTTTGGGCTGGAAGGTCGGTGATTGGGGAGGATGGATCTTCCATAAAAGGAGCTCAGAAGGGCTTAGACCTGTAGGAGAGCATGGGGTGGCTCAGAGGAAGGTAAAGGCAATGAGGAGATGCCCTTGTCAAAGCCAAGATAACCTGAGTTCATTGGAGAGCTTGGTGAGGGGTTATTTGGTGAATCCATGGGCCCCCTCCACATTTCATGAGGATTTTGGATAATAGGGGATGCGGATGTTCCAGGAAATGTTGAGAGCTTACAACATGAGCTCCATGACCCTGGAAGAGAAGGCTGGCCTATTGTCCATTTGTATGGTCTTGGCACGCCAATTCAAGGGATGATGTGTTCCAGGAGTACTTGAGCTACCACATCTGCTGTTTCCCTGGATGTGAAGAAGGCTTCTATCCATCCTGTGAAGGTCTCAACGAGAGTTAGGAGATAATGGCGTTTGGCTGAAATCAATCTGCCAGTTGTCACTTCATTGGTGTCCTCAAAGTTGCTGTAGACAATGATATGTCTGGAAGACCCCTGCAGGTTGGCCGTGCCAAAAGTCTGGCAGGAGGAATGAATCTGTGAAATACAAGCTTAAAGATGGGTGGGGTCAAAGAGGGGCTCTAAGAAATGGAACAGTGTTTTGGGCCTACATATAAAGTCTGGTGAATGTCTGAAATGATGGACAATGCCAGCACCTGAGGGAGGATGAGGCAGTTATTGAAGTAAAACCATCCATCCTTTGTCTGCATGACCCCAATTTTCAGGAGTTTGTCATTCTCCTCTGGTTGATAACAGGGCTGGTAGGAGAGTACCAAAAACAAAATATATTCTGTTGATCCAGAGGTGCTGGAGGCCTGTCGGTGGGCTAATGAGTTTGCCTTGGCATTGACTAAGGCCACTGGGTCCTTAGAGGACTGGTTTCCCCTGCAGTGAATTATGGCTACTTCTCCAGTTAGCTTGGCAATAAGGGGACCATTAACTATGGGAGTGCCCTTGGTAGTGAGGAAGTCACTTTCCCTCCAAAGGACAGATGGGCATGGGCTATTAAAAAGGCATATTTAGAGTCAGTATATATGTTAGCCCATTGACCCTTGGTGGGTCACTTCAAATGTTTTAGTGGAAGTGATCACTGCATATGCTGACTGGTGGTTTCTTGATCTGTCTATAAGAGAGCTTCCCTCAACAAAGATGGTAAGTTGGGTGTTTGCAAGGGGTTGGTGTAAGAGACCAGGCCAGGATAAACATAAGACCTCTACAGCCTCTGAGCAGGAGTGAGAGGAAGTACCAAAGGAAGAAGCAACAGAAAGGAGGCTTGCAGCGTTTAGGGCAAGGATGAAGGTCAATATAACTGGGGGGGTCTAGAAACAGTAAGTGAAAGATTTGGACCTGTGATTGTCCAAAGAGAATGAGAGAGGGGTGCCTCATAATGTCTGAGAGGCAGTGGGGGGAGTATACCAGGATTGACTGGAACAGGGTACAAGGTGTGGAAAATGATACATTTCAGAAAATGTGTCAAAACCTGGTCAATTTCAAGTTTTAAAGAAGAAGGGAATGTAGCCTGAAGTTTTCCTGTATTCTGCCCAGTCTTGCATCCACTAGGTCCTAAGTAAACACACAGAGGCTTATATTAATTACAAACCAAATGGCCTATGGCTCAGGCTTCTTGCTAGCTAACTCTTACAACTTAACTCAACCCATTCTAATTGAGCTGTTTGCCATGTGTCATTGTGGCATTACCTGTCTTCCGTTACATCTTGCTACCCTGGCATCATTTATCCTATATTTGTGAGTGTAAAGTTTCATATCTAATTTTCCTTTTATCCTAAACAAGGAAAACTGTTATTATAACTATCTAGTCTTTAAAAACTCCCTCAAAGACCTCAGAAGAATATAATATTATCTGAGTAAATGGGAAGTATATTGTAAGCAAGTTCCAAAATTCTAGAAATAACAGAGACATCTGGCTGTCTGGACAGTCACCCAAAGTTCCTCTGTATCATTGGGGAATGTATCTTCAGCCCACAGGCCTAAGAGTCTCTGGCATATTTTTCAGTGAAGCAGGAAATTTCAAGGACTTGTCTGCCTAATTGCAAAGTTCATCAGTCACTTTCCTGTGTTCTGCAGAATGTCTCACAGTTTCTTCTGCAAAGCATGGTCCTGGAGGATCATCCCTCCTTGTTTTGGCAAAGTTCAGTGGTCACATTCCTATGGGTCCTGCATGTGCAGTTTATACAATATACTCTCAAGCACTTCAGGCAAGAGCAGTTTCTTGCCCCAATCTTTTCCATATTATAAGCAAACTCCATAATGAGTTTCTTAACAATGCCCATCATCCTCTTTGAAGTAATTGATGCTGCCAAGAACAGACATGTCTCACTGTCCTCAAAAGTCTAAGTTCTTAAAATATTTTAAATGCCATGTTTTGTAAGTTTTGAAGTGTTTGAAGATTACCTATGTGATTGAAATATGTTTGCATATCTATCAAACCTAACTAACATGAATATAAGTTTGATTATTATAAATGACTATTAATTTATATTTCTTAACTATACATTATATTTTTAAATGAACTCTAAAATCATAACCTTAAGCAAGAGTAGAAATATACATATAATATAACAAAACTAACATTAAATTTACATCAATAAGCCAAAATTCATACTAATGAAAAATATCTAAGAATAGTTCTGGGTTTTTTGTATTAAAGTAGATTCAATAATCTACTCTTTTATCATTTCTCTATCATATCCTCTCTTCTCCTTTTAGAAAGAGATCTCTCAATTTAACTCCTTTGTTTAGTCTTTTTTTTACCTATGACCAATAACAGTTTGTAACCAACTCCCCTTAAATGAAAATAAATATTTACAATTTTTGTAATATTTGGGCATAGTTTTGTAATTTGGCCATAGTTTTCTATACTACATCCTGCTGATTGGGGCCACTGGTAACCTTATGTGGCTCCTGAGACAATTTAGAATTATAGTCAAGTCCTGAGTGGAATAGTCTGTGAGTCTTCATCATCTCAGCCAGTTGCCTTGAAGCTGTTCTGGATATTGAATCATCTGAAGACCTCTCAAGGGGTCTTCCCTTATGGAACCATATTAACTTGGAAAAAATTCACAGCTCCTCATCTTCTGTGGAAACAAAAGCAGAGCTCTTTTCCAAAGCAACATATCCTTAGACCCAAATTTTTAAGTCAAGATACCTTTAAAGTACACATATTGGTTTAACTTTGTAACCTCTACAATCAAATGACTCTTTGCAGTTAAAAAAAATCCCAAAGACAATGCAATATTATACAGTATGCAGACTCTCTGTATAATTTCCATCTTTACATGGCTTTTTTAAAAAATGTTTCAAAGGACTTTTTCTACCGTTTTTTTTTCTCTCCCAAGCTTACCTATATTTTTAAACACACTGTTACCTACTTAGAGGATTTTCCCATCTGAATCTGTTTTATTTTGCACCTTTAATTCTTTCCTTACTGGAAGAGTTTTTAAATTGCTAAGCTGCACATCTTTGACTGCTGGTTCTGCCCCATTCATCTTTTCAACAAGGCACGACAATGAGTTAAGCTTACCTCCCCAATTCTGGGAAGCAGTATGTGTAGAGCTGTGTCCTTAAGTCTGCAGCTGTGCTCTCAAGCCCACAGGGAGAGGCTAGGAGAATCCTCTCTCTATCATGACCTGTGGGAGAGACTGTAAAAATCCACCATGCTGCTTAGCCTATGGCAGCTGGTGGACAGGTCCATTTCTGAGCTGCTGATGGCATTAGATTGTAAGACTAGGAAGCCCAGTGTGGCTTTGTTTTTGTGTATTCAGAATCTATTTTAAGCTTTCTCAGGTCTGTGTGAATTCACGACAGATAGTAGGTGCCATTCGTAAACAGAATAATCTTTCCTGCCCCTCAATACCCAAATAACCAGTCAGAGGCTTAATATTAATTACAAATCAAATGGCCTATGGCTCAGGCTTCTTGCTAGCTAACTCTTACAACTTAACTCAACCCATTCAAATTAAGCTGTTTGCCATGTGTCTTTGTGGCATTACCTGTGTTCCATTACATCTTGCTCCCCTGGCAGTGCTCATCATCCCTCTGACTCCACTTTTCTTCTCCTTGTCTTTCTGCTTGGATTCCCCATCTGGCTCCATGCTGTAGATGGAGAATTTCTCTCCAGCTCCCAGCAAGTCCCGTCAGTCCCTGAGCCCACTTATAAAATAAACACACAGACTCTTACATTATTTGAACTGCTTGGCCATTAGCTCAGGCCTATCATTGTCTAGCTCTTATTCTTATATTTAGCCCATTTCTATTAATCTATACTTTGCCGCGTGCTTTGTGGCTTATTAGTACCATATATTTTTCTGGTCCTGGAGGGGGCTCCAGGCAGTCTCTTCCTTCCCTTCCTGTTTCCTCAATTCTCCTCTCTGTTAGTCCTGCCTATACTTTCTGTCTGGCTACCGGCCAATCACTTTTTATTTATACAGAGTGATATCCACCACACTTCCCCTTTTCTTCATTTTCAAAAAGGAAGTTTTTGACATTAACATAGTAAAATTGCAAATAACAAAACAATTATCAAGCAAGAATTGCAGTTACAATATTAAAGAAAATATTCTACCTACCATATATTTGTGAGGTTAAGGTTTTATATCTAACTTATCTTTTATCATAACTAAGGAAATGTGTAACTCTCTAGCTTCAACTATATCAAAGACCTCAGAAGGATATAATATTACCTGAGAGATGGGAGGATGCAAGCAACTTTCAGGAGTCTTGCAGTGTAGACAGAGACAGCTGACAGCCTAGACAGTCACTTCATGTTCCTTTGTTAAGTTTGGGCATCTGTATTTAGTCCACAGGCCTGGAGTCTCTTGGTCATTTTTTTCAGTGTCCTGTAAAATTTCTAGGAGTTTTCTCTGTGAAGCAGGCACCTGAAGGACCATTTTGTCAAGCAAAGTTCAGTGGTCATCTTTCTATGGGTCCTGTAGGTCCAGTCGATCAAGCAGTCCAGGCAAGAACAGTTTCTTGCCCAAATGGCTATTTTTGCCAAGGTGAATATAAATTCCATATGGAGTGTTTTCAAATCCCATCCTCCTCTCTGAAGTAAATCTGGTGCTGTCAGGAGCAGACATGTCTCACTGTCCAGAAAGTTCACATTTTAAAAAAAAATTTAAATGCCATATTCTGTAGGTCTTTGACGTATTTGAAGATTACCTGTCTCTCTGAAATATATCTATGTATACCTAGAAGACTTAGCTAACATGGCTATAAGTATGATTATCATAGATGACTAACTATTAATCTGTTTGTCTAAACTATCCATTACTACCTAAATGAGTTACATAAACATAATACCTCAAACGAGAATAGAAATATATATATACAGTATAACAAAATTAACTTTAAAATTTTATCAATGAGCTAAAATCTATACCAATGTAAAACATTTCAAACAAGTTGCTCTTTAAAATTAGGTTCATTAATCTACCCTTTCATCCTATCATATCTATATCATATCTCCTTTTCTTCTTTAGAAAGAGATCACATTTATAATAAACCTGATTTAAATAAAAATATTGATTTTTTCCTGTCCCACACCAGAGGGCTCTTCTGATATGGGACAAAAGAATCTTTTAACCTTTTATTTTAGAAATATGTTTGGGTTTAGAGAAGGAATGAGCCAATTCCATCTCCAAAGGGGTCATGGTATATTTGAGAATTTGGGGACGTTGCTTCTCTTACTACTTCCTGCTAGAGTTGTAGTAAATTGTAGCTAGAGTTTTCCTGCCTGGCCCACAGTCAGGACAAATCTCTCTCACCCGCCAGTCCCACAGCCACTCAGACCCAACCAAGTAAACACAGAGACTTATATTGCTTACAAACTGTATGGCCGTGGCAGGCTTCTTGCTAACTGTTCTTATATCTTAACCCATTTCTATAAATCTATGCTTGCTACATGGTTCGTGGCTTACCAGCATCTTCACATGCGGCTTGTCATGGTGGCGGCTGGCAGTGTCTCTGACTCAGCCTTCCACTTCCCAGAATTCTTCTCCTCCTTGTCCCACTTATACTTCCTCCTGCCTGACTACAGGACAATCAGTGTTTTATTTACTAACCAATCAGAGCAACACATTTGCCATACAGAACATCCCACAGCAGAAAATTTTAGGATTATGGGTAGTCCATGAGGGTGTGTCATCTGAGCCAGTTGCCTTGAAATGGTTCTGGATGTTGGATCATCTGGGCCATGGTGTCATCAGAGAAAATTCAGGTAATCTTGGCTGGTCAAACCTGTTATATCTTAATCTGAAACAAATTCATAGCCTCTGGCTTTCTGTGGAAACAAAAGCAGATACTCCTTTCCAATGCAACATATCCTTACATCCAAATTTTGAATTCAAGGTACCATTAAAGTATACATTTTGGCATAAATCAACAGCTTTTACAATAAAATGTTTTTCTTTAGTTACCAATATCAAAGACAACATAATCCAGATTCTCTGTGTGATAGTCAGCTTTATGTGGCTTATTACCTTTTCTGTTTCTTTAAAGACTATTTTTTAAACTGTTTGTTTATGTAACTCTGTATAATCCTTTTTCTCACTCTTTCAAGCCTACCTACATCAGTCTTATGGTGAACCTATTGCTTGAAACTGCAGCATTCCAAGACTGAAACAGCATTATTGCTGCTTGCTCTGCCCAATTCAGCTTCCCAACATGGGGGTGGTACATTTTCCACCAGCTCTGAGAGCCATCAACTCTCAGAAATAGTGGGTCTATGCTTCTATCAAAGCAGTGTGTAGCCCAGAAACCTCTTTTTGTTTTGTACTAGCAAAGGCTAAATCTGCCACGCAGCTTAATGTGCCACTTGCAGAGGCCTCATTCCCACCATACTGCAGGTGGAGAGTGCACACCAGGAACCCGACATAGTAGATAGTAGCTCAAACACGCAGGTTGCCTCTACCTTGAAAGAGACAACTAGAAACAGTTTTTAGCTCTGTTTTGGAATCTTTTTACTCAGGTTTTAGGTGGAAACTCTTGCCAACCCATTGGGCACCATTTGTAGCTTGAGAATTTCTCTCCAGCTCCCACCAAATCCAGCCAGTTCCAGAGCCCACTTATAAAATATACACACAGACTCTTACATTATTTAAACTGCTTGGCCATTAGCTTAGGCCTATCATTCTTACTCTTATATTTAGCCATTTCTATTAATCTATCCTTTGCCACGTGGCTCATGGCTTATTAGTACCATATATTTTTCTTGTCATGGAGGGGGCTCCAGGCAGTCTCTCCCTTCCCTTCTTGTTTCTTCAATTCTCCTCTCTGTTAGTCCTGCCTATACTTTCTGTCTAGCTACTCACCAATCAGTGTTTATTTATACAGAGGGATATCCACAGCACTATGCTGCCTTGCCATAAGACATAGCAGCTTCTTTGTTAACCAATGGTAGCAACACATATTCACAACATATAGAAAGACCACCCCACAAAACAAGAATGAGCTTATTTTGACCTTGCTACAAGATAGCTTTTAATCTTAAGATGAAGTCAGGTTGGCCCATCACTTAACCACAGAAGAAGAGGCTATAACCCCCTTTTTGTATCCTTCTCGAGTTGAAAGCCAAATCCTCATGGCTAACGCTTCCAGGTTCTTCTGCTTGCTGGGGCTGAAATATTGCCTTTTCCTTGAATTCAATTTGCATAAGCTTTCTCTTGTTTAGGTCTAGGAAAGCCCTCAGTCCTTTTCCTTTCACAGGTTTCAGGATTAGCTGAATAACGTCTTGCCCTGAGGTTACCACTCCCTTTCTTCCATTTAACACTGTGCTTTACTTTTAACATTTAATCTCCTTGAGCACAAGACTTGGCCCCAACATTACATTTTTCTGGTACTTCTTTTCTCCTCAAATGGTACATTTTGTATTTCTCCTTATCCTGTTTGCTACTTTTTAATTGTGGATCTACATTAGAATGATAACTAATAACCATATGATCTGGAAAGTTCCCTATCTATCTCTCTCTGTGTCTCTCTCTGTGTCTCTCTCTGTCTCTCTCTCTGTCCCTCCTCTCTCTGTCTCTCTCTCTCCCTTCAAACTCTACCCCCTCATTGAGTCTCTAACAAATAAAGTGCCCAAAAAGCCCAGTTCTGCTTTCTTAGTGACTACTGCAACTTCCTCCCTTATTTCTGCCAGCTGCCAAAGTCCCTGCCACATTTAGGCACAAATTCCATTTGTGGCAGACATGTCATCACCCCTTGCCTACAACCTATAAAGTTTCCCTGCTTTTGTATGTAGATGTGCTTCCTCTGGCCTCAATGTCTGGAACTGGAGAACTTGCCCAGATGTTGCTTTGCTCAAGAAAACATCTTATAATTTTTCAATTTGGCTTGATCTGACTTTCTATGTTGGCAGAGAAACCTATTATGGGGAGGGGGCAGAAAATCTGTTACTTAGGACAAGGACAAAAAGCAGCCACATTCTTTAGCAAAGTATCCCAAGAATGGTCTCTAGGATAGCCTATAATATTTTCCTCCTAAACTTTGGAGCTTGGACACCACAGTCAAAATTGCCCTTAGCACTTCTGTCTTCCATGCTCTTACTAGAATGGCCCATTAAGCCCCATTTAAAGAACTGAACTGTTTTTGTACTCTGAAATCCCAAAGTCTTTCATATTCTTCCAACAAGTAACATTGAAGGTTTTTGCACCCACAGATCTCTAGGGTAACCAGGAACGTTAAGCCCACAAGATTGTCCTCTCAAAAGACAGGATTGATTCCAGTTCTTCCATCCAGAAATCTGGGAATTGGAGGCAATTAACAGCCTAGTGGTCTGCATTATCTATTGGTCCAATCCATATCAAGCTTCTACAACCAGGACCTGAGATACCTAATAGCGCAAATGACTTCAACATTACCTTTATGACCAAGAACAGGCCAGATCCTTCCCTAGACCTTAAGCTAATACAGGTAGCCTATCTCTGGAACTCGTCTTCTTGGATGAAATGACATTTACTTTAAGTTGAGTTTCAATGTAATTATGCCTCATTATACACCAGGGATAGTATTACATTGGGCAAATATTTTGTCCCCAAATTGTGCTGTTTAAACATGCAGGCAATAAACCACCTGACATTAGACTCCAAAGTTTGATCAAAACTGATTAAGTCAACCTGAGCCAAGTTTTCATTCTCATCTCTCTGCAGTTCTTTTCTCTGTCTGCCATGATGCTTGCAGGATCCCCTCACAGCATGATGAGACTTAACATAGCAATACCCTCTCCTGGTACCAACTTCTGCCTTAGTTACTATTCTATTGCAATAAAGAGACACTATAACTAAGGCAATTCTTATAAAAGAAATCATTTAATTAGGAGATTGCTTAGAGTTTTAGAGGGTTAGTCCATGTTCATCATGGCAGAAAGCAGACAGACATGGCATTGGAACTGTAGTGGATAGATTTACATCCAGATCCACAGGCATTGGGCGTTGGGGAGGATGAGAGAGATAGAGATATGTGTGGGAGGGTGGGGAGAGAGACAGAGAGAGAAAGAGGAGAGAGAAAGAAAAACAAACAGAGACAGAGAGAGACAGACAAACAGAGAGACAGAAATACTGGCCCTGGCATGGCATTTGACCTCTCAAGACCTACCAGAAATAACACACTTCTTCCAATAAGGTCAATACTATGTCAACATGGCTATGCCTTCTAATCCTTCTTGAAGAGTTATACTTCCTGATGAGCAAGAATGTAAATACATGAGCCAATTGGGGCTATTCTCATTCAAACCATCACACCCTACAACTATGAGTGTAAGGGTAGTACAATTGTTGCCTTGTATCCTATTTAAGAAACAGAGGACACAGACTTGTGGAGAAGACAGAAGAGGTAGAAGCTGGATTTGGTAGGGTCTGGGAGTGGTTATGATGAAAATATACTAGATGGCATTCTCAAAGAATTAATATATTGCATTACAACTGAATCTCAGTGGAAATATAGAGAATAAAAAATTGCCAGATTAGTACAATATATAAAAAATTAACATTATGAAGTGGAAGAGGAAGTTTATTTGGAGGAAAATTTAAAGGTGAATCATGAGAGAACATAATCACAACCTAAAAATTTTTATTAATTACTTTTTCATATGAAATGTTTTGCACATCCTCTTACTTTTCTTTGGCCATCTCCACCTCCCTATCCATTCATAGTCTTTTTTTTCTGTTTCTTTTTAAAACTTTAAAATCCCTACATCAAAAAACCAGTAATCAAAACAAACAAAAAAATCCAATCAGATGAAAAGTGACTAACCCCCCCACACACACAATCAAATCCCACCCAAAACTGGATGTCAACATACAGAAGATTATAAATAGATCCATATCTGTCACCATACACAAAATTCAAGTCCAAGTAGATCAAAGACCTCAACATAAATCCATTTACTCTGAACCTGATAGAAGAGAAAGTGGGAATGCATTGGCACCGGAGACAAATGTGGTGGTACTGTATTCCCCAAAATATTGTGCACGCTAATAAACTTATCTGTGGTCAGAGAACAGGACAGCAACAATATCAAACATAGAGGATAGGCAATGGTAGCACACGCCTTTAACCCTAACATTCCAGAGGCAGAAATCCCTCTGGATTTCTGTGAGTTCAAGGCCACATTGGACACAGCCAGGCATGGTGACACACATCTTTATTCCAGGGAGTGATGGCAGAAAACAGAAAGATATATAAGGCTCGAGGACCAGAAACTATACACATTTGGCTGGTTTAGCTTTTAGGCTTCTAGCAGCAGTTCAGCTGAGATTCATTTGGGATGAGGACTGACAGGCTTCCAGTCTGAGGAAACAGGATCAGCTGAGAAATTGGTGAAGTGAGGTAGCTGTGACTTGTTCTGCTTCTCTGGCATCCAGCATTCACCCAATAACTGGCCTCAAGTTTGTTTTTTATTAATAAGACCCTTTAAGATTCTGCTACAGACAACTTCCTAAATATAACACCAGTAGCACAGACACTGAGAGCAACAATTAATAAATAGGACTTCCTGAAACTGAGAAGCTTCTGTAAGGCAAAGGACATAGACAATAAGATAAAAGGCACCTACAGAATGGGAAAAGATCTATACCAACCCCACATCTGACAGAGGGCTGATCTCCAAAATATATACAGAACTCAAGAAACTAGCCTGCAAAATATCAAATAATCTAATTTAAACATGGGCTATAGAGCTAAACAGAAATTCTCAATAGAAGTATTTCAAATGGCTGAAAGGCATTGTGGTTGTTTGCACAATACCTGTACAACATCAATCCAGTCAAATTCCAGCATATATGGAAGAGAGACTCGTGGCCTCATCCCTAGCTGAAAAGCCTAGCATCTGAAGGCTGCTGACATGGGAGGTCAGTGTTTTTCAGGAAATTGGCACCTGGTACGTTGACTATGATCCAGTGGAACATCCCAAATCAATGCACCCAAGAAAGCATTGATTGGACAGAGTGGGATGCGAAAAGAGGACAAGAACTTGAGAAGGGGTTTTGTAGGGGTAGTTCTAAGAAGGATTGGAAGGGGAGTAGAGAGTGGTTATGTTCAAGATACATTGAATAAATATACAAAATTCTTGAAGAATGAAATTTTTTAAATCTTTAAAAAAAATAGTAGCTGGAGCGAGGGCTCAAAAGCTGAGAGCACATCTGGTCTGGCACAGCCCAGTCCCAACGAGTTTGCCTTTGTTCATTTCAATCAGTGCCCTTCACGTAATGAACCATATCTGAGAGGAGAATGGCTTTCTGGAGTTTTGTGTGTCTTAATAAGAATCATTAAATCTGAAGGTGGTCTTTGGGACCTCAACACAAAAGCCACAGATCACTTAATCACAAGAAATAATAGGTATTTTTCTTGTCAGTTCAACCTCTCCTGGAGAACACAAAGAATGTGAGTTGAGCCAGGTGGTGGTGGTTCACGCCTTTACTCCCAACACTCTGGAGGCAGAGCCAGACAGATCTCTGTGAGTTCGGGGCAAGCCTGGTCCACAGAGCGAGATCCAGGACAGGCACCAGAACTACATGGAGAAACCCTGTCTTGAACACACAACAAAAGAATGTCAGTTGATCTTTCTTATTGAATTTGAAGATTTCCCTTCCCCTAATTCCAAATCCTCACACCATCCTTCAAGTTCTCACCATACTCAGAAATGGACAGAGAGAGACCTTTGTGATAACAGACTGTCTTTGTCAACTTGACTGGACTGAAACAAGTGCCTAGAAAATGTATACAGCACACCTCTGTGTGTCTGTGAGCACATTTTCAGAGATAATTCCATCATGAGGACCCTAACCTAATGAATGCATCAGTCCCTTGACGGTTCCTACTATGACGGCTGTATTGGAAAGTGGTCAAAAGGAGGAGGCAGGGGATAGTTGAAGGAAGTAGTCACAAGTAGTGTGTCTTGGAGAGCTGTGTCCCGTCCTAGTAACTTCCCATTTCTCATGACTCTGTTTACTGACCACCATGAAGTGAGCTGCTCTGCTCTTCCATGCCTTCCCACTATAGAGAACTAAAGCCCTTTAGAACCATATCCCAAGTAATTCTTCCCTCCCTTAGGTTGTTCTTGCATTTGAAGCACACAAATGCAACAGTGATGAGTACACCTTGGAGACCTTTCATTCCTTCTCTTTTATCTCAGCAGCCCCTCGAGAAACCACACAGAACATGTATGTTCATCCCACAGTCAGTTAGGCAACAAATTGTCCCCAGGACCCCCCTCCCAGTCCCTTCTCTCCTCCCTGGGCGGAGCTGGAAGCTTCTCACATGACACTCTCATTACCTCCCCGACCCCTTGATGCCCCCTTTTCTTGTGCCATGAGTGACTTGTAGGGCTTCCCCAGGCTGGGAAGGGTCAGCTCAGCCTTGTTCAGCTCCAGCTCCTGTTGGTACAAATGCTCAATGACGGCCACTTCAATTGAGTCTCCTAGTACATTGGTCATAGTATGCAGCCAGTCACTGGTGGAGGAAAAATAGATTAATGGGAGGGGGTGAAAGGCTCCTTCAAGAACCCAGAGTAGACTAGAAGGGCTTCTAGGCTAATTCACAACCACATGATCTAGAACAGGCCCTGCTCTTCCTCAGATTTCCTTCCTAACAACATCATTCCTTATATCCTCAGAACTCTTCTTTAATTTGTGACTCGTGTTTCTAAATATGACTAACCTAAAAATGATTAGATATGAGAGCCTGATGTAGATGGTTAGAGATTAGAATCTGATCTAGAGTGTTAGACATTCGGATCTGATTCAGACTGTTATACATGTGCATCTAATGTAAAGTATTAAACATGAGCATCTGTAGATGTAACCAACAGTCTTATTAAATAAGAAACACAGAACCAATGCAAAGAAGAAAGTCAAGAGGTCAGAGCTAAGAGCTAAAAACCTTACCCTTCCTCTCGCAGTGGTCCTACCTCTCCAAAAGAGACCTACTTCCTATGTCTGTCTTTTTTTATAGAGTTTTTGTTCTGCCTTCTCATTGGTTGTAAACACAACCACATGACCTCCTAGTCACTGCCTGTCTGTACAGAACTCCAGGTCTTCTATGGTTGGTATTGAGATGAAAGGCGTGTGTCTCCAATGCTGGATGTATCCTTGAACACACAGAGATCTACCTAGCTCTGCCTACCAAGTGCTAGGATTAAAGGTGTGTGCCACTACTGCCCGGCTTTTGCTATGGCTCTAATAGCTCTGACTCTTGGGCAACTTTATTTATTAACATACAAATAAAATCACATTTCAGTACAAATAAAATATCACCATAAGCATCTCTTGCAGATTATTAAACATGAGCATCTGACACTGATTATTAAACATGAGCATCTGATGCAGTGTATTAAACATGAGCATCTGATGCAGAGTATTTAACATGAGCATCTGGTGTAGGCTTATTAGGTACAAGTGTCTGGTGCAGACTATTAGATATGACTGTTTGATACAGACTGTTTGACATGAATCTATGTAGGTGTGGAGCAGGCTGGGATTGTTCAAATGGAACTTTAGTCCTTCTGTACAAATGGGACTTAGTCTTGCTCACAGTACCTACATTGGAATGAAAATTAGCATTTTATGTAAATTCCATGTTATAAGAAAAGAAATGAGAGAGGGAAAAATGGTGAAAGGGGGTAGTGATGTAGGAAGTATAAAGAGGAAGAAAGAGAGAGGAGAGAAAGAAAGAAGGAAAAAAGAAAGAGGGAGAGGGGGAGGAGGGAGGAGGGAGGGAGTGAAGGAAGGAAGGAAGGCAGGAAAGAAGAGAGGGAGGGAGGCAGGGAGGGAGAAAAGAAGGGAGGGAATGAGACAGGTGGAGAAAAGGGAGGGAGAATGGAAGAGAAGAAAAGGACAGAGGGAGGAGAAGGAAGGAAACAAAGGGAGGAAGGAAAGAAAGCAAGAGAGGAGGGGGAGGAACAGGGTAGGGGTGGCTCCTCCCTGCTTATAGATTAGGAGTCACTGTCTTCAGGTGTGCGCCCTCCCACAAGCCTACTAAGCTCCATGGCACAGTCTCACAGCAAGACACACAAATGGCTCTGCTGTGCTCAGTGGATCACAAACAGAAGACATGAATGTGGGGAGCAGAGTTGTAGGGAGGAAAGCTGACCGGGTGGGAAGGAGTTAGAGAGAGTGCAAAGTAACCAGAAAGCATTGCATACATGCCTGACCTGTCAAAGAACAAATTTAATTAGTGAAAAAGAACAGAGGAAAGACAGGAAGGAGAGAAGAGAGAGAACATATGCATTCATAGGGTTCAGTGCAAAAATCCACCAAAATTCTTTTGTCCATCATCACAGGTGATCGTATAAGTCAAAATTCTTCACTATTTAACGCAGCAGGTAACTTGTGTTTTCTTTTCACTTCTAAAATTCTTCAGAAGTAAGATTTCACTAAGGAAAAAACCGTTTAAAATTTTTGAGTTAAAAAATATTTGAACACTTTTGTATGATTTTTGTATGAAATGGTCTGACAAGGAGTGGGGGAGGGGCTGATAGATGGAGACCACCTTTTCAGAATTCTCCTCACCCTGTGTCCCAAAGATAATAAATCTATGGGCTTGGAGTCCAAAGCCATCACTAACATACCATCCCAATGCCTCCCTAAACCCCTCAAATCCTACAACCATGTCCTTGCAGAATCCTTCATAAAAGTTATGAGAAGAGCCCAGGGTCAAAGCCAAGTCACACTCACAGGAACCAATCCACAGCTATGATCAGCATGATGTCGTCTGTGGGCAGGCTGATGGATGTGAACACAATCACCATGGTGACCAGTCCTGCCTGGGGGATGCCAGGTGCTCCTACACTAGCAGTTGTGGCTGTGATGTTGCGGGAATTCAGGAGGAAAGAGAGAACAGAAGATTGGAAGATCGGGAAGGGAAGGGCACCTTAAGTTAAATTCCCAAGCCAACACAGAAAGAAAAATATTCCATGAGCTCTCTTTGGATGTGAAACTAAATTTAAAAAGTTGAAGTCACAGAAGCAAAAAGAAGAAACTGTGATGCTGGGCAGATGGGCTGGGAGTTGGGGAAATGTCTCTCAAAGGGTACAAGATGTCTAGATACCACATGAATGGCTTCCAGAAATCTAATGTATGGTGTGGAGGGTGTGGCTAATGATGCCGTGTTTGTATTTCAAAGAGAATAAACCTGAAGTCTCTTCTCACTATCAGCAAAGAGAAAGAGAACCGAGAAAGGGAGAGGAGAAGAGGAGGACTGACAGAGAGAGAAAAAGAGAAGGAAGGGAAGAAAGGAGAGAGGAAGGGAGGGGAAAATAAGGAGGAGATGAGAAAATAAGAGGAGAGAGGAGACACAGGCAGCAGAAGAGGGTGTGGGGGAAGGAAGGAAACCATAGGAGACAAATGAAATAATCAGCCTGACTGTTTTGATCATCTGCAGAGTGCACAGGTAGCAAATCATCATGAAACACATCTTCAAATACACACAACTTTTGTCAGCTGTCATTCAAGAAAGCTGCGGCTGGAAAAGGAGAGTTGTTTATTAAGAAGGCAAATACAGATGAGATACGGTGCATTCAGGGTGGTATGACCATAGGCAAATGGAGAGAAACTCAACGCAATTCCACTAAATTCAGGAACGAGTCATGTCTGTCCGCTTTCCCCATACTTATTCAATATAATTCTTGAAGTTCTAGCCAGAGCAATAAGACAACATAAGGAGATTAAGGGGATACAAATTGGAAAGGAAGAACTCAAGCTTTCCCTATTTGCAGATGACATGATACTATACTTAGGTGACGCCAAAAATTCCACCAAGGAACTGATACAGCTTATAAACACCTTCAGCAACATAGCAAGATACAAGATCAACTCAAAAACATCAATATCCCTCCTATAAACAATGGACAAAGAAGCTGAGAAGGAAATCAGGGAAACATCACCCTTTACAATAGCCACAAATGACATAAAATACCTTGGGGTAACACTAACCAAGCAAGTGAAGGACCTATATGACAAGAACTTTAAGTCCCTGAAAAAAGAAATTGAAGAAGATCTCAGAAAAGGGAAAGATCTCCCATGCTCATGGATAGGCAGGACCAACATAGTAAAAATGGCAATTTTACCAAAAGAAATCTACAGATTCAATGCAATCCCAATGAAAATATCAACACAATTCTTCACAGACCTGGAAAAAATAATACTCAACTTCATATGGAAAAACAAAAAACCCAGGATAGCCAACATAATCCTGTACAATAAAACAACCTCTGGAGGCATCACGATCCCTGACGTCGAGCTCTACTATAGAGCTACAGTAATAAAATCAGCTTGGTATTGGCACAAAAACCTACATGTGGACCAATGGAATCGAATTGAAGACCCTGACATTAATCCGCACACCTATGAACATATAATTTTTGACAAAGAAGCCAAAAGTATACAATGGAACAAAGAAAGCATCTTCAACAAATGGTGCTGGCATAACAGGATATCAACGTGTAGAAGGCTGCAAATAGATCCATATCTGTCACTGTGCACAAAACTTAAGTCCAAGTGGATCAAGGACCTCAACATAAATCCAGCTGCTCTGAACCTGCTAGAAGAGAAAGTAGGAAGTAGTCTTGAACACATTGGCATAGGAGATCACTTCCTAAATATAACACCAGTAGAACAGACAATGAAAGAAACAAGCAATCAATGGGACCTCATGAAACTGAGAAGCTTTTGTAGAGCAAAGGATACGGTCAACAAAGCAAAGCAACAGCCTACAGAATGGGAAAAGGTCTTAACCAACCCCACATCTGACAGAGCACTGATATCCAGAATATATAAGGAACTCAAGAAATTAGGCATCCAAACAACCAACAGTCCAATTAAGAAATGGTCTATAGAACTAAACAGAGAATTCTCAACAGAGGAATCTCAAATGGCTGAAAGACATTTAAAGAAATGCTCAACATCCCTAATCATCAGAGAAATGCAAATCAAAACAACTCTGAGATACCACCTTACGCCTGTCAGAATGGCTAAGATCAAAAACACTGAAGACACCTTATGTTGGAGAGGATGTGGAACCAGTGGAACTCTCCTACACTGCGGGTGGGAATGCAAGCTTGTACAACCACTTTGGAAATCAATATGGCACTTTCTTAGAAAATTGGGAATCAATCTCCCCCAAGATCCAGCTATACCACTCTTGGGCATATACCCAAGAAATGCTCAATCATACCAAAAGAGCACCTGCTCATCTATTTTCATATCAGCATTGTTTGTAATAGCCAGAACCTGGACATAACCTAGGTGTACTTCAACTAAAGAATGGATAAATAAATTGTGGCACATATACACAATGGAATACTACTCAGCAGAGAAAAACAATGACATCCTGAGGTTTGCAGGCAAATTGATGGATCTAGAAAAAATCATCCTGAGTGAGGTAACCCAGACTCAGAAAGACAAATATGGTATGTACTCACTCATAGGAGGATCCTAAATGTGGAACAAGGATGACTGGACTGCTGCTTACATCACCAGGGAGGCTACCTGGAAAACAGGGCCCTAAGAAAGACACGAGAATCACCCAATTACAGAGAAATGGCTGAGATCTAAATGAACAACCTGGACATGAGTGTGAGTGATGAAGGGAAAGGGTCAAGGGAAAGAGAGCCTGTGGGAATGGGAGATCCCACCTGAATCAAGAACAGAGAGGGAAAACAAGGAGTAAGAGACCATGGTAAATGAAGACCACATGAGAATAGGAAGAAACAAAGTGCTAGAGAGGCCCAAAGAAATCCACAAAGATACCCCCACAATAGACTGCTGGCAATGGTTGAGAGACAGCCGGAACTGACCTACTCTGGTGATGGGATGGCCAAATACCCTAATAGTCGTGCCAGAAACCCCATCCAACGACTGACGGATCTGGATGCAGAGATCCATGGCTAGGCCCCGCGTGGAGTTCCGGGATTCTAATTAGTGAGAAAGAGGAGGGTTTATATGAGTGAGAATTGTTGAAACCAAGGTTGGATAAAGCACAGGGACAAATAGCCAAATGAATGGAAACACATGAACTATGAACCAAAGGCTGAGGGGCCCCCAACTGGATCAGGCCCTCTGAATAGGTGAGACAGTTGATTAGCTTGGTCTGTTTGGCAGGCATCCAGGCAGTGGTACTGGGTCCTGTGCTCATTGCATGAGTTGGCTGTTTGAAACCTAGGGCTTATGCAGGGACACTTGGCTCAGTCTGGGAGGAGGGGACTGGACCTGTCTGGACTGAGTCTACCAGGTTGATCTCAGTCCTGGGGGCTCTGGGGAGGATTTGCCCTGGAGGAGGTGGGAATAGGGGATGGGCTGGGGGGAAGGAGAGGGATGCAGGAGGGGGGAGAACAAGAGAATCCGTGGCTGATATGTAGAACTGAATTGTATTGTAAAATAAAATAAAAGGGAAAAAAAGGCACATAGAGCTCACTACGTTGAAGGCCAGGACATTCCGGCCCCTCTTGGGTTTGAAGCCTATTTCTTTCTTGATTTAAGTTGTTTGTTTTGTTTTTTTATTCTCATATGTATAAATGTTTACCTGCATGTATGTTGTATACTGCATGTGTGCCTGGTGGTCATGGAGTCCATAAAAGAACATTGGGTCTCCTGGAATTGGGGTGATAAACATCAGTTATGTAAGTAGTGGGAACAAAACTAGGTCCTCTGTAAGAGCAGCAAGTTCTCTTAACTCCTGAGCCATCTCTCTGGCCCACGGAAGACCATTTCTTGCTCAGGTAATCTTTTTTAAAAATTAAAAAGCTAACGATCTATGTCAGTGGTAGAATACTTGTCTAGCAGGTATAAATCCTTGTTTCCACTTCTAGTCCCGCAAATTAATATGAAATTGAAAGTAGGATCTATGGGGTCACAGGTGGCCTATGTTAAAACTCCAGAATTAACTCCAATTACCCCCCCCAAAAAATGTAATATGTATTGTGAAGGCCCCTGAGTTTCCCAGCAAAGGCAGTAGTGCCCTCGAGATGCCAGCTCTCTCCTCAGTAGTTGAGGAAACCCCTTTCTAGCTTCTATAGCCATACACACAGAACAAGGGGAGATGATTAGCACAGAGGACAACTCTATCAGAATGGTGGTTGAGCAAATACTCAGACTGGTATTGAAGAATGGGACTTCAAGGGAGAAGACTCCATTCATGAGCTTTATACCTTGACATGAACTCAGAGCCTATCCTGCCTCATCAGGAGAATGGCAGACACATGCCTATCTTCTCATTGTGACAGAAAAGAGCCAAGGACAGTGCCTGTCTAGGCTTCTCCTCTGTTACTCAGATTTAAAAAAATGTGCCCAGAAGAAACTTGGGGAGAAAGGGTTTTATTTTAGCTCACAATTCCAGGTTATAGTCCATCATTGTAGAGAAGTCAAGGAAGGAACTTGAAGCCGTTAGCCACAACACATCCGCAGTCAAGAGCAGAGAAAATGTGTGCATACCTATGGGTCTGGTCTCTCTCAACTTTTAAACAACTCAGGAACCAAATCAAGGGAAGAAGTACTGCCCACTTTTAGGCTGAACCTTCCCACGTTGATCTCCAACAAACATACCCAAAGGACAATGGGCCCTTCTTGAGATTATCTCCTCAGGTGATTCCAGATTCTGCCAAATGTACAATTAAAACAAACCACCACATCACTAGTGGAGGAAAAGATTCCATTAGAAAAAGAAGTGTAGGGCCCTGAGAGATGGCTCAGTGGGTAAAGATGCTGTGCTGCCAGTTCTGACAAACTGAGTTCAGTCCCCAGGACCCGCATAGCAGAAGAGGAAAACTGAATCCTGTGAGTGGTCCTCGGACCTCCACATGTGCACTGTGACACACACACACACACACACACACACACACACACACACACACACACACAAGAGCACACACACGTGCAGGTGCACAGGCACAAATGTAATTTTTAAGCTCTTTTAAACCAAGTGGCTGGAGATAGTTCAGCAGCTAGGAGCACTTACAGCTCTTGCAGAGGACCCAAGCTCTATTCCTGGAACCCGTATCAGGCAGCTGCCTATAACTCCAGTTCCAGGGAACTTGAAGCCCTCTTCTCATCTTAGAAAACACCTTCACACAAGAGGTGAACACAGACTCAGGGAGACACATACAAAATAGAAAAAAATGTGAAGTGTAGTTTCTACTGACCATGTATAACACTCACATCCTTATAAGCCAAAATATTATTCCATTACCAGGAATGATGGCACATGCCTACAGTCCCAATTAGCCAGGTCAGAGAGAGAGGAGGAGGGAGAAAGGGAGAGAGGGAGAGAGGGAGAGAGGGAGGGAGGGAGAGAGGGAGGGAGGGAGGGAGGGAGGGAAAGAAAGATCATAAGTCAAACCATCTTAAGTCAGGATGTGTCTATGGAAGAAATTTCCAACGAAGAAAATACTTTCCTTCACAGTGTTTACATTTTCATTCTTGTATGATAGGCAGACAATAAGTAACATGGATGAGTAAAAAATCCCCCATGGATACAAATGCTGTGGAGCATCCTACATCCTTCATCCAAAATACTGGAAATCAGAAATATTGCACATGTTGCTTTGTTGTTTTTCAGATTTTTTGATATTTGCATATACATAATTTTATATCTTAGTTAGGAATGAGATGCAACTATAAACAGGAAATTTGTCAGTAGACCTTGTTCACCCAGCCTGTCCTATTCAGTTGATATTCATCGTCTCACCTGATTGTGGTAATCTGGCCCAGGTTGAGCTCATAGTTGTTGACTTGAGCAAAAAAGATGGCTGCCAAGGCCTCATAGAGTACAGTGCCATCCATGTTGACAGTGGATCCACAGGCAGCAGGAACCTGGTGATGGGTCAGTCCACACCCAGACCCTCCTCCAGGCATCAGAAAGTGATAGGCAGGGTTGCAGAGCTGGGGGAAGAGAGCTCTGGAGGCTGAGAATAGGGAGTTGAAGGATGGGGAGAGGGCAGTAGCAGCAAAGGGCCAAAGGAGGGCTCCCCTCTAGCACATGGAGAACAGGTTGGAATGTGAGCAAGGAGTAGAAAGTGGGAATTACAGTTGTGCATGGGGGAGTGGGACTCCTAATGCAGAGAGAACTCAGAGGTAGACATTCCCAGAGGAATGTCTCTTGACCCATTCACACCAAGATTTTATGACAGTCTATTCCAGATTGCTGACTTCCACACCGAAGCCTAAAGATGATGGCTAACTTCAATTATCAAGAACTGAACCAGGAACTACCTAAGAAGAGAGTCTCCATGGGTCACTATGTTTGGTCATCCTATGGGAATCATCTATGTGGGATTGTCTTAACTAATTCATATGAGAAAACCCAGCCAACGATGAGTGGTGCTATTCCCTAGGCAGGGGGTCCTGAACTATTTAACAGTGGAGAAACCAAGCTGAGCATATGCAAGAAAGCAGCAAACATGCATTTATTCTCTGTGCCTGAGTGTGATGTGACTAGCTGCCTCAAGTTCCTGTTTAGATTTCCCCACAGAAATGGGCTATAACCTGTAATTGTAAGCCAAATAAATTTCTTCCTCACACACTAAACTACCCTTCATCAGGGTATTTTGTCACAGCAACAGAAATGAAAGTAGAACAGTAAAAGACAGAGTGTTTTTCTGCACAAGAAACAACCCAATCTACAGCAGCTAGGGCTCTCCCCAACTACTTCACAGAGTATACTTTCATTTGACTGGCAACTTAGTAGAAAGAGTAGGCAGCTCATTTGGGGTCAGGTTGTCTGCAAGAACTGACCCCTGTGTGGTCAGCTTTATGCTATGAAACTTAAAGCTTGGACTCAAGTCTTTGGCCCTAGAACAAGACATTGCCTACTGCAAAGCACCCAATTCAATTTCAACCTTTGCCAAGCATCAGAAACAGCACTGGAGGTGGGAGCAGGGGCTGATTAGCTCCATACTGATCTGATTGGTTTAATTCTATGTACAATAGTATCAATCCTATTTAGCCCCAGATCAAAGATCAAAAGGCACATTCTCCAATCATCATGAGGACAATAAAAAATATTTTCTCCTATCTGTTTGGATCTTGGGATACTTTGTCAAGCTGTTTTAAATTTGGATGGTGAGAGATAAGGATCACTTTTTTAAGCCCCTAAAAGCACAAACAGGAGAGGAAAGCCTAAGAAGCCAAGACTCTCTGAGCTTGTGTTTCACCCCCAGTACCACCTTAAACAAAGAACTGGCATCTGTCTCTCCTCCTTATAACCTAGAGAAACAAAAGAGACAAGGAGGTTATGAGAGTCATCACAAGACAAAGACTATATCCCCAAGTATAGGCCACCGGTAGAAAGCTTCAAGAGTTACCCAATACTATTGTATAACCAGAAGAGGTGTTTGGAGAGGTGGAGAGGAGAGTACCTAAAAGAACCTATGAAAGATGAAGAATGGACTCAGGGAGAGTTCCGGGAAAGGCCATACCTGGAAGAGGTACCTATGGCTGTGATGAGGGCCTGTAGCGGGCCCCCAATGAATGGGAGGGGGTTCTGATGGGTGACAAGAAGGCAGATGAGGGGCAAAACACCACCAGCACGGAGGAACAATCCAATGATGACAGTCAGAGTATACATGCCCAGCTGACCTCCAAGGGCAGCCATGTCTTTCATTTCCAGAATCTTCCCAGCAATCAGGAACAGGATGCCCACAGGTGCATACCTGGGCAAGGCACATATGTATTAGGATGATCTTCCTCACAGGTCTGGAGCTGGCATTCCCCAAACTTTGCCCAAATAGATTCAAGGAGCCAGACAGTACCTACCATGAAACCACAACTCCACCCCAACCTTTCCTGAGTATCAAAGCCAGCACTGGGACACAGGGGAAATGGCCCTGTGGTTAGGAGTACTTGCTGTTCAATGATGAAATTCTCATTTTAGACACATCATCCACACTGGACAGCTCAAAAACACTTCTAACTCCAGCTCAAGGGATATGGCACCACTTTCTGGTCTCTATGGGTACCCACAGAAACACCTGCACACCCACTTACACATCCACACACATATATAAAATAAAATATTTTAATAGCATTGTTGTTAGGGTTTTCTCCCAAAATATTTCCCCAGAGGCTCATATGTTGAAGGCCAGTGCTCTGAGGTGGGACCTGTAGAAGCTAACTGTTCATGAGAGTTCCAATCTCTGCTATGGGTTATCAATTGATGGAATCATAGCTGAATGAGCTATTGGGAGCAAACTATAGGAAAGGCCTCGTAAAAGGCAGTAGATCATTGGGGGTATACCCTTGAAGGACATGTCTTCTCCGCAGTCTCTCCCTCTCTCCCTCTCTTTTTCCTAGATGCAGTGAAGTTAGCAGCTGCATTGGCTATATCCATTCACCATCATGGCCCAAACGCAATGGAGCCAGCCAACCATGCACTGTTTCCTGCAAACCTGTGAGGCAAAAATAAACCTTCCCTCTTTAAATTGGTTTTCCCGGGCATTTTGTCATAGCAACAGAAAAGCTAATTAATGCAATTGGATTCTATGAATGTACCACCTCACATTGGTTACTCACTGCTCATCTGATAAGCAGAAAAGTTCCTACAACATCAGCATTGAGCCTTCTGGAATCTTTATCTCATTCTCTCATTCAAGCCCCTTTCAGCTCAACTCCAGATGACTATTCCCTTCAGAATTCGGTCCTTAGGCATTAATTACTAAGTATGGCAGTTTGAATGAAAATGGTACCCCTAGGCTCATAAGGAGTGGCACTTTTGGGAGGTATGGCCTCATTGGACTACATGTGGTATTGTTGGAGGAAGTGTGTTATTGGGGGCAGGCTTTGATGTTTCAGATGCTCGAGCCAGGCCCAGTGTGTTTCTCTCTTTCGGCTGCCTGCAGGTCCAGATGTAGAACTCTTTGCTCCTTCTCTAGCACCATGCCTGCTTGCATGCCACCACACTTCCTACCATGAAATTAATGAACTAAATCACTGAACTGTAAAACAGCCCTAATTAAATGTTTTCCTTTATAAGAGTTGCCATGCTCATGGTGTCTCTTCATAGCTATAGAAACCCTAACCAAGACACTAAAACATCCCCTATCTCTGGCCTTCTAAATTTCCACAAATTGCTTTTTGTGCTAGTTAGTTTGAAGTTTCAACTTGACACAACCTAAAATCACCTGAGAAGACAGTTTCAATGAGGAATTATCTAGAGTAGGTTGGCTTATGGGAATGTGCTTGGGAGACTCTCTTAATTGCAAATTGTTGTAGAAAGAGATAGTCCACTGTGGGCAGCACTATTTAATGGGCTTGGCCCTGGACTGCGTAATAATAGAAGAAGCTGGCTGAAACTAAGCAAGCAAGCAAGCAAGCAGGGATTCATGTGTTGATTCTCTCTACTCTTCACTGTGATGTGATGTTTGAAGTTCCTGTTTTGTCTTCTCTATAATAATGGACTGTAACCTAGAAATGTGAGGCTATAAATAATCATTTGCTCTTTATGTCAGAATTTTATCACAGCAACCAAAATGAAACTAGAGTCCTTCTTGTCCAGTCACTCGGCGTTTCTCAGGCTTTGCCTGTTCTCTCCCTTGTTGGTGATGTACCTCTCTCCTCTTCACATCTAGTTAGGTTCTTACTCTCCTTTCAAGCCCAGATGTATGGCTCACTCCTCATCTTCCCAGGGAGCATCCACTGTATATGGGTCCATCCACCACTGCTGGAGCTTTGCTATGGCACCTATGGCTTTGTGTTACACATAGTGGTCTACATCTGTCTCCCCATGGATTTTACAAACTTCTTCAAGATAAAGTATGACTTCAGTGTATCACTGTGTCTCAAGCCTGGGAAACTGTCTGCTAGACGAATGAGCTAGTGAAGAGTGAAATAATTTTGAAAAAAATTAATGTGAAAAGGGGACATGGGTGTTGGAAGATGGAGTAGTGGTTAAAACACTTATCATGTAAGCATGAGGACCAGAGTGTAGACCCTCCAAAACCTATGTAATGCTTGATAGG
Source organism: Peromyscus maniculatus bairdii (assembly GCF_049852395.1). Classification (NCBI taxonomy): domain Eukaryota; kingdom Metazoa; phylum Chordata; class Mammalia; order Rodentia; family Cricetidae; genus Peromyscus; species Peromyscus maniculatus. The sequence continues at coordinate 5,012,322 of NC_134873.1, read as the reverse complement.
CTAGGCCAACCCAGCCTCAGAAGGGGAGTCAGGTCAATTTGGCTAGCAAGATGAGCCACTTCCTTGAGCTCCAGATTTGACTGAGGGATCCTTCCTTAATGAATAAGAGCTATGGAAACCAGCCCTAATTAAATTTTTTCCTTTATAAGAGTTGCCATGGTATAAGAGCTATGGAAAATGATACCCAACATGCCCTTGGGCCACCACACACATACTTCCCCCCACTCATTCAAAAATAACATACATTCGCATGCACATCACACCATACCCAAATGTAGAAAGGAAAATAAAACAGGGCATGAGTAAGTATGAAAGTGAAGAGATAAATGGAATATCTGAGGGAGTAAATGAGAAAATGGCAAATGCATACATAAATCAACAGGTTTGGGAGTGAATCCAAGTGTGCTGGTTTGGGTGAGTAAATACACAAATGCAGTCAATGTCTTAACTAATGGTGTTAATACTACAGCTCAGTGTCACAGTTATTGCCTAGCTTACTCAAGGCCCTAGGTTCCATCCTGAGCACCAGGGAAAAAAGATTATTATTTAGGAAACTGAAGGTACAGCTCAGTGGTAGAGTGATTGATTATCTAGTAGACATAAGGCCTTGGTTCAACCCTAGCACTTAAAAATAATTACAGGGGCCAGAAAGATGGCTCCCCAGGTAAAGATACGTTGTGCCAAGCCTGAAGGCCTGAGTTGGATCCTGAAATCCACATGGTAGGAAGAGAGCACTAACTCTCACAACTTTATCCTCTATGTCCACATGCATGCTATGGTTTGCATATCCATACACATGTACTCTGACACAATAGATAGATAGATAGATAGATAGATAGATAGATAGATAGATAGATAGATAAATGTAATAGAGTGATAATTGTGAAGTAATTTAACTAATGAACATATTTATCAGTGAATAGATACATGAAGAAATTATTTAACTGATAAATAGAAAAAGACTTTAAAAGAAGATAAGTGAGTGGGCCAGTGCTAGAAAAATGAGAATGAATGAGTGAATACAAGAAATAGATGAGGGAATGAATGAAAGAAAAAGTTACTGAATTGAATCACTGCAGAAAAGAATGAGGAAGTGAATCAGTGAGTTGATGATTGAATTAACAAATGCAGAAATGTGGTGGTGCATGCCTGTAATCCCACTAATCAGGAGGCTGACAGAAAAGGTTGGCAGGTTCCAGACAATCCCGGGCTACATAGTAAGACCTGTCTCAAAAACAGCACAATGACCTCACAGCAACTGTAGTTGTCTGCACAAATTGACACAGGATCAAGCCAGTCAATATTCCAACATGGACTGAGGAGAGACTCACAAGCCCTGCTCCTAGCTGAGAAACTATTTTGAGAGTTAATGGCTTCTGGGGAATGGAAAGCCAAAATTTTTCCTGGATGAGGCATCCTGTAGGTTGCCCAAATCAGTGGCCATGCCCTCATCCATGTTCACACAGACAGTTCTCATTGGAATCAATGGGAGATATATACAAATACATGCATATGATGATATAGAGTTGGAAGGGGAACATGAGAGTCTGAGAGAAGTCGAGGGAGAATGGGAATATGGGTATTATCAAGACACTTTTTATACATGTATGAAATTATCTAAGAACATATTTTTATTACACAAAAATGGGAGGAAAGTGGGTGACCCAATGTGTGGGAGGATGAACATAGATGAATGAGTGAATGAATCACAGAGTGAATGCACAAATGAGTGAGTGAGTAAATAGATTAATGGAGTTATGAACTGCTGAATAACTCACTACAGAAAGATATGAATGAACTGATGATTTGATGATTAAATTAACTAACACACAGATGAATGAGGGGCCAAATGTCTCCAACAGTCCCATCAGCCTGGTCACCGTCACCCCCAGGAACCACCACCACTGCCTCACCCAGGCACATGCACCCACCAACTACTCACCAGATGCTGATGCCCACCAGCCTCATAATAGCCTCATTGAGGCTGTCAAAGAAGTCCCTCAGGACATGGCCTTTGTGCTTCATGCCACCAATGACCAACCCGAAGGCCAAGAGAAGACCACAAGGCCCAAGGTATTGATGCCACTGGCTGAACCAGGCACAGGCACAGTCTCCTCAAAGTTTATCACCTCCTGCAGGGTGCCCAAGGCTTGGGTGACATTTTCCAGGATGCTGGTTTCATTCTCCACTGAGGATGGGGGAGACATGGAGGCCCCCAGTTCTGACCCATTCTCTGTCCTTACAGTCATCCTGGTTACCACTCGTGTGCTGTACTGCATCTTAAACTGAAATGCAGAGAAATTGATACCAGATTCAGTATGGTGGTTAGCTCTTTCATAAATATCACAAAAAAAAATATAAAAAAACTGGAGTTAGGCCTGTGAGGCCCTGTGTTCCATACATCTCATTTGCACGAACACACACACACACACACACACACACACACACACACACACACACACTGAAAATATAACGATAATGATAATAAAAAAAGAAATTAGTAACTGGCATTTGCCTAATATAAACAAGTCCTGGCTTTCATCCTCTTCACCAAAGAAAAGAAATGAGTAACCAAATAGTGAGGATGTTAAAAACCAAGCATAGAAAATGGATATATAGTCTACATCTTTATGTCTAGCCTTCAGTGAAGGGGTTGCTATGCGCCCCCTGCTGGCCAAATTCAGTCCACTACTTGCTTCTGTAAATATAGTTTTACAGGAAAGTGTAAGTCCTCTTCACATGTTGCCTGTGGCTGCTTTTCTACTATGAACCCCAAGCTCATGCTCAGACAGATTTTAGCACATCTGTGATCAGAAGTCTCAGAACCTCGACCCCAGCATCCTAGCCTCCATGAATTCCATAACCTGGCCACCCTTTGCATCACCAACATAGCCATGTGTGGTACACATATTCTCCCAGAATCGTCCCCAAGGTCCCCCCACTCAGGCCCTTCTTCCCACCCTTCTCCTTGGGAAGTAAGCTCCCTCCACCCTCCATCCCTCCTTCATTAAACCATGTGCTTCTCCTAACCTGTTTGAAGCAGGCCTCCACAAGTTAGGTGGAAACATATTTCTGCACAAAAACATCAGAGAAGGGAAAGTGGTTAGAGTTTGGGAGTGAGCCAAAGGGCATTCCTGCACTGATAACCATGGCAACCGTAGCAGCAGACAATATAGAAATGCATGGTGTGGGCCCAGGGTTGAGCAAAGTACCTGCCCTTCATCATCTGACATAAACCCTGCAATGACCCTAGAAGTAAACACTGTAAACATCTCTAGCTTCCACAGGAGGTAACCAAAGGCCAGAGGAGATCGCCCAGACCCATAGAGCTGCTCAGAGTTGCAGATGTAACTTACCATGGATTGATTATAATTAGGCCCCACCCAAAGTCATGGAATCTGAGTGCCATAAAGTTGATGGTGGAGCCTTGGACTAAAGAAGTTTACAGAGTAATAGGAAGTGGCCTTGTTTTTGATATGCTTGCTCTTGATAACCATCTTGTGCTCTCTGCCGTGTTATGATGCAGCTAGAAGATCCTCACTAGATGCTGGTGCAAAGTTGTTGGGCATCCTAGATCCCTGAACATGAGCTAAATAAACCTTTGTCTTTTGGTTCTTTGCTTTTGTTTTCATTTTACAACTAACTCAGTTTCAAGTATACTTTTCATTTAAATTTTAATACACTTATTCAGAGGCACAGTGCCATGGTATACAGATAAAAGGTAGACAACTTGTAGGAGTCGGTTCTCTCATTCCACCATGTGGATCCTGTCAGGTTGTCAGGCATGGTGATAAGTGTCTTTACCCACTAAATCATTTCACTGGCCCTAACTTTTATTTATTTAGGCGTGTGTGTGTGTGTGTGTGTGTGTGTGTGTGTGTGTGTGTGTGTGTGTGTGTGTGTGTGTGTGTGTGTGTGTGTGTGTGTGTACACATATGCCACAGCATGTACATGGAGTTGGGAGGACAACTTACAGGACTCTGTTCTCTCCTTCCACCATGAGGATGGTCCAGAGGATTGAACTCGGGTGGTCAGGCTTGGCAGCAAATACCTTTATTCACTAAGCCATCTCATTGGACCTCAGCTAGTGTATAATAGCAGCAGAGAACACCGTAAGAGTTCCTAAACTCTTCCGGTGCCAAGTCAGTACCATAGGAACAGTATGACTGGATTTGACATTACTTCTGACAGGCAAAATCTTATTGGACTAAGAGAATCATTTGCACGGGTTGGGGTTTTAGCTCAGTGGTAGATCACTTGCCTAGCAAGTGAAAGACCCTGGGTTCAGTCCTCAGCTCCAGAAAAAAAAAGAGAATCATTTGCTCACCAAAGAGGTTATGAACACCTATTGAACAGCAGCAGCTCCTCTTACTCCGTCCTGGGATACTACAACAGTGTCCTCTCCAGCCTCAGAGCTCAAAGATCAGACCTAGACTTAGCTTTCTTAAGGATATGCAAGGATCCAGGGCAGAAATGGCAACCAATAGTTGCTTCCTTTTCCAAACTAGATCTACCTTTTCCTGTAGTCTCTCATAGAAAAGAATTGCTGCATGCATATCTGGAAGTCCCAACAAAATGTGAATGTCACCTGACCAGGTCCATGAATGCATGAGCTGTTGGGACAGTCTGAATTTGACTCTCATGGTGCAGCCCCTCCTTGGAGCCTTTCCCAAGATGGATGATGGTGACCATTAGGATCCCAGTGAAAACCACAATGACTGTGGTCACCATGTAGTGCACAGCTGCCCGCATTCCCATCCTCCCTGTTGCCTTGTTGTCCAGGGATGCCATACCTAGAAAAGAGATAATGCAGTTCGTGCAACAGCACCCATTCCTTTTAGCCTCCATCTGGTCCACCCATTCCATACCATCAGCTCAAACTCATTGCACATCCCTTAACTGAAGATGTCCACAAAAAACATGGTTCACCTTCTAATGCTGAGAGTTATCTACACAACAAATTTTATGCTATCACAAATAAATATATTATCAGGCAAAATATAATTTGATTATAGTTTATTAAGTTAATAAAGGGAGCTGGTAAGATTACTCGGTATTAAGAACACATACTGCTCTTACAGGGAACCCAAATTCCAGTATCAACACAAATATTCTGTGGCTCACTACCACTTGTAATTCCAGCTCCAGGGTATCTGATGCCCATTTCTGACCTCCATGGGCACATGCATTCATGTGTACATACCCACATAGACACATGATTAAATAATAATAACAAAATAAGTATATAAAAGTAAATAAAAGTTTTGTGTCACTTTGAAATAAAGTTTTACAGTGTACAGTGTATACCCACCACCTAGAGATGATCTGAAAGAACACGAGAGGAGAGGCATAGGTCATCTGCAAACACTACATCAATTTACAGAAAGGGCTTCAGCATCCTCAGGTATTGGTGTTTATACGGATCTTGAAACCAATCCACTGGTGGTTCAACCCAGGGATGATTCAGTTTTTGATTCTTAGGCTAAAAACAAATGGACACATACCACTCCATTTTATTACTACAAATAACTGCACCAATCACAGTACCTCCCCTTTACTCTAAGTTAACCTTTCAACTTCCACCCAACCCTCTCCTTATCCTGCACCATAAATATCACAATCATTGAAGTCTTCATCCCAGGGTCCATCACAACTCCCACTTCACTTGAACCCACCCCTTTCTACATTTAGCCTGGATACTGTTCATGCTGTACCTATATGTCTCTTACCAGGCCATGCAACCATCCAGTTGCTATGAGTTTGAGATACTAACAATCTGCACTTTTCTCCTGAGAGTGATCCTCAGCAGAATGGGAGCTTCCTCCTCCAGAAAGGTCCCATTGTTCTGCAACAGTCAATGATTGCTGGTGCAGGGATTCAGATGAAGACAGAATTGGTGGTGAGAGACACCTCCATGATGTTGCTCACACTTCAGAGCCCCTGCCCAGTGGGAGCACACTGAGACACCAGCCTTCTTCTGAAAACATGCCTTTGCTTAGCTTCCTTTCCCATCCTGTCCTTCTATCTTCACTTCTTCATGTGTTTCTCCCTTGGTGAGTTTCTGGTGACCAGATCTACATGTCAGGCTTGGCTTCAAAGAAGCCCAACCTAAGAAACCAGCCTTGATCATTATTTCTGTCCCTAAACCCAAGGCTTACTAAACATCACCTATGGCCTAAATCTGGTGCACTATTTACTTTTGTAAAGTTGTATTGAAACACAACTCTGGTGAGTAGTTTTAGTTGTTAACTCAACACGAGCAAGTACCACTAGGAAGAGAGGCTCAATGGGGAATTTTATAAATCAGGTGGACCTGTGGCATGACTGGGGGGTCCAGATTACATTGAAGGAGGAAGGACAATCATTGTGTGTAGCACCATTCCCTAGGAAAGGGATTCTGGACTGTATACATGTAGAGATGTAACTTGATACAAATAAGCATGTGTCCATTTATTTTCTCTCTGCTCTTGGTTGTGGATGGGTTATGATGAACTGCTTCAAGTTCCTATGTTGTCTTCCCTGAGTGATAGACTCTAACCTGGAACTGTGAGCTAAAATAAACCCTTTCTCCCCTAAGTTGTTTTGTGTCAAATATTTTATTGTAACAACATAAATGAAACCAGGGCAACAGCCATGCACACTTGCCGACATATTGCCTATACATGCTCTTCTACTCCAGCATCAAAGGTGAACCATAAAATGAAGATCCGATGGCCCTGAAGCAAAAACAACTACTATCCAGAAGAAAAGGTGCTACATAACACATCAAAGCTCCTTTCCTTCCTCCACCCTCCATCCTGGCACCTCCATCCCACTCACTTCCTCCATGTTCAACCACATTCCATTTATCATCTACCCCATATCCAAGCTAACTCCCCTGACCCTCCAAAGCCTTTCTTCCCCCCCTGGAGAGACCAGAGCTCTGGCAGGATGGGATTTTACCTTCAACAACAAGTACAAGGAAGTTATTGGGACACAAGGATCCTGTGACAGCAAGACTGAAGCAAGAGCTGGGCACAGCTTGAGTTGATGTGTTTGGAAAGGGCCCCCACTGGTGAGGAAGCCCTGGCTCTTTTCTCAAGTGTGGGCTTGGAATGGGTCCTGTAGATGCACAGTGGCTTGGGGTCTCACCTGGGACAAGGCTGGAGACGATGAGGGGGAGCACCAGCATCTGCAGCATCCTCATGAGCAGCTCACCAGGAAAAGAGAAGTACTTGATCTGGTGGTAGAAGAGCTGGTGTGGGCACAAGGCAATGCCAGGAAAAGTTCATGGAATGAACTATGAATCTCAACCCCAAGCACTGTCCATCCATCTCTAAAAGAGTATAGTAAGGTGAGCAGTGACTATTCTAGGAGGTGCATTTGTGTACATGGGTATTACATGGATTTGTGTGTGCATGGATACATTTGTGCATGGGTATGTGTATGTGTGTGTGTGTGCTTGTGTTATAGACAAATGTGGGTGTTTGTGAATGAATGGGCATGTATAAAAAGATGTATATATGGGTATGTATGTGCATGTGTGTAAGTATGTGTACATTTGTGTGAGCATGGGCATATATATGTGTGTGCATGATGAGGATTTGTGTGAATGAATGTGTGCATGTAGTTGTGTGCACATGGATATATATATATATATATGTGTGTGTGCATTTTATGCATTTGTGTGTGCATAGGTGTGTGTGCACATTCATATGTACATTGGATCATATATAAAGATATGCACATGCATTTCTTGGGTGTGTCTATAAGTATGACTCTTTTGTCTGTGTTATCATTTTCTTTTTTTTTTTCAGATTATGCATACAGTGTTCTCCTGTGGGCCAGAAGAAGGTACCGGACCTCATTACAGATGGTTGTGAGCCACTATGTGGGAATTGAACTCAGTACCTCTGGAAGAACAACCAGTGCTCTTAACCACTGAATCATCACTCCAGCTCTATGCTACCACTTTCAAATATGGAAGTGCATATGAAATTGGGCTTCTAAGCATGTAGATGTAAATGCATAGATGAGTGTGTGAAAGTATTCACAAAGTCCAAGACAGCTGGCTGTGGTACCCTTGGAATCCACACTGTCTAAATAATCAAGTACACATGGAAATTTTTAAGGGGAAATTATCTGTGGAAAGCAGAAAAGGGGCTATTTGGGGAGAGAAAAGGAACCAGCAGAGGGTGACTAGGTAAGAGGGGGTAAAGGAAAAAGAATATGATCAAAGCACATTGTATACAGATATGAAGATGTCATGAGGAACCCATTATTTTATACAACCTCATAATTCCTTAAGTTGTGTCTGTTGAACGTGTAGAGATTTTTTTCTCTTATCAATATTTCCTAGACAATACAGTATAACAACTATTTACCTAGCAGTTACATTGCTTTGGGTGTTACAAATAACCTAGAGACCAAGATAGCCACAGATCTGGCAAACACTACCCCATTTTATTTAAGGGACTTGAGCATCCACAGATAACAAATGCTTGTGGACATCCAAACCAATAGACAATCAAGTTCCTTAAATAAAATGGGGTAGTGTTTGCAGAACCAATCTCTTAAGGGTATGATGGATAGCTGCATATTTTTATGAACGTTAGCACAGTTTATGTGACTGCACTTCTCAATTAAGATATGTAAGATATATTCATATGTAAGATATATTTATCCTTCTCTGTGTGTAGTCGTAAAGTGCATGTCTGTTGAGTGTACTTGCGGATGCCCATACCCACACATGTGACATCACATCGTGTTCATACAGCTGTTTTTGTGCATGTATGTGCCCTCTCTACCTGAGTCCTCTGATGGGCTAAGGGATTGTGCGATGAGTGCACCAGAGAGGGTGGGTAGTTAATAGAAGTCCCGCCTCCCAGAAGCAGAGCTCACCAATGATCACAGCGCTGACTGTGAGCAAGATGAAGGCATTTCTGCACAGAAAGCGCCACACATGCTCTCTGATCATGGACTGCAGGCGCATGCGCATGCGCAGTGCTCTCTGCTGCCAACTGTCCTGAGGTCACCAGGAGAGCCCACACCACCCAGGTGCTGGCTGCTCTGCCTCAGGAACAGACTGTTGCCATGGCTGCTCATCACCTCTCTCTGGGGACAGAGGAGACCAGGTCTGGTGAGGGAGGATTCCAGGAAAGGAGAGGGTAAGGTGGAGGGGCAGGCACTTGCAGCTCAGAAGTCAGGGGAGGGGCGATGCCCATGTGGAGACTACTGAGAGCCTGCCCTGGATGAGATACAGTTTTTAATCCCAGCAGCAAAAGGTTAAGGTCTTCGGACCCAAACACTAGAGAGGGTGGTTAGAGACAGGGTAGAAAAACAAACAAACAAACACACACACACAAACAAAACACACAAAATACTGCACACCTTTCAGGTTTTCTGCCTCCAGCCTCCTTCACTGAGATCATCTCAAGCAACTGGGAGCTGCTGCAGCTCTCAAACTAAAGTGCCAGGCCTTTGCTGAATACCCATTGCATAAGAGCTCTTGAAAGGGCACTTTAGGCTAGTCCCCCTATCCACAGTAGTTGGGTGTCCAGCCCTAAGACGCCCATAGTCGACTTTTCACAAGGACAAAATCAGCAGGTGCCTGGGAAACAGTGGTAAGCAACTAATATGGCTGCCCAGTGTGCGTGACCAGGACAGTAATGCTGTAAGGGAGGGGTCACTGGGAAAGAAATGATGACACTTCTAGTCCCAGCTGGAGGTTCATGACCCTCTTTTGGGGTGAGACCTCAGACTTTGTGCCCCCCCCTTTTTTTTACCTGTGTCCGTATTTATTTTTTCTTATTAACTTACTTTATTTGCTAAGATAACCAAAACGGGATGATGTGTTTTTCATGAATTAAATAAAATGCTCATAAATATAAAACCTGCCAATCTGTTTAGCAGCCAAACATTTGGAAGTTACCAAACAGCTTAGAAACCGTGGCTTTTGACCCAGCCGTTGACAGCCCTGTAATATCAGCTACTCTAGAGGATGGTGGTGGAAGGCTGTTTACAAGATCAAGTCCAGCACCTGCAACTTAGTAGAACCCTGTCTTAAAATAAAAAGTTAAAAAGAGAGCTACTGGGCAAGGGGTGGGAGATGGCTCAGTGATTGAGGGTGCATATTGCTTCTGTAGAGGACCAGAGTTCCATTCCCAGCACCCACATCAGGCAGCTCAGAACTGCTATGCCCCCTGCTGGCCTCATTGGCACCTGCACTCACATGTACAAACACACACACACACACACACACACACACACACACACACACACACACACACACCAAAACCGAAAATAAAATTCTCATTTAAAGAGGGACAGACTATATAGCTCAGTGGTAGAGTACTTGCCTACTATGTTCAAGGCTCCAAGTTCAGTTCTCAGTACTGATCCCCTCAGCTTCCCAAGTAGCTGGGATTGCAGGCATGCACCACCATGTTGAACTGTTCCAGCATTGTTTGGATGCCACTACCCACGTGGCTGTCTTCTAAGATGGCTGCCCTCTGTATCTGTCTGAGTTCTCCACCTGCTTCCAAAAGACAAGTTGCCTGACTAGGCTTTCCATGCCCTGCATCCTGCAACTCCTTCTCAGTGCGAACGAAGCCCCTTTCAGGATTTTGCTCCAAATGAACTGGTCCTCTGAAGCCTCAGTGTTGCTTCTCACTTTGCTCTGAACACTCACAGACACAGGACAGCACAGAAGATGAGCAGTCTCTCTCTCTTCTCTGGGACATCAAGTTCCTAGTTACTAAATGATAACTTGAAATCACCTAAAATCCCAAGAGCATTCAACAGAGTCCAAACCAGTCAGGATCCTGAACATTTGTCTCTTTCCTACAGTCCAGCAGCTGGCTCTGCAGATCCACAAATCAACCTCCTCAATAAAACCAACACTGGATATAAAGTGTTCAGTTAGTCAAGCCTAGAGCTGCACTCCAATTATCTCAGCATTTAGGAGGCTGAGACAGAAGAAGCAGGAGTTCAAGGCCAGCCTGAGTTGAGTAGAAACACCCCGTATCAGAAAGTCAATCAATCAGCTCACATCTAGCTTCAAGAGCTCTTGACAGTTGATGGGTTCTGGAGGAAGAAAGGGCAGTTTTCTTCAGTAGTGTGGCCCATGATAGGTTGCCCATGCTCCAGTGGTTGGTGGGCAGCACTAAATGGACTCCGTGGATAAAGAGGAGGAGGTAGCAACATGAAGTTAAAAGGAGTTAGGAGGAGTCAAGAAGAGTTGAAGAGGAAAAAGAAGAGAGTTAGACATGATCTAAATATACATGTGCTCATATATGAAACTACCAAGGAATACTTTTTAAAACTCTATGGTAAGGCTGGAGAGATGGTTCAGAGGTTAACAATGCTTGCTGTTCTTTGAAAGGACCAGGTCAGGTGGCTCAGAACCAGAGGGTCCAACTCTTTCTTCTGTCTCTGCAGTCACCTGAACTCAAGTGCACATAGCCACATGTGAATACACATAATTAAAAAGATAAAAATAATTTCTATTTTATGTGTGTGAGTGTTTGACTCCATGTATATATGTGCACTGTGTGTGCTGTGACCATGGAGTCCAGAAAGAGGCCTTGGATCCTCTGGAACAAGAGCTACAGGGAGTTGTGAGCAGCCCTGTGGGTGCTGGGAGCAGAATCTGGGTTCTCTGTGAGAGCAACAGGCACTCTTAAATGTTGAGCCATCTCTCCATCCTCAAAATAAATCTTTTTTAAAAAATCAGTGGTAGTGTGAGTTTAGAATGTGCAAAGGATTGGATTTAATTCTCAGCACCAAAAATCGATCAATCAATTGATAAAAAGTTGTTCAATTTGCATCTGTACTGGGCACAAACAGACTTTTCTTCTTATTCCCTAAACAATATAGCATTGCAAGTATATGCAGAGTATTGAAGTTGTGCTAGGTGGAGTTATTCTTGTATTTATTACTGCATGTGTGTGGTCAGAGGACAACTTTTTTGGCGTCCATTCTCTCCTCTACCATGTAAGTCCCAGAGATTGAACACAGGACTTCAAGTTTGGTGACAAGCTCCTTTACCCACTGTGCTAGGTGTTAAACGTAATATAGAGATGAGTTAAAAATGAAAGAAGACAGGAATGTGTTCTGTGCAAATATGATGCCATTTTATGTAAAAGACTTTAGAAATACAAGGGGTTTGGAGTCTACCTAGGATGGAGGGTGTGTCTGGAACAAATTCTCTAAGACCCAGAAACAACAAGATTGTGTGGGAGTTGACATTTTAGTCTGTGAATCAAATATGGCCTGATATCTGTGTTGTTGGCATTTTTTAATCATGGTGTTAAAACACAGCTGCATTTATTCACTGTGTAGTTCTGCAGGTGCTTTCAAGCTGCGGTGGCAAAGGTGAGTTGCTGGAATAGAGTTCACAAAACAAACTATTTGCAGAAGTGGGGGTGGGGAGGACAAGGTGGTTTGATGGGTAAAGAGGATTGCTGCCAAGCTGGATGGCCTGAGTTCAGTCCTGGTCCCACACGGTGAAAGGAGAGAACTAACTCCCACAGACTGTCCTCTGACTGCTTTGTACACACTCACACACACACACACTCTCTCTCTCTCACACACACACACATACACACACTGAATAAATGTGATTTTTTTAAAGGCTGACTGTAGGCTAGTAAAAGCATACATGAGTGATGGAGTAAGAGGGCATGGCTCAGGAGTAGAGCTTTCATCAAGTGTACAAGAGGCCCTGAGTCCCATCCTAGAACTAGAGGGAGAGAAGGTCCAGCAGGGAGTAATTAACCATTAAAAACAATTCAATAAATAAGCAGAAATCCAAAAGGTACAGGGTTGAACTCAAATGCAAGTCTATGTACCACACCTTCACCATGCCTGCCTAGATCACTGTAAATGTATACAGCTGTGATTTTCACTATGTTAATTCTTTCCTTTTGTCTCACTGGACATGTGATAACTGCTCGCACTCACAGAGTACAGTGAAACCTTTCAGAACAAGAAGGCAAACCATGATGCCAGATCAAGTTTCTTAGCACTTTCATCCCCATTAGCCTGGAATATTGAACCCCTGTCTTCTAATCCTTTATACAATTTTTCCACACACAAAAAAAAATGGGTTTTATGTGTACACTGGAAGAAAATTGGGCATTGTTTGAAATTTTAGGCAGTCTGACAATGGAACAACTATACAAGAAGATTAATATTGATCGAATGATGCACTTTATTGCTTTTCTTATGCTATTTTAATATTTAAAAAGATAGTCAATTTAAGTGCCAGGATAAAAGTTTTAGAAAAACCTGTTAAACCTGTTAAAATGAATTATAGAGAAATTCAAATTCAGCGAGAAGAAAGTAACAGTGAAGTTGTTTCAAGATTGGATCATAAGGTTACAGAAAGAATGCCTGTTTTCACACAATCAACCTTAATTTATACAGTAACTGTACAGCAGTTACCTGATCAAGTGAATACACAAAATATTTGGACTCCAATGGAAATGTTAGATTTATGAAGGTTTAAGGAAGCAATAGTATCTTATGGCATGCATTCCCCATATGTAAAGCAAATGTTAAACTCCTGGTGAACATATAATAGGATTATACCACAGGACTGGCAGGAGATGGCACAGGCTGTTCTGGAACATGGTCAACAGCTCCAGTGGCAAATGTGGTTCACGGAAGAGGCTAAAAACATAGAAAAACAATGGAGGGATAAAGGAATACAAGTCTTCCAGGATCAGCTTGTTGGAGAAGGCCAATATGCTGTAGTACAAATACAATGTTTATATGATATCCAACCCTTAATTCTATGTCAAATGGCAGCCTTGAATGCAAGGAACAGAGTTGAGGAATCAGGAAAGAAAACTGAGTCATTTACAAAGGTTATACAGGGCCCAAAAGAATCTTTGCACAAGCATCTAGTGAGGACCTTCTAGCTGCATCCTAACAGGCAAAGAGCACATGATGGTTATCCAGAGTAAGCATATCAAAAACAAGGCCACTTCCTATTACTCTGTAAACTTCTTTAGTCCAAGGCTCCACCATCACTGTTATGGCAATCAGATTCCATGACTTTGGGAGCGGCCTAACTATAATCAATCCATGGTAAGTATATCTGCACCTCTGAGCAGCTCTATGGGTCTGGGCGATCTCCTCTGGCCTTCGGTTACCTCCTGTGGAAGCTAGAGATGTTTACAGTGTTTACTTCTAGGGTCATTGCAGGATTTATGTCAGATGATGGAGGGCAGGTACTTTGCTCAACACTGGGCCCACACCATGCATTTCTACATTGCCTGCTGCTACTGTTTCCATGGCTATCAGTGCAGGAATGACCTTTGGCTCACTCCCAAACTCTAACCACTTTCCCTTCTCTGATGTTTTTGTGCAGAAATATGTTTCCACCTAACCTTGTGGAGAGCTGCTTCAAACAGGTTAGGAGGAAGCCCATGGTTTAATGAAGGAGGGGTGGAGGGTGGAGGGTGGAGGGAGCTTACTTCCCAAGGAGAAGGGTGGGAAGAAGGGCCTGAGTCGGGGGACCTTGGAGAGGATTCTTGGAGAATATGTGTACTGCCCATGGCTATGATGGTGATGCAAAGGGTGGCCAGGTTATGGAACTCATGGAGGCTAGGATGCTGGGGTAGAGGTTCTGAGACTTCTGATCACAGATGTGCTAAAAATCTGTCTGAGCATCAGCTTGGGGTTCATAGTAGAAAAGCAGCCACAGGCAACATGTGAAGAGGACTTACACTTTCCTATAAAACTGTATTTACAGAAGCAAGTAGTGGAATGATTTTGGCCAGCAGGGGGTGCATAGCAACCCCTTTATTGATGGCTAGACATAAAGATGCAGACTATATATCCATTTTCTATGCTTGGTTTTTAACAGCCTCACTATTCGGTTACTCATTTCTTTTCTTTGGTGAAGAGGATGAACCCCAGGACTTGTTTATATTAGGCAAATGTCAGTTACTAATTTCTTTTATTATTATTATTATTATTATTATTATTATTATTATTATTATCATTATCGATATTATTTTCAGTGTGTGTGTGTGTGTGTATGTGTGTGTGTGTATATGTGTGTGTGTGTGTGTGTGTGTGTGTGTGTGTGTGTGTGAATGCATGTCAGGTGTGGGTGTGGAGCTCACATGACAACTTTTGGGGCTTGGTTCTCTCCTCTCACTATGGGTCTGAAGATCTAACTCAGATCATCAGGCCTGTGCTCAGGAAATTCTTTGACCTGCTGTGAGCTGTCTTGCTGGCACAATTATTCATTTCTTTAGTTATAAGTTTTATTAAGAAATTTAAAATAGAGATACAAAAAATTGTACTATTCTTTGGCATTAACAAAGATTGTACACAAAATCTTTGCTGCTCAAGTCTCTTCTATCTAGGGTAGAATTTGCAGATGACCTCTAGATCACGTCTAGGTGATGAAGGACAGCTAACACACGTAAATGATCTGCAGACAGCTGTTCTGAATTAGAACCATTTAGAGCAGTGGTTCTCAACCTTCCTAACGCTGTGGCTCTGCAATGCAGTTCCTCATGTTGTGGTGAGCCACAACTATAACAGTATTATTGTTGCTACTTCGTAACTGTAATTTTGTCACTGAGTGGTGTCACAGTTCCTAAGATGATACGAAATACGTGTTTTCTGACAGCCATGACCAACAGGTTGAGAACTGCTGGTTTAGAAACTAATGACAACCAAAGGTCTGCATGTGTTCACTACACAAATGGTTTTTTCCAGCATTTTCAATCCATGGTTGCTTGTATCTATGGACATGGAATTTATACATGTTGAGGAGTTGTATCTAAACTTTTTCTGGGAAGATAAAACACACAGGTCTGTCACCCAATGAGAGACCAAAGTCATGATTGCACCAATTTGGTGAGCTAATGACTTCTTGGCAGGCTTTTTAATTGGAGTGTAGGTGAGGGGTTACTTACAGGAGCAGGCGTGACTCAAAAGCAGTTGCATCACCAGAAAAGTCCATCCCAGCGTGGGTGGCAAGTGTTGAAAGCTGTATTCCTGGATGAGCTCTCTGTGCAATTTGCAAGCAGCTCACCAGGTCCAAAATCTCCTCTAGGCAGTTTGGCAGGTCAGAGTCTCCTCCATTTATCTAATGTTTTTATAAAGACAGGGAAGGGACTTCACAAATCTTGTAAGCTTCAGATTTCTCAAATGGGAAGTATGTTTACTTCCTGAATTTCATGAATTTTCCAGCTCCCTACATGAGTGAATTTTTCAATTTAGAGGAAGCTGCTGTACAACAGGACAATATGCTATAAGTCTTTATGGAACTTTGAAATATATACATGCAGATATGTCATATAAATATGATATATAAAACACATATGAAACATGTATATATATTCATATATGATTCATTATGTATGATAAATGCATATATTTCATGTATAAATGCAAAATACATAAATATATATGAAATACATATATATGGTGAAATGTCCAAATCGTTCCAATTAAACAATCAGAAAAAGGCATACACACACACACACACACACACACACACACACACACACACACAAATAAATCTTTAAAAACTTTCCAATTTTGGTGCATTAGAGGATCATGGGCAAGCAGCTGGTTGAGCTTTCTGATTTCCCTCAGCCAAAGGCCCTGGGTGTCCAGAATAAGCACATAAGTGCCTTATGAAGAAAGGACAAGTTCTCCTTTGAATAAGTGTTTGTAATTTCCTAAACAAATCCCCAGTGTTGGCAACATTTTTATTTTGACTGGTAGTTTCCAGCAAAGTCACAGAGTGTGTAATGTAAGCACTATCTGTATGGATATTAAGAAATTGATCAGAAAATGCTGAAAAACTGCAATGACAGCATGTAGCTCTGTTATTTATGCAAAGGAGCCATTTGTAGTAAATTGTACTACTTCATAATTATAAGCAAAAGCATTGGTGCCTGTTGAGGAGCCATCAGTGAATATCAATAGGGCATACCTCAAGGGAACAAATGATGTCACATAGAAAATACAAATTCATGCTTATTGGCAAAATCAATAAGTTTATCTGGAGGGTAATGATTATCTAAGATTCCCAAATATGAGGCCAAAGCAATAAGCCAGAATTCAGTAGTTTGCATAAGCCAATCAATTTGTTCTTTGGTATAAGTATGTATAATAACATCTGGTTCTCTACCAAAATAGCACCTTCCTTGTTCTCTCCCTAAAATTATAAGATGAGATACAGCCTCATAATATGGTCCAATGTCCCTTTTATGTGTGGCCGGGAGATGCATCCACATTAAAGGTGCAGTCTGCCAAAAAACAGCAGTTGATGAAAGAACTGTTCTACATATAATAAATTTCAAAGGTTTATCATAATCCATAAATGTGGCAGCTTGTGATCGTATGGCTTGTTCTATGATTTGAAATGCTTTTCTCCCTGCCAGAGTAAGCTCACAGGGAGACATGGCACTAGCATTTCCAGGTAATATATCATAAAGAGTTTTTACATCACTCTTACTGAGATTCAAATATGGGATAAGTCAATTAATATCTCCAAGAAGTTTTTAAAAATCATTTAAGGTTTTAAATTTACCTAATCTTAACTCTAATTTCTGAGAGGAAATTTTAGACGCCATCATTTGGAATCCATGATAAGTATATAGAACCTTTAGCTGAACTTTATCAAGTGCTATCTCCAGTCCCTTACTTTGCAAGGCATTATTAGGTTCATCATAACATTTTAAAACCTTGCCACCATCTTTTCCAGCTATCAAAATATCATCCATATAGTGGATTATATACATTTCTGGCCAATGATTTCTTTCTTCTTTTTTTTTTTTACTTACAAACTGTATGGCTGTGGCAGGCTTCTTGCCAACTGTTCTTATAGCTTAAATTAATCCATTTCTATAACTCTATACCTTGCCACGTGGCTTGTGGCTTACCAGTGTCTTCACATGCGGTTTGTCATGGTGGTGGCTGGCAGTTTCTCTGACTCAGCCTTCCACTTCCCAGAATTCTTCTCCTCCTTGTCCTGCCTATACTTCCTCCTGCCTGGCCACTGGACAATCAGTGTTTTCTTTATTGACCAATCAGAGCAACAGATTTGACATACAGACCATCCCACAGCACAACTGTATTACAAGGTTAACAAATAGTTTTACTAAGATATGTGAGAATCTATACAAAGGGCAAAATGTTGCCTCATCAGTGCAAGATAGTAGTTTTTTATTTTAAATTTTTTTTGAGAACTTTATATATGACCACTGCATCTATATCATTCCTGCCTCTCCACTCCAATATAATACTTTCTAAAGAATATGAGCAATTTTTTTTTTTGTTTTTTCGAGACAGGGTTTCTCTGTGTAGCTTTGCACCTTTCCTGGAGCTCACTTGGTAGCCCAGGCTGGCCTTGAACTCACAGAAATCCGCCTGGCTCTGCCTCCCGAGTGCTGGGATTAAAGGCGTGTGCCACCACGCCCGGCGCAAATATTTATTTTGAACCAAGGACTCACTAAATTTTATTTCATGAAACAAACTACATTTACCAGTTGTTGAACATATCAGGATACATATGACAATTGATGACAAGAAGTTTGTTCAAAATCCACTTGGGATGTGACTAAATCCAGAGTTATTATGAGTTACATAAACTGGAAAAAGACAGTAGGTAATAGTTTGGTAAAAATAATCTTTTCTAAATATCCTGCATTCAGAATGTGGCATAAGTAAAAATTAAGGTATTAATTAACCTTGTCATTATTTCAGGTAGCTTCCATATTAGAAGAAAACTTCCTGAAGATGTTGGATATTTCATAAAATACCTCAATTTGAATAAAATAATGTTCCCTAGCTTTAGAATTACTGTGACTTAAAATTTTTATCTGAATGGAAATGATTTATAAATTTATTTGATTTATTAAGCCTTGGCTGGTTTGTTTGTTTGTTTGTTTGACTGGACTGATACTGGACTGAGGTTTCACCACTGCTGTGCATGTACTCTACCACCCACCTGGGTCTCAAGCACCTTTTAAATTTTTATTCATTTTGAGACAGAGTCTCATTCAGTTGCCCAGGATGGTTTTGAACTCACTCTATAGCAGGATGGCCTTGAACTCAGCATTCTTCTGCCCCAGTTTCCTAAGTAATTAAGCTTAGAGGCCTGCACTACCAAGCCTATATCTAAACATGGTTTTAAAAACTGCTCATTTTACATTCTTAACAAAATGCTTTAAATGTATATAAAACTAGAGACTGTTGCATAGTGAATTATAATACTTGTGTGCTTAGTCAAGCTTTTGGGTTGTTGAAGGTAAGTTTCTGAGGAGTCCTCACACTCAGCACAATCTATTGCATGTATGTATGTATGTATGTATGTATGTATGTATGTGCAGGGATGTGCGTGTATACACAGACACGCCATGGTACGTGTGTGAGGGTCAGATGAGAACTTGCTAGAGTCAGGTCACCCCTTTCTCCACGTGGGTCCCAGGAATTTAACTCATATGATGAGCTTTGGCAGGAAGCACCTTCACCCACTAAGCCATCTGACCAAAGCTGTAACTGTGGTGTTTGTTTCTTTGTTTGTTTGTTTGCTTGCTTTTAGAAGTGGGGGAGATAGAAACAAAAGGAAAATGATGGAAATGAAATTAGTGTGCAGCATGACTGGCCAATGATTTCTTACTGATTACATTGCAAGAGCAACATAAGATTTATATAAAGTGGGATTATTAGCCATGTCCTGTGGGAGGACATGCCATTGACATCTCCTCACTGGTGCTTTAAAATTGATGGCAGGTAGGCTGAATGGCAAAGCATTTTTGACCCTCTGGGTGAAAGGGGATGGTAAAAAAAAGCAATCTTTCAAGTCTATGATAACTTTGAAATGTCCCAAAGGTATGGTGATGGGTGAAGGGAGGCCAGGTTGAAAGTCTCCCATCAATACCATCATTTTATTCACTGCCCTTAAAACTTGTAATAGCCGCTATTTACCTGATTTTTTCCTTAATAACAAAGATAGGAGTATTCTAATGAGAATTACTAGGGGTGATATGGCCAGCTTCAAGCTACTTCTGTACCAGCTGCTGTGCAGTCAATAATTTTTCATGGGTAACAGGCCATTGATTGACCCACACAGGCTGATTTTTTCTGCATGAGTCACAGGAGTATCAATGACCCCCATGGAAAAAATGGTCTAATCCTGCTCTTTTTGACTAGGGGTGGCCTCTAGAGGTTTTAGTATTCCTGTTCCATGTTTTCCTAAGTTTTTACCTGGTAAGTACCCATTTTTCAACATTTGAGTGGTAATAACATCATTAGTACTGCACATGATTATTCCAAGTTGAGATAAGTCTCTACCCAAGAAGATGATTGGTAATCTGGCTATAACACAAGGTTGTATGATACCTTGATAACTGTCCTGATCTTTCCAATTTAAAATTTTTGAACTCCTTTCATGGTTTTGACTTTGTCCTATTCCCTTCAAAGGGGTCAAGGTAGCATCTAATGACCAAGTTATGGGCCATTCCTCCTTTCTAATAATGGTAACATCTGCACCTGTATCAACCAGATCCGATAATTCCTTGCCAGCCAGCCATAGGGTCATGAGAGTTTTCTGTGCTACTTCTGATACTACTACTGCCCAAATGTACATATTTTCCTTTTAATTAGTATCTTTCACATTAAATGACAAAATATTTCTCACAGTAGTTTGAAAACATGATACTATGTGATACATGTTTGTGTACCTTAGATGATTTTGATAGTTCATGTTGAAGGTATAATATAACATGAACTTTGGCTTGTTCAAATCTGTGAAGTTTTATTTATTCTTCCTTCTTTCCATGTGTCATCAATTTAAATTATAGAAAATATACTTATACTTAATACTTTAGTGTAGATGTAACCAACCATCTTATTAAATAAGAAACACAGAACCAATGTAAAGAAGAAAGCCAAGAGGTCAGAGCTCAGAGCTAAAACCTTACCCTTCCTCCTGTGGTGGTCCTACCTCTCTGAAAGAGACCTACTTCCTGTGTGTCTGTCTTTATATAGTCTTTCTGTTCTGCCTTCTCATTGGTTGTAAACCCAAACACATGACTGCCTCATCACTGCCTGTATGTACAGCCCTCCAGGTCTTCTATGGTATTGAGATTACAGGCATGTGTCTCCAACACTGACTGTATCCTTGACCACACGGAGATCTGCCTAGCTCTTCTACCAAGTGCTGGGATTAAAGGCGTGCACCACGAATGCCTAGCTCTGCTATGGCTTGCTATTAGCTCTGTCCCTCGGGCAACTTTATTTATTAACATACAAATAAAATCACATTTCAGTACAAATAAAATACCACCATACTTTAGAACCCTCCTTTAGCAAAAATTAGTTCTTACAGTGATTTGACTTTTTTCTGAAAACAGGTATTTTGGCACATGTGTAGAACAGGCACAGATACAATCCCAGCACTTGGGAGGCAGAAGCTGTCAGATATGTCTCAGTTCAAGGCCAGCCTGGTCTACAAAGACAGTTCTACTCTACACAGATATACATAGTGAGACTACATTCATTGGTAGAGACGTCTAGACTTTCCAGATATTCTAAAGTTACAATGGGCTTAATAAGTAGAATTAGTAAATTAGCATACTGTGTCATTAACTTTTTCCAAAATTCAAATGAAGTATCAGTTTTGGAGGATAGCTAGACCCTCTATGATGTCCCCATAATTTTTTATGTCCTGATTCTCAGAGAAGGAAATGCAGGCTGTAAGTCTATGTGCTCAGAGTTTTGAAGAAGACCAATATCCAATGTTGTTTTTCATTGCTGTATGGACTTTGCATTTTGAGGACAAATGAGTCTTAAGTTACATCACCTTGTCTCCATAGACATGGAAGGTCTTGTCAGTGTGTGACAAAAGAATTACCAGAATTGTTCTAGTTTTTGTATATTTTGTATTAAAATTCATAAAAATGATTGTCTTGTCAAAGTTTTGAGCATTATAGGCCACTAGTTGTTAGGAAACAAATGAATTCTTGACCATGATGCTCATATTTTGAAGAAATTTTAAAGTTATTTTTTTTTTTTTTGGTTTTTCGAGACAGGGTTTCTCTGTGTAGCTTTGCGCCTTTCCTGGGACTCACTTGGTAGCCCAGGCTGGCCTCGAACTCACAGAGATCCTCCTGGCTCTGCCTCCCGAGTGCTGGGATTAAAGGCGTGTGCCACCACCGCCCGGCTCTTAAAGTTATTTTTATATGAGCACAGTTTACTGAAAGTTGCTTTTTTCATACTGAACCACCTCTCCTTAATGTAAACATGTAATCTATCTAGAAATTCAGACATGCTCAATTTTGCTAAATATAGAAGTAGAATTAACATTCTACATAATTTTACTTTACAATTTCTTTATTTAGTCTTTTTCCAGATGACTTGCCTATCAGTGAGAATGAGGTACAATATCACTTTGTTGACATTGTTCTGTAGTTTTAAACTAAAACTATTTTATGAAATCTGGTGTCTCTGTGTTGAGTGAATATATAGTTAGGATTGTAGTATCTCTTTTAGGAGTATAGCATTTTCTTCCAGTCTCTTCAGACTAGGTCTGGTTTGAAATCAAAATGATGAGATATTAGAATAGCCATGCTTTCTTATTTTTACTTACATCTATATGGAAAATATTTTTCCAACTTGTCACCCTTAGTTTATGTCTCTCACTGGTAGTCAAATCTGTTTCACAGAAGCAAAACAAACAAACAAACAAAAAAAACATCGACCTGCTTTTCTTACCCATTCTACTTGTCTCTATCTCTTCCTTAGGCAGTTAAGACCATTAACACTTTTAGTTATTATTTAAGGTCGTCTGTATATAGTTTTGAGGGTTGTCTGCTATTTGAGAAGCATGGGTTAGAACTACCAGTTCAGCCTGCTGATTTGTGGTATGGGCTGGAAGAGCTTGCGTTTTGACCACTATGGTATCTGAGACAATTGCATATTCCACTCCATGTACTCCTTTATATAGGAAGATGCTGCCATCTGTATACCATGTATAAGTGGCCTGAAGTAATGCTCATTTCTGCATATGTATCAGATGGGGTGGTAACTCTCTTAGGGTCTCAATGTGTGAGTGTGATGGGGAGTATTCCAGGACTGGTTGGGAGAGAAGATTTGAGATGTAAAGAGGTGGACATGGTTGAAAAGTCAGTGCTGTGTTCTCAACCAGTGCCACCTGAAGGGAGAGAACTTGAGAGGGAGGTAATGTTAGAAGGCCCTTATATGTTAAAAGGTGTGACAGAGGGTGAAGAGAAAGGACAGTAATGGGTGACTCAAAGGTTGGCTTCATAAGGAGGTGCTTTCCATCTGGAGTCTCAGGATCCAGGTTGATACATTGTGAGAGGGCCTTTGTAAAGCAGTTAAGGAATTCAGATGAGTTTTCATTTTTCCCCTGCATGACCTCTTGGACTTTTTCATGATTTATTGACTTAAGGACAGTCTTGCAGAAGCCAACTAGGAGGCAGGTTCAAACCTATTTCTAGCTAGAATGTCCCCTGGGTTATTGTAATCCCATCCAGGCTCCTGGTCTGGGACTGCCCTAGCCCCCACTGGGTAGGTGTTATCTGTTGGATGGAGTTTGCCTGCATGGACCCTAGCCTGATCCCAGACTCACCTAAGCTCCTCTGGGGCAAGATTGTTTGTACAAACAATCATATAGACATCATGAAAGGTAAGATCATAGGATTGGGTAATGTACTGGAATTATTTAATAAAAAAGTGGAAGAATTGACCGTATAGGACCCCAACCTATTTTATATTTGGGAGAGCTCAGATAATGAAAAGGGGACATTTACCCTGACTAGACCATCCACCCCAGCAACCACTCACAAACGAAGAACTGGGGCTGGTCTAGATTGAGGAGGTATAGGAGGTCCCAAGGTAGAGCAGGAACAATGAACAGGAGGACTAGGGGCTGTTTGTGTATTAAAAGTGGATGCCAGGGAGGGTTGACCTGGTGGATGACCTGTTTCTGAGGATGGAGAAAGGGAAACTGAGGGGACTGGAAGAGAGTGCCACGGACTGCCCCACTGGGAGTACCACGACCGTAGGAGAATCAGGGCTTGGGTAGTCAGGAAGGCGAGGATTCGGCGACTGACAGACAGACAACACACTCAAAAGCGGTTTGAATCTGCTGCAATTTTACTTCTGCAAATCAGTAGTTTATATACAGAAAAGAAAACTATCAAGTCATACAAGGAACAAGAGCTTGGCAATAATTCAATTACATCATCTTTAAAAAAATCAAGCACACAGTTACTAATTGGTGCTAGACATATGCCTTCACTCACAAGAACTTTATGACCCAAAGAGCAGTCTGTGTTTTTTAAACTTAGTACAGTTCCTAGACTTGTGTAGGCTTCTTGCAGCTGTGTCCTTCATCTTTATCTCAGCCGCTTGCTAGTTTATTATGTACTTCTACTTTTCTGGTTCTCATGACCCATTTAGCCAATTTGGATGCTGCAGATCCTCCCTAAGTCTTTCTTCAGTTCTTTACCACATATCTCTTCTAATATAAAACCTTTTAACCTGCTGGAATATGGACTCTTGTACTTTTACACCTGTAAGGGGAAGGAGTTCTGCTGTAGTCCTTAAGTTTTCCATGCTGAACTTTCTCAACAGAGGGGCCCACCATCTGCCTCCTATGAGATAATGTTTTCTGCCATAAATCACTTTAGTTGGGATTCCTAAAGGATTCCTAGTGGGTGAGTGTTCATTCCCTAGAAGTGCCTGAACTATTATACTTTCTATTATCTAGCAGCTTGAGGCTTGAGGTTTTTAAGGAATAGTTCATTCTGCTATATCTAATTAAGGTCCATGTCCAGCTTCCCCTTTCCTCCACAGTTCACAACCCAAGCATTCATTAATTTTGGCTGTGTTTTATCGATTAATTAGAACATTATCAGAAAAGCAGTTATACAGAACACATAGCCCTGAGAACTCATGATCTGTGAAGTATGTGTCCTTCGAGAAGGAGACATAACACAGGCACTCTGGCAGGGACCTCCAGGGAGCTTAGTCCCATGGGACACGTATCTCCCGTACGCTATAATTGACATAATTGTTCATGTCACACAGACGACACTGGAGTTGGTGTGGCAAGAGAGGAAGATGTGGACTTTGGCTTTGGTTTATAGAGTGGTTGCTCATTAGCTGGCTCAAAAGAAAATGTTTCATCCTGTTCTGACTTCATAGCTAGTAATAGCTGGGTGGGGGAACAGGGGGAACAGAGAGAAGGCTTAGAGAGAAGGTAAGAGAAGGCTTTGACATATAGGGTCTCTATCCATTTCCCCGATCACTCACAATAGTTGTAAAGGTCCCATATAATATTGGGATCTAGTGTGCCATTATGTGGCCATTTAGATTGATTATCTAAAGGATAATGAGGCCAAACTTTATTGCACAAGCGAACAAGTTTAGGGCCTTTCAAATCAGGAGCCAGGTGTGAAGGCTTGAGATTTTCTAGGAGGCATCCCAAGGGGGTGTGAGAAGGTATGGAGTGCAGGGCTCCCATGGATGAGAGGGGAGGGAATCATTCACTGCAGCCTGTAGTCATGGGCATCTCCTGACTCAGGGAGGACCGGCCAGGGACCAAGCCATTCAGAGGGTCATCACCCAACTCAACTGGGGTCCTGCTTAGCCCGGCTAAGCCAACAGAGAGACTCAGGTGCCTGGTAGCAGGGCTTTAGTAGAAGCCAGAGGGCGAGAGAAAACCGAGCTCTAGGGGGAAGGAATCATCCAGAGGAAAGGCTGAAATGGTAGACTTTTGTGGCTCCTTTTGTGAGAAGATGGGAGAGCACAGGAAGGGATGCTTATAACTGCCTGATTGCATCTCTTAGGATGGGGGTGTGGTCAGGTGAAGAGGGCCAGCCTTAGCCTTAAAGACACTGTCTGGGGATACCTCCACTTCCAAGAGTACTAGAGGGGTGCTGGACATTCAAAGGTCACTTCCTCAGACCCAGGAAAAGGTTTACACCAACCAAAAGGGGAACTCACCTAATTGCCGCTGTTGGATGGAATGCTGAGCGATCGGTGAGCTGGAAGTTTGGTCTGTTGCAGATGGACAGGAGATGAGGGATAGAGTCTTAGTGTGGCTCAGACCATAAGGGGAGAGCACAGGCACCAAGGGAGTCTATCCCGGGTTTCGACACCAAATGTAAGTAAACCGCAAAAACTCTGGGTTTGGTGTCCTGGGTTTTGGCACCAAATGTCCGTAAACCACAGAAACTCTGGGTTTGGTGACCCAGGTTTTGGCACCAAATGTTAGTAAACCACAGAAACTCTGGGTTTGGTGTCCCAGGTTTCAGCACCAAATGTAAGTAAAGTGCAAAAACTCTGGGTTTGGTGACCAGGGTTTTGGCACCAAAATATTAGTAAATTGATGGCTGAAACTGCAAGGAGACAATTCAGCCCTGGAAGGCGAGGTATCCCAGACACCTCGAGCTACTCAGAACAAGAGTTCTGCCCTGAAGGTGGCCCGGACACCTGGAGCTGTTTTGCACAGTCTGATGGCTTGGACTGCAAAGAAACAGTCCAACCTTGGAGAGGAAGGTTTTCTGACTTCTCGGGAGAGTCAGGACTGGAACTGCTTCAGCAAGGAAGGGTACCCTGACTCTTCGGGAAAGTCAGGGTATCCTGACTCTTCGGGAAGGTCAGGATTTACCTGGTATGATGGTATGATGGGGGATGGTTTCCCCACAGGAAACAGCAATCCTGCTCCTCTCCTGGAGAGCCACAATGTCTGGCTCAGTGTTACCAGCTCTTTCTCGCTTAGTCCAGTAAGGGACTTCCCAGCAAGGTTCTTCTGTTCAGCTCCCCCTTGCTCAGTCCACCATGGGACGTCCCAGTAAGGCTCTTCTGTTCACCAGTCAATGAAGGTCTTCACCCAATACTCTTTTGAGAAAGAGGTTTATTTGGGAAGGAGGAGTCCAGGAGAGTAGCTGCCTCTACCAGGATGGAGTGAACAGCTGGCAACTGACCAGGCAGGGCAGTTTATATAGGATGTCTAGGGCTCAGAGTCAACTGTGATTGGTTAGTTTATTTTCTGCCCAGGGATTGGCCAGTTTTGTGAGAAAGGGGCAGAGATGGCCCTGATTTCAAGGCTAAACTGTATTTCTTTCACTGTCCTTTCTTGGCTTTTTGACACTACCTCTAAGGCCAGGGCACATTTCTTTCATTTACTCTGATTCTAGGGTCCAAGAGTGTTATTTTGGTACTGGTCTCAGAGTCAGGACATATTTCCTGGGTTCTGGGTTTGGGGATAAAGTGTTCATTTCTCTGGCTCAGGTCCCAAACACAGGCTGTGTTTCTTTCCCTGGTCCTGGGCCCTAGGGCCAGGATTCTACTCTCCTGCTCTGTGATTGGTTGATTTCACAAGTCAGTTGGACAGCGGCAGAAATGGTTCTGATTTGAGCTAAACTGTGTTTCTCTCACTGGCTTTATTTGAGCCATCCTTCCCTAATTCTACGCTCTAGGTTCTGGGTCGATTTCTCTAACCAGCCCCTTTTCCCTACAAGTAAGAATGGTAACTTTTTGAGGTTGGGGGTACTATCTATTCTCTTTCACAACTTGTAGAACATCACTCAAATCCTTTCTAGTTTTCATAATTTTCATTGAAGTTGTTCTCTTATTTAGAGGAGCCTCCCATTGAAAAGCATTTGAATATCTCTTTTGAAAATTTGCATATAATTTCTTGTTTATGTATATTTACTATTAACAGTTATGACTATTTTATGATATGTGTTTTTTTTAAATTCTGTCCAAACAAATGGATTTTACAGAAATGTACAGAATATTCCAATAAAACATTAAAGAATACATGACTTTTCTCGACAGCACATGGGGCATTCTTGAAACGTGAATTCTTATTATGACAAAGCAAATGCCAACAAAGACAGAAATAATGAAATTACATTCTGCATTATATATGACCACTATTTATTAAAAGTATATACCATATCAAAATACTCAAATTCATAGAAGCTAAATAGCATACAATTCAAACAAAATTGAGTGAAGGAAGAAATGAAAAGGATATTGTAAAACTTCTAGAATTTATTGAAGATGAAACCAGGATAATCAAACCTAAGGGACACAATTAAACCAACCAGTAGAGTGAAGTTTACAGAGTTATTTCCCTGAATAGATCATTTTCACAGTGTTTTCACAGTGGTATACACACCAAACCCTTTTTCACTTTATTGGTTTCTGCAGTTACTTCTGGATATGTAATCATTAAAGAAGATTTTGAATCAGAGGGTCAGGTGTAAGAGAACATTCAATGTTTGCATTCTCTGTGCCTGGGTTTTTCCACTTAATATGATTTTTTTTCTAAAAAAATACCCATCCAGTTGCCTGCTATAATATTTCATTACTCTTTATAGCTTGATAGTGTTGTATAATGTTTATGTGCCACATTATCATTGGTACATTGATCTGCTCAATGATGCAAGCCCCTTGAGGCAAATGAGTGGTCAGGCCCCTCCCCTGAGGACCTCTAACCACCAGGGTCCACACACAGAACACTCTAAGTGCTCTGAAGGTTGGATCCAATCTCTGCTCTAAAGAATAAAGTGCCAATGCTCAGAACTTGAAATACCACCAATCTCTGAGTTCACCCCAAGATCTGAACATGAATTCCCACCAGTCCCTACTATGGGACACTCTGACTCGCAGGAAACACTATGTAAGCCCTATATTCTGCAAAGTTCTCTGCTGCTTCTCATAAGAGCAGAGGCAGACACCCTTCTAGATTTTTCCCTTCAAATAAATCTCTTGTATGAGCATTGCATAGTACGATTTTCTGGTATTCCCTGCCTCCTGACTGCCAGCATTCCTTGATTTTCAGATTTATAACACTTTGCTGAAGCCTCTGAACTCAGAGCTATAATATTTTCAATGGATATTTAGGTTATTTCAATATCCTAGTTCTTGTGAAAAGGGAGTCTATGAAGACTTTGGAACCAGTATCTCTGAAGTAGGATGTTGATTCATTTGAACATATGCCAGTTGGGGTGCAGCTGGGTCATATAGTAGATTTATTTTTAGTGTTTCAAGCATTCCTTTATTTTCATAAATTGCTAATTATATTTGCAAATGTTTTGGTACATTTACACAGCACCAAATTTATTTTTTATTTACTTTCTTTTCTTAAGAAATGTTTTATTCATTTTACATACCAATTAGAGATCTCTCTCTTCCCTCCTCCTTCCCCCTCCATTCCCTCCTACAATAAGGTAAGGCCCCCCATGTAGAGTCAGCAGAGCCTGGTTGCATTCAGTAGAGGCAGGTCCAAGCCCTTCTCCCTGGCTAAAGGTTGTGCAAAGTGTCCCACCATAAGGAGTGGGCTCCAAAAAGCCAGTTCATTTACCAGCGATGGATCTTGATCCTACTGCCAGGGGTCCCCTTAAGCAAATCAAGCTATACAACTGTCTGAATTATGCAGAGGGCCTAGCTCAGTACCATGGAGGCTCCACAGGTGTTGGTCTAAATGTCATGAGTTCCCACTAGTTTGGTTTGGTTGTCTGTAGGGTTGCTCATCATGATCTTGATGCTCTTTGCTCATTGAATCTTTCTTCTCTCTCTCTCTCTCTCTCTCTCTCTCTCTCTCTCTCTCTCTCTCTCTCTCTCTCTCTGACTGAACTCCTAGAGCTCAGCCTGGTGTTTGGTTGTGGATCTCTGCATCTTCCTCCATCAATTACTGAAGAAAGGTTCTATGACGACAGTTAGGGTATTCACCAATCTGATTACTTGGGTAAGCCAGTTCAGTTCAGGTGCCCTCTCCACTATTGCTAGTAGTCTAAGCTGGGGTCAACCTGTAGATTCCTGGGAACTTCCCTAGCACCAGGTTTCTCCCTATCCACATGAAGTCTCCCTCTATCATGGTATCTCTTTCATTGCCCAGCACTAAATTTAAAAGTAAAGAAATTATATGATTTTTTGAATGCTTCATGATCTAATGATTGAATATTCAGCTTCTATCTCTTTAAAGTGCCTTGATATTTTCTTTCATTTGTACTGAATTTCTAAATACTATGGGAAATCATGGAAATCATTTAAGTTATATTAATCTTGCAATCAAAATGACAAATATGCATATATACATGGTATAACACTTTTTGATGCTTTTATTTTTATTTCTGAGATTTTAATACAATTAAAACATTTCTTCCTCTGTTCAGTTTTCTCTAAACTTTCCTTAAACCCTCCCTGCTTTCCTTCATATTTGTGACCTCTTTTTCACTAATTGTTATTGCATTTACATATGTAAATACATATATATTCACGAGTATAACATATTCACTCTGTCTACTAATACCTGTATGTATGCTTTTGTTCCTTATCATTTAACATTGGGAAACCAATTGATGTGCTCTTCCTTGGTGAGGAAGACCTCTCCTGCACCCATTTTCTTCAGTTCTCTATACTTCATTGTGTAGGATTTATGCTTCATGGGATTTTTCCTGTCCACGTTCACAGGTCCATTGAATTTGCTCTTGTTCAGTTCAAATATGGTTTTTTTATATGATTCTAGTTTTCCAGGTGGCCACTACAGTTGTTATTAAAATCTATTCTATAAATTACGTAGTACACTCATATTATGTGGTTGATTTCCTTTATGGTGATAGTGACATGAGTGAGATTATAGCTAAGATAGTAGGGCACCTGCCTGGTATATTCAAGGCATGAGTTTTTTCCCATCATTGCATAAACTGTGCTACACTAGATGTGGAAATGCACATAAAATGATGATCAATTTAAGAATATCATTAGTCACTTAGTGAACCTGAGGTTGTCCTGACTTACAGGAATCACTGTCTGTTGAAGTAAGAGAGATGCTTTTAGCCAGATATTTATTTTACCCTTGAACACTACTGTACCACTGGGCTTGCATCATTACAGCTCAGTACTGGGCCTTGGTTACTAGAATTGGCAATAAATATATGAAACCATAGAAATACATGAAACTATTAGACTTTCAGAATAAATTTTATACTAATTTTGATTAAAAACTGAATACCTCTCAGCCAGAAATTCTGCAGGTATCATCATTTTAATACATAAACGAAACACACAACATCCATAGTGTGGTTCATAGAAATTGTAAACCCAGATGTAGTGGAACTGGGGAAGTAGAATTGGGACAGTTCAGTTTGTTCCTGTGATGGAGCCAGAATGTGATCCCACCTTAGTCTCACAGGTTTACTGAACATTTGCATGATCTTTTATTTTTTAAGGCTTTATTTATTTTAATTCAGTTTATTTGTTTTTGACAAAATAATATATGTATTCAATATGAATATATAAGGGTGAAAATATGGTGTTTAGTCATGTACTAACAATGTGAGATGATTCCATTTATGAACCTATTACTTTATCCCTCAGCTCACATACTCAAATGATTGGAAATAGGGAAAACTCCACTCACACACATTTTCTAAATTTATGTACATTTCAATTCGTTTTCAGAGCAGTAGATCTGTTTATGTCATCTTCAAACATTCTTTATTTAATTATTTCCTCTGAGGTTAAACCCTTCTATGTAAATGGGACCCATTAAGACACAGAATGTTTAAAGAAAGATAAACAATTTGTTCTAAAGGGAAAGGAAACATCCTATCACCCAGAGAACTTCTTTAAGCTCACTCAGTAAGGAAACACTCATATTAGTTTCAGGAATTCTTGAACCTGAGCACATTCATTATTCTAAAAATATCTGACAGACACTTTCAGACAAGCTGAGAAGCATAGAACAGGCTGAGAAAAAGCCTAGTACCTTTCCAATGTCCTGTGTCTCCCAAACCCAGCAACTCTAATTATATAAAGATCAGGCCTGTTTTTCCTCCAAGGGCATCTATGTTCATAATAATATACTCCAACAAAAACATGCTCTACACACACACCAACATACATAATTTAAAATTATATTAAAATACAAATTAATGATAAGTAAAACATCAGGAACTGAGTAAATATGTAAAAATATCTCAAAATCCATTTTTAAAAATTATGTGTCTGTGTTTGTGTGAGTTTATATTTATGCATGCCATGCCCGTTTCGGGAAGAGGAGAGCATTGGATGCCACAGCACTGAAGTTACAATTGAAAATGAGTTACTGAAAGTTAATACTGAAAATGGAACTGAAGTCCTCTGCCAGAAATTTATGCAATCTGAAAAGTTAAGACCTCACTTCATGCCCTCAGTGTGTTTTTCTAACAAGCAGAAGGGAATTTGAGAAATTAGAGAGGAAAATAAAGTTTCCTTACATGAATGAGAACACAGCCTACAGAAACCACAGGGACACTTGAATAGCAGTGATATGGGGAAATATTGTACCTCTAATTGTTGTCATTGAAATTAGTGATCTTGCCAAGAAATAATAAGGTACACCAAGAATCTGTGAAATAGGAAAGGAATGGTTAGCCTAGTATGACACACCCCAGGAAATAGAACCAATGATGGATACCACAAGTAAAGACATCTCATATTGAACAAAGATGAGATGCCAGAACAAACACTTGAGAATAGATACTCTATTCACAAGATAGTGTGTGAAAGTGGTTATTCTAATGCAGAGGAAATAAGTTAAACTCATCTCTATTACTCTGCATAAGTAAAATCCAAATAGATAAAATTCCTTAATATAAAACCTTAAATTATGACTCTGCTGGAAGGAAACAGACTATCCTGTATTGTGTAGGTGTATGGAAGTATGGCTAACATGACTCTAATTTTTCAGAAATCAAGACCAACAACTAATAATTGTGCCCTTATGAAACTACTAAGCTGTCGTATACATAAGGAAATGATCAAACCCATGGAAAGTAATATGACAGAGTAGGGGAAGATCCTTGCCAGACGTACATCTGACAGAGCATTATTATCCCAAATATAAAAACTAAACTAAGTAAAAACTCAAAAAGAGAGCCAAACGTTGTGTCATAGACATTTAAACTTCATTTCATCCCTGCACTTCAAGGCAGAGTGAGGCAGATCTCTGAGTTCAAGGCTAGGCTGGTCTACAAAGTGAGTTCTTGGCCAGCTGGTACCACTGAAGAAGACCTTACCTCAAAGCAGGAAACAAATGAACATCACACTCTTTCCCCCACTTTTATCCCATTCCTTCTATCCAATATCCATATATTTATTACTTCCCACTGATCCATAGAACCACTGTGTACTAGGGACCTAGTGTCACCAAATACAGTTTGGTCCCAGGTAAGGATTCAAATCCATCTCTATTCCATGGGGCTATCCATTGTTCCACAGAACTTTTTCCTCTCAGAGAACCAGTGTCTGCCACCAGACTGGGGCAAGAGTAACTCATGATAGGAATACCATACATCAAAGATGAGAACAGATATCTCATCTAATAAACAATTCAAAACCCTAGTTGTCCAGACCACTGGGAACATACACAAACATGAAAAACTAAGACAATATGCCTCCTCTTGAAGCGAGAAACTGTATTGTAATATGCCCCAAGAAAGGCAATTTAGATGAAACATAAGCCAAGGAGTTCCTAATATTAGGTAGAGATATGATCAAGGACATTAGAGATACAAATAAATGATTTATTAAAGACAGAACAAAAGAAACAGTTGAATGAAATAATAATTACAGAATTTAACTAAACAAAACCAGTAAAGAATAGTCAAACTGAAAATAAAGTCAACATGATAGCTCACAAATCAATGAAAGTATAATTATCACTGAGTGCCATAGGGTATGATCTGCTACCTCAGAACATGTTGGTGTCTGAGGACCATGGTATGCCCAGGCCATGCTGATCTGGGTGGTTGGTGCTGCTACCTAGATCCAAGGACATGTCCTAGCATGGACCTCTGTGTAGGGTCATGTCTAAGTCCATGTCCATGTTCAGGCTGGGGTCTGTAGTGGTGTCTGTGAATCTAGTTGCCACAAAGGGCTCTGTAGATGGTAGTGCCCAGGAGCCATTGCTGTGACCGAGTCAGCCACCAATTTGAGTGGCCTGTTCTGCCACTGGAGTTGTGATGGTGCCTGGGCCCAAGCTGCTGCCAAGGATCATGTCTGGGTTCATAGTACTATTACAGCTGGGATCTGCGGTGATGTCTATGGCCTGTGTTAGCAAGGGGGTCATTGGAAATAGTTTGTACCGAGTCAGTCCCACTTTTCACTGGCACTGGGATGGCTGGCCCTGCCCCTTGCTGAATACTGTAGCAGGTAAGCTGGCCTTATGAAAGGGAGAGCTTGCTGCTAGACTTGGGAAAGATGGCCCCACAACTCACTCTAGGCATATACCTCACCTGAGAAGCAGACTACAGCTGACTCAGTTGTCAGGTAGGCTGACACTGAAGGCATGAGAACAGGAGACTCCACCTTGCTCCCCGATCAGCCATGGTGAGGGAAAGATGTCCTCCCTCCTTCATCCATTACTACCTGTGACAGGTGAGTGTAATGGCACTGAGATCACAAGTGTACGATAGCTTGGCTAAACCCTCACCAGATGTGGAATTTGACAAAGCAGCTTCTGCTTCCCATCTGTGAAGCACAATAGAGCTGCCTCTGTTGTAGATGCAGGTGAGTCAGGCCTAAGATATGAGAGCAACAGAGCTGGCCCCTTCCCCACCCCCATCTTCCATGTGTTGGCATGGGGAAGGGAAAGATGTCCTTCCCCTTTGTCCCTTGCTACCAATGGCAAGTGAGAGAGCTGGCCCTGGGAATGCAAGAGTGAGAAAACTAGCCCTTCCCTACACCAGAAATAGCACACAGGGGAGTGGGACCTCCACTCCACTTGGGCAGCACACTAGAGATGACCATGTTATTGAGGTCACAGGTAACCCAGTCCTGAGTGCATAAGAGCATGAGTGTGGACCCAGCACCCCTTTTCATGCCCCCTACAGCAATCAGGAAACAGGGCCCTGCACCTTGCCCTGGCCAAAAAAAAAAATAGAGCTGGCCCTGGCAAAATGAATGAGGGAGACTTCAGTGTCAGGGCCTTGAACAGGAGAACTGGCCCTGCTCCTTGCTACAGGTGCCTTTGGTGAGCTAGGCAAGACAGTGCTGGGTAGCTCTTCCAGGTAGAGATGATGAGGGAAAGCTAGAGAACTGATTAACCCAGCTACCATCCAGGCCCAGAATCAGGGCTATGAGTTAACCCAACCCGACATCCAAATCATTTATGAACTGTTGGAGCATGTGAAGAGGATGAACATAGAGACCCAAAATAGCAGGATCTCCACGACACAGGATAACAGTATATACATGAGGAGCCCCACTGAGCCTCATTATCCATGGTGTAGCAGAAACCATTGGCCTGGAGCTAGAACAATGACTCATGGCAATGAACACTTGCAAGTAAACATAAATGGACTAAAGGGTAAACTGTGCCTCAAAGGACCACACTACAACTTCC
The DNA here is from genome assembly GCF_049852395.1 of Peromyscus maniculatus bairdii. Lineage (NCBI taxonomy): Eukaryota > Metazoa > Chordata > Mammalia > Rodentia > Cricetidae > Peromyscus > Peromyscus maniculatus. The sequence goes on along the minus strand of NC_134873.1, from coordinate 4,976,933 downwards.
ACCAGATTTTTCTTTTTTGGCTGATTTTGCTTTTGTTTTGTCTTGTTTCTTTGTTTTGTTTGTTTGGGTTTTTTGTTTTGTTTTGTTTTGTTTTTTAATTTTAAATTTGGTTATGATTTGTGAGGGAGTTTGCAAAAGCAGAGGGCAGATGTGAGGAGATGTGGAAAAATGTAGGCTCTGAATGTATGAAATGAAATCCACAAAGAATCAACAAAAGTTCAAAAGAATAGAAAATAAAAAATAGAGTATTAGATGAGGATATGATTAATTACTTCCTCACTGCCCACAAGGCTAAATAGAATGAGGAATTCTCTACCAGGGACGAGGCAGCTCCCTCTCAAAATCTTACTCTCAATTCAAAGCACGCTCATGAAGCTTAGGAGAGGGGATCTTTTCTTTATTCTGTTACAGAAAGTCCTAAAGAGGCTAAGGTGCATGAAGCCTTAGTGTCACACACCTTCAATCTAGCACTTGGGAGGCAGAGGCAGGTGGATGTCTGTGTGTTCAAGGCCAGCCTGGTCTACAAAACAAATTCCAGAACAGCCAGGATTGTCCCACAGAGAAAAAATGTCTCAATTGTAAACAAACAGAGAGGCAAAGGTTAAAGCTAAGTTGAAATTGTTCTCAGATATCCTACAGGTTGAAGGAAGGTAAGAAGGTTCCTGTTCTTTTCCTCAAGCATTCATAAAAGGCTAGAGAAAACAAACCAATGTGGTGTTGAACTAATAGGAGGAGGAAGCTCTCCTGTTGGACATGCTCTTAGCATAGTCAGCTTCAAACATTCACAGAAACCTGCATAACCTTGTGCACATTAATCACTAATTAAAGAAATGTCTTATATGCTTTACTACAGGCCAGACTTGGGAGGGATTTTCTCAGTCATGGATTCCCCGGTCATATGTATCTCTAACTTGTGTCAAGTTGATTTAAAAAAAAAACAGTCAGGACACAGCCACCATTGTTTCCTTTGCTTTTCCTGGCATATAATAAAATATTTTATGTTTTTATTGTGTTTCTACTGGAATATGCGCTGTACCTTTTGTAGTATTGTAGCAATTTATATAAGAGATTATCAAATTAGAGTTCAAAATTAATTACAGAGGGAGATCCACAGGCAGCTGGCCCACCTGGTCTTCTGGCAGGTATGGCCTAGGGTTGGACAGGGGGTGTTTGTCTGGTCTTCAGGCAGGCATGACCTGGAACCAGAAGCTGGGTCACTCAGAGACCTAGAATAGAACAAAAATGTGAAATTCTTCCTCACAACATTCTGCTATACTCATAGGTCAGTGCCTATCCCACTCAGCTGATGGATGCAGATGCAGATTTCCATGCCAAATCATTAGGCAGAGCTCATGGAACCCTGAAGAACAGGTAGAGAAAGGATCCCAGGAACGAGAGGGTCAAGGACACCAGGAGAACATGGCCCACAAAATCAACTAAGGAGGAGTCATAGTGGTTCACAGAAACTGAAGCAGCAATCGCAAAGCCTGCATGGATCTCTGCTAAGTCCTCTGCATATATGCTATGAGTTTTTGGCTTGGGCACTTTTGTGGAACTCCTAACAGTGTGCATGTTAGTGTGCCTGATTCTTTCAACTGTTTTGGGGCCCCCTTTCCTCCTACTCAGTTGCCTTGTCTAGCCTGAACTTTAGGGCTTGCGCCTAGTCTTATTGCATTTGTTATGAAATGTTTGGTTGATATACCTGAGTAGCCTTCTATTTTCTGAAGGGAAACAGAGGAGTAACAGATCTGGGAGAAAAGGGGGATGTGGTGAGGAAGTGGGAAGAACAGAGGTATAGGAGCATGAGAGTGGGAATGGAGGGAGGGAAAATTATGTTGGTATGAGTTGTATGAAAGAATAATAAATAAAAAGAAAAAATAAATTTGTTCCTGATATTACTTCTAAAAAAAATTTTGTCAATTTCAAAATGGATATGTTATCACATGATATTCCTTAAATTTCTTGTTCATTAATGGTGGCCTCAAAGGTAAGACAATCTTAATATTATTCAAAAAATCACTTTCATTAGAATATTTTTCCTCCTATGGATTTGAAATGGATAGCATTAAATAGTTTCCACTTAAACTTTAATTTCTAGTTAAAATCAATGATTCTGCCTGAAGGACCAAAAGGAGGCTCCATTTGCTGTTTGGTGGACCTAAGTCTGTCATCTCTACTTCTAGACACTTACTTTCTGCCCCAGCATTCCAGGAAATCCAGGGAAACCCTGTGAAAGAACAACAAATACTGTGACTGTTTTGAAATGCCACTTGGAACTGGCTGTGGATACATTTGGTCAGCCATTTTTATGATGACTATCCCTCAATCCACAGGTGGGGGAGCTCCCACTTCTATTGCAGCACATCACTTGTACAGATTTGCCATTAACTTTTCTCCTTTGTGATCCTAGTCACCCCTTTCACCTCTGGATCCCTAGGAGAAAACCAACAGAGAGGGTCAATGCACTAATATTGTACTTCTCTGTGTGTGTGGTGAGGGGTAGTTAGGGAGGAGCATGTCAAACTGATATATCCTAGGCCAACTCCCTCATTTTTGCAAAGCTCCAGGCTCAGATATTATGTAGCTTGCTTTCTGGTTAGACCCACTAAGTCTTTTTTTTTCTTTTGATTTTTGTTGTTGTTTTGTTTGTTTGTTTGTTTTGTTTTTCAAGACAGGGTTTCTCCATGTAGTTTTGGTGCCTGTCCTGACTTTTGCTGTGTAGTCCAGGCTGGCCTGGAACTCACAGAAATCTGACTGGCTCTGCCTCCCTTGTGCTGGGATTAAAGGTGTACACCACCACTGCCTGGCACCCCTAAGATCTCTTCAAGTTAGGTAGTAAAAGGAAACAAAGAAAGTCCTGACTCTCAGATCCCCTCATCACACAGGGCATGTGTCTGCAGGTGCTTGTTGGTGTTTGTTTTATTTTGGTAGAAGAGAAGGCTGTGTGATAGAAACCTGGCCTTAGCCTAAGTCCTCTCTTCCTGCACCCCTATGATGACTGAGGATGACTCCCTACCTGGCTCTCATTTGTTTCCCTACTCCCTGTGAGGAACAGGAACCTCACTGGGAGGTCCTTTATACCAGAATTGCCCTGCCTCAGGAGACCTGCTCTTCTCTCTCAGCCCAAAAATCAGTCTCTGGAAAGACAGAGGAGTAGCCAGGAATGATGGCTGCAGTTGATATCTCAAGAGAGAGCTGGGCCTGTCTTCTACTCACCTCCAACTCCAGTAATGTACCCAGACCAAAATCTGGGATGCTACCCACCACCAACTCTAGGATCTGGTCTGGCAGGAGAGACAAGGATTGACCTTTTCTACTCTGGATCCTGGGAAGCCCTAAAAGAAATCAGACTGCTTATAATCAGCCTCCAAGACAGCTGGGTGTGCAGTAAGAATGGAAGGACTCCTGAATGTGCTGCTTAGGTCTCTGGACTCTACTGTGAGTTTTAAGGGGCATGCAGTAGTAAACAGGAAGATGTCCTGGGGGTTTGTGTTTATACAAGGCTTAAAAACAATGTAGCTTTTCTCAGCCCTCAAAAGCCTAATCCAGAGGCAAAACCCTGATAGCCAAAGAGAACAACAGGAACATGATCCCTGTGTCCCTGTAGCCCAGGGCATGATGTCCCCCAAAGGCCTGACTCCCCAGCACAGGGTGACAGTCCTCCAGTCCTGCCCTCCCCATCTTTGTGGACAACTGCTGCTCCCCAGTCTTAGTGAGAGGGCCTGGGAATGTCCCTCTGGACCACACACTGAACTCAGTGCCCATTGGTCCTCTTGACCTCGCCAAGCCCATCACACCCAGGTCACCTTTTCCACCCAAAGGCAAGTAGAAGATGGAAAAGGACCACAGTGTCAGTTCTTCCAGAAACAGAAACAGGGCTTGTGGGAAAATCTGGGATGGAACCAGGGTGTTGGGTCTGGGTTGTAAACTTGAATTCCTATATGGCCTTTTGCCTCCTTCCGGGGCGCCACTCTCCATTTTTCATTGTGGCCCTTGAAATTAAATAGAGAACAAAAATTGTTAGTTATTTTGTGGTGCTCTTACCGTTTTAGGCATAGCTAGGAATATATGAGCAGGAGAGAAGGAATCCAGAAAAGACGGTTTAGCATTGAGAAAGAAGAAAGCAACTCTTTCCATTTGTCTGCTTCCTGACAGAAATTAGATAACTCCCTTAAAATATCAGGATCTAGCTGGGCGGTGGTGGCGCACGCCTTTAATCCCAGCACTCGGGAGGCAGAGGCAGGCGGATCTCTGTGAGTTCGAGGTCAGCCTGGACTACCAAGTGAGTTCCAGGAAAAGGCACAAAGCTACACAGAGAAACCCTGTCTCGAAAAAACAAAAACAAACAAACAAACAAAATATCAGGATCTAAGGAGCTGCTCGGCGGCCACTTTTTCTTGTTTTTTAAAGTATATTTGGGCCATTTCTTAGTACAGAGACGGATCAGCTTAGGAATCTTTGTGTAAGGCATTAACCTGAGAGGTTTTAAAGCTTCAAGAAGACAGCCTAATGGAGAGGAAGGACTTATAGGGTTGAAAGCCTTGTTTGCCATGTCTGCAGCAGAGAGCCAGGAAAATAAAAAAAAATAAAATAAAAAAAAACAAACGTGATCCAGAGCCAAGGCCCCAGGTGTCCCCAAAGCCAAGGACGGATACCAGGCACAGGCCGCTAATTGGCTGGTCAGCCAGAGAAGTGGGGTACCACCACGTGAGGCAAGGATTCCCCAGGAATCTGGACAGCATCTACCGCTTCATCAAGCCGGAAGAACATGTCTCCTTCATGCGGTCCCCAGGACGCACCCAGTGGCGGTGGTCCCACTGTGAGGAATATCTCAGGCTGCAGACATGGGAGATGGCTAGAAATTTAGGCCTGTGATAGGGGGCCCACTGTAGCCAATAAAGACCATGGCCAGGGGTTCACCCGGTTTCAAGAATACTTAGTGAGCTGCTGGATGCTCAACAGTCATTCTTACAGATTCAGGAAACCATTTACACTGGCCAAAAAGAGGGGGGCTCTCCAATCAGAGAAGCAGTGTTGGATGTAGTTTAGTGCGGCCAGGCAAAATAGAGAGTGGTCTGTCATGAACAGAGCAGAGTCCCTGGTTTGTGTGAAGCAGTCCCGGGTTTCAGCACCAGATGTTAGTTATTTTGCAGTGCTCCTACCCTGCGAGGAAATGTCACTAAACACGACAGAATCCACTAACAAGACTTTTATTAAGATAAAAGGGACAGACAAGTGCTCAGGCTTGTGGAAGAGACACCTGTATGGAGAAAAGAAGAAGAGGAGGAGGAGGAGGAGGAGGAGGAGGAGGAGGAGGAGGAGGAGCTGGGAATATGGCGTAGGCTCATAAAGGCTGGGTGGCTCATGTGCGTACTCAGGTCAATGTAACTACTCCATGCATGGGCATTGTGTGCTCTTATGCAACCATGAAAAGTCACAGGATCCTGGTCACGGGAGACGCCTTGACCCGGAAATGGCTATTTTGACCTGGAACTGGCTAGGCAGAAGTGTCTAGGTCTGCCAGGTTTGTGTAAACATGCCCAACCATGGGGGATTGTTGTGGTGAATCCATCAAAAATGTCCAAGATAATACAGATCGCCAAACTAAATACTCACTGAGAAGCTATACATGGTGATGTTTGATCTTTTCCTGGAAAGGGTTGTGAGTGGGTGGGGAGACAGTGTGAGGGCCTCAGAAAATAGGCTTGCCACACATACAAATTCTTTGCCTGATTTACTTTTTGCATAGGGTGGGCCTTTCAGACATCTCATTATACTCTCACCCCCAGTTTGAAGCCAAGCAGAGGCAAAAAGCAGCCTCTGGATAGATAAATGCCAGGGGGTGGTTAAAAGTAGGGTGGGTTCTGTTGTGACTCAGAGTAAGCGTGAATCTTTTTTATAGTATTTTTATTTTATAATTAACTTAATTTCACATATCAGCCACGGATTCCCCCATCTTCCCTCCTCCCACCTCTCAGTCCTCCCCTCCCAATTGACTCCACACTCCCACCTCCTCCAAGGCAAGGTCTCCCCTGGTGAGTCAGCCCAGCCTGGCAGACTCAGCCAAGGCAGGTCCAGTCCCCTCCTCCCCTTACACCAAGGCTGAGCAAAGTGCCTCAGCATAGGCCCCAGGCTCCAAAAAGTCAACCCATGCACCAAGGACAGGTCCTGGCTCTACTGCCTGGGGCCCTCCCAAACAGATCAAGCTAATCAACTGTCTCACTTATCCAGAGGGCCTGGTCCAGTTCCATGGGGGTTCCTCCAACATTGGTTCTCCGTTCATGCATTTCCTCTAGTTTGGCTATTTGTTTCTGTGCTTCCTCCAACCATGGTCTCAACATCTCTCTAAGCTGGAATCTTAAGCATTCTCTATACTACAAAACTGCATGCCACCTCTAATTATTAGAGATACAAAGTCAACTATATGCTCATTGGTGGGTTAATTTGTGGGTTTTTTTTTGTTTGTTTGTTTTTTTTGTTATTATTTTGTTTTTTAGGGCAGGATCTCATGTGTCCCTGGCTGGTCTCATTTAAGTGAAGATGGCCTTGGACAGATGCTCCTGCATCCACCCACTGAATGCTAGGATTATAGGAAATGTATCACCACTTCTGGCTGCATATTCTGAATTTTGAATACCTTTACAAATTACCTTAAATGTAAAACTAAGCAAGTGAAATTAATTTTGCTAGCATTTTGCTTTCATTTAATTTGTCTCTTCAACATGTAATCACTGTAAAATAATGGGAAAAAAGGAAACTTTGAAGTGTACATGTTGCATGCTGAGGATCGAGGTTAGGGGTAGTGCACTTGTCTAGCATGTACAGGTGCTGGGGCTCATAAGAGAGAGTGGAGGAACCAAGGTACAGGAACCTGCTACATAACTGCTGGAAGTATAGCTATACAATGATGCAGCCACTAGCACCAGAGTATGCACAGCATTTATAATAGAGAAAAGGTAGAAACCCCAGATAACTACTGCTTGATGAATGGGTAAACAAAGGGTGCTGTGTTAATACAATGGTCAAGTATCTAGCCCTGAAAAGGGGTAGAGTACTGCTACATCCTATAACATGAATAAACATCACAGACATTAAACTCAGTGAAAGAAGCAAAATGACAGAAGAATGGGATAGTTCCCTATTAGCTGGTTTGATTTCTATTAAACACCCAGAGTGAGAAACCTGAAGCAGAAAGTTAGATTGGTAGCTGATAGGGGGTAGAGTCTGGAGGAGTGAAGAGTAACTACTAGTGAATAAATGGTTTCTTCTCCAATGACAAAAATATTTTAAAATCAAACAGGGTGATGAATGCATACTTTTAAGAACATACTAAGAAAACCCTACTGGATTGTATACTTTAATAGAGTGAACTTACTAGATAAGTGCATTACATTATTATTTAAAGATTATATTTATTTCATGTGTACTATGTTTGCCTGCATGCATATTGTACATTGTATGTATGTCTGCTGCCTGTGAAGATACAAGAGGATGGTGGATTCCCTAGAACTGCATTTACAGATGGT